>NC_082381.1:77790279-78096768 GCF_027477595.1 Haemorhous mexicanus | reverse complement strand
CTTAAATCTTCAGTTAAAAGATATGCAATCCAAATATATTACAGGAATATTTCAGCATTAAAGTGTTCAGTCTCAGAGGGCTCAAAATAACCCAAATATGTTGGTTTTGTTCATATAATAAACACCTACCATCATGGTCATATTTATAAATATTCTAAGTTTCAATTTAAGCTGAAAGTTTCAAATTAAATTCCAAGTCACAGGGTGGAAAACCATATTCTACTCATTTAAAAAATTGATAGCTCTTAGCAGGTTGCATCTGTTTCTTGGACTGAAGACTTTTCAACCTAGGCATTTCTGTCTTTATGTTTTTTATAAATTATGTAGAAGTGATGAATCTTCCCCAAAAGTGACACCATCCTTACTAGGTTATATTAACAGAAATCCTAACTTTAGAAGGAAGAGTACAGATTGAGCCTGAGTAAGAAGACAGTTTGAGGACAGAGCACTACAGAAAACTGGAAGGTGTGACCCTTCTGAGAGCTTTCACTATCTCTGTGAACATCTTAAGGCTGTCCATGAAGTAATGGGATACTTCAGCTGCCAGCATGGGCAAGTCTTTTGTAATGCTTAAAAAACAGGCTGTAAGACATGAAAGCAGATCTTTAGGTGAGCAGAGTAGAGGTTCCCAGAAGGGAAAGTATATAAACTCTGAAACCCTCCCCTAGAGAGTTAGGAGTATAAGATCTCTCTTGGATACAAATAGAGTGGGGTTTTTAATCTGCCAAACTAGCAACCAAGATCTGCCGGAACAAAAACCAAAAAATGGCAACTCTTTTTCTTCTCATAACTTTTTTCTTCATTTTCAAGATGTCTCTATGTGACCTGCAGAATAAGCAGCCCAGGAGTATCACAGGTAATTTTTACATTAGTAAGTTTGTAAATACGAGTCTAAACTTGGAGTCTAAAACACCCCTGTCACTGCAATAAAATAGGCTATTGAAGCATTGAAATACTTTCTACAATCTTTTCTGAGCTGTTTGCTAATCTCATTCACCAGAATTCATCAAAAAAAAAAGTTTGGTATTGCAATGCTCAATGCTTCAGTGCTTAAAAGTAAGAATCCAAGGTGCTGATAAATTCCCTATACAGTGACTCACACTAGCAAGCTGTCTAATTCCTAGAGAGGGAATTGGACAATTCTAAGTAGCAGCCAGTCCAAGAATAAGGCAATACATCCAGGGGACAGGAAATGCAAAGGAAAAAGAAATCCCAGAATTCTGTGCCTTGCCTGCCTGAAACCTGCAGTTACGAAACTTCAGAACTCAGAGCCCTAGGACAGGAGGTGCTGACACATTCTCCTGGGGAGACACTTCCTAGTCATGGAGGTGAGCTGAAAATTTGCTGGTTTTTATTGATGCCACAAGTTTATTCTCAGCCAGATCAGTCCCTCAAACTGGCCAACTGTTTAGTTTGGCTAGAATTCATTCTGGCAAAAAAAGACTTTGGACAGCAGGCTGAGCAAAGGCTTACGGAAATCAAGGCGCTGAAGATTAAGGATATATAATGGTACAGCTAGGGGCAGCTAAAGCTGGGTGATGCTAATAGGCAGAACGGCTCTCCTCTTGGCCTGTGGGTGTTTGCTCCTTTCCTTGCATTAGCAATGGTTCTTCCTTGGCACTGCAGTCATCCCTATCAGGAAGCTGAACTGCCTTAAACCAACATTATGGGCAGAGAAAAAACTGCATTCCCATCAGATTATTCCACTGTCTCTGAATCCACCCACATAATGTGCAAACCACTGAGGAGGGCAAGGGAGTCAGAGAAGTGAGACAAGGGCAGGACAATACAGAGAGCAAAGAGGAGACAGGCTGGACTTGCTGCTGGAATGTCAGAACTGTTTGAGGTATAGCTTAAATCACACCAGCTGTTAATAACAGAAACTAAAGTTGAGAATTTCAAGACTGACACACAGATCATTGTTTTCCCCCAAAAGTTTAAAATGATTTAAGTAAAGACTGTTAGCTTTATCTTGAGCACAGCAATCTAGTGATTTAAACATTTTCCTTGTCATTGGAAAATGCTGGTTGTTGTGCTCTATTTTTGGGGAGGGGACTATTTTGGTGTTACATCACACAAGAAAGACAATTGTGAAACCTGTTTGGAGTACTTTGGTTTTCATAGAGTCAATAAAGATGTCTATAGAAAGCATCCTGCTTTTCATCACAGGGTAAATGAGATAATTAAAAAATCATGTAGGAAAGAGAAATGAGATTTTTTTTAAAACATATATGCAATTAATTATCTAAATATAAACACTCTTTCTAGAAAATATTTAACTTTGTATTGCAGTCTGTAATGTTTTATGCTGTCTAGAAATACAATCTGTCCCAAAACAAGAGCAGATACATTCAAACAGATTTTTTTAACTCTCTTCACTCTGTGGAGTATAGCTCTGACCTTATCTTCTTCTTTGGACTCTTTCTTTAGTCTGGACACACAAATCTCTGAGTAGTGAGTACTAAATAGCATCTTTTTCTTTGCTTTTCCTCAGTTTCAGAACTTAATATGCAACATTAGTTAGTCCTAAAAAGTTTCTCCAGGTTTTAATGCATTCAGTCTGTTGCCTATTTATTGTTAGGAGACTTTATACACATCCAAGTGCTAACAAATGCAAAATAAAAGAACCAGTTTTTCATGTTGCCAAAGGAAAACTTCAGACCAAAGGAAAAGCCTGAAAAGAAATATTTGTCCAAGATTCTCTAAATGTCACTGTGGATGTGATTTCTAGTAATTGAGTTCTAGTAACAGCGTTTCCTGCATTTTCACACACAACCCTCAGCTGAAACAATTTGTGTGTAAACAAAATGACTGTGTGTAGTCATCACTAATGCTTTAACCATATTATGAAGATACTACAATTTCTTATTTTACCCCTTCAGAAGAAGATGAAGCAGAATAGAAATAAATTTCAAGCCTTAATTAAATAAGCCCTGTTTTCTTTTTTGCATCTCTCATGTCTCTAAGTGCGGTCGCAGGACAAGCATAATTTCCAATATTTGGGAAGCCTAAAAAACCACTTATTAAAACTTTTGTTTTTAGTCCCCATTTTTGGGAAAATCAAAAGAAGAATTTAGGCACTCAAAGTGTAATTTTTGCAGAACTTGAATGTTTGTATTTGTTTTAAGCAACATCTGCAGTATCAAATGTTTTAAACCAAAATTATTTACCTGTCCAAACTTGACGTGCTCTGCATTCCAGATGCACTTTCTGCTATGCAGCTCTCACCTGAGGTCACTTGGAACTCACAGCAAGTTATCCCTGTGCCTGAGTCCTTAGAAGAAAAGAAAGAAATAAAAAAGGGGAGAAAAGGAAAAAAAAAAAAAAGGTGTGCTCTGCAGTAGAGAAAGTGAAGTTAATATTTATTCAGAGATGGAAATTCTGAGTGAAGAAAAGAATTTGTCCTGAGGGTTTATGCAGCACAGAAGTGGGTGTAAATGATCTCATTCTTATCTTCTCCAAATTTGCCCAGTAATTTGAATTCCTTCTAGACCACTGAATTAGGATATCTTAATACTAAATTATTCCTGTAGCTGGCATGACTAGTTTCCTAGTCATTTTTATTCACAAGATCAGATTTTCCCTAAGTTGTTCCCTTATGAAGTATAAGTTTACACAGTTACAAAAACAGAGTAGACCACTCTCTAATTCTATCTCGTAAAGCTAAATTCTCTACAAGAACCATAAGGAAATAAAGTGGCAAAGGTCTTTAAATTAAATCTTGTTGAAACTGGTTGTGTTCAGAGCATCAATTTTGTATGTACTAAAGATCTGTCTCTTTAAAAATTTTTTATTATGCAAGCCAAATTCTGATGTTTAGGAATTGCATATACTACTCCAAGTTTGTTCTTTTGTAACTTCAGATCCAAATGTACTCATTGTTTTCCTTCATCAAATACTTTTGTTGCTTTAAGTTTACTAACGGGGTGAAGAGATGCTTTTAATTGTGATTGAATTATGGTAACATTGATATCTGGAGTGCAAGAAGTAATGCACCACTGCCCTGCAAGATCTGAGTAATTTTTTCTCCCTGCATCAGCAACATCTTTGCCTCGGTATTCTTTATATGTCACATTTTACACTTTTCAAAAGAAAAGCCACTGTGTGTTTGTGTGAGAAATTTGCTTCCAGCATGAACACATGCCCTGTGGTCTACACCCTAATGCCTATGTCAGCCCTGGTGGATTTCAAGACAGGGATTGGAAGTAGACTTGAGTCTACTCTGCGATCATGAATATCTCAGGCCATCTTTACAGAACATTACATTCACTTCAGCAAAATATAAGTAAGTTTGGTAGCTGAAGATAGTTTTAAACCCCCTTACTCTTAACTGACTTGTAGTTTTTATCTGTAGAATGCTGTGGCCCAAATTACATCCTGTTATGACTTTTGAGGTAATGCCTTCAACACAAGTCAAGCATATGTTGACGCAATGACAAATCAGCGTGATTTAAGGCCTTGCTGCACAAGACCTTGTCCAGTGAAATTTTGAGTATCTCCACTGACAGGGAATCCACAACTTCTCTGGTCCCTATTTCAAAGTCTCTCACCACCTCATTAAAAAAAATCTCATTCAGTCCTTTGCTCCAACTCATATCCATTGCCCTCTGTCCTTCCACTGGGCTTCTCTAGGAAGAGAATGCAAGTCCTTTCTACATCCCCATGGAGGTGAAATATTTCAAGATAGCAGTACGATCTGCCTCTTTTTTCCCTCTTTTGAATGTAGAACCGCCCCAGTTCTCTCCTCTTATGTCACATGTGTTCCACCCCCATGATCAGCTTCACAGCTCTCTGCTGGACTTCTCCAGCATGTTGATGTCTTTCTCGCACTTGGGAGTGCAAGGCTTGACACTGTAGTCCAACTGAGGTATAGCTAGTGCCAAATAAAGGGGAATTATGGGCTCCTTTGACCTACTGGTTGCACTCTAAAAGTCGTCTTGTTAATGTGGTTGACCTTCTGCAAGGGCACACTAACATATCTTGTGAAAATATACTGCTCCTAACAGAGATAAAGCTACCTATGACACTGAGTATAAGGCCAGCAACAGCAAAGCTTCTGTTCAGACAGTACACTTAAATTTTATCATCAGACCTCTCTTACGCTGATTTTAAGCAAAACAATTATGGATCTCTTATACTTTACCATCCACCTTAGGAGACATTCTCTACTCAAGATGGCAACTTAGCTCTTACTGCCTAAGGGAAAAATAATACAAATAGTATTTGATCCCAAAGACTAAAGAGTGTAATAGGAATGGGAAGGGAAGAGATGTAATGAGAAGGAGCAGGGAGAAGTAATGACATGAGAAGAAAGAAAGAGGGACTAATGAAAGGGCAAAATGGGAAATGGTAGGGGAAAGGGCAAGAGAATTATTGTAGAGGTGAAAGCTGGGAAGAAATAGTCTTTAGTCTTTAAAAGCATCTGGAAAGTCTGGCAACACTAGCAAAGGCCTCTTCTCAAGCCCCAGAGCCTACTGCAAAAACAGACCCTGCTGACCTCCTCTTTCAAACCCTTTTAAAGTTCTAAACACTATAAAATCTATCCTAGTGTTTCAAATAAACTCAGTGACTGCTTGCAGTGCGTGAATCCTTGATCAGTCTTTTGGCTCTGCATAATCAACTTTCCACAGTACACTGAGACTCTGGCATTGCTTCTCAGTGGCCAGTGCCAGCAGCAACCTGAGTTTCGACCATTTTAAATTTGGAAGGATTAAGAATTTAAATCTAAATTCAGTGACTTGTTTAGTCTAAAGAGATATTCTATGCTTCAAATTTAGTTTTTAACAAAATCACTCAACAAGTCTAGTAGCTGTTCCTAAACCAGTAGAGTTTCTGCTAATTTTGCTTTTCAGCTTTTGAGCTTTATATTCAAACTATCCCCCCGGTTTTTAGCCATTTGCCCCAACAGGATCAAACAGGGCATTTTTGTGTAATGAACTCCTTTCTCCATGACCACAGCTTTCACTGTGGACAGCAAAAACGTTGCAAATTGGGCTTTATTTATTTATTGTATTTGTTATATAACACCCATCCCCATGTATCTGGCTGCCCTACAAAAGTTAAAGGCAAGAATAAATAAAATAAGGCCATACCCAGTGGCCAGAGAGAAGCAGCTGTTCTGCCAAGAGAAGAGCCAAGAAAAAACAACTCTGAGAAAAAGAGCTGTTGAGAAAATCAAGATAAAATGATCAAAGATGCACCGTCCAAAAAGGTCAGCAGAGTTTATTATTGAAGCTTTCACATGCCCAGTCTGCTTAATTGCCTTTTGTAAGCATTTTACAGTGAGCCCTAGAGGCTAACGCAGGTGGAGATGGTGTGCAAACCTATCAATGGAACAAAAAAATGCTCAGTCCCAAAGTCACAGCAGTGTGAAAAAAAAGAATTATGACAGTCACCTATAACAGCTTAACAAAGATGAGGACATGTTGCATTCATTTGCTAGAGTCACCCTCATAAAGAGTTATGTAAAAGTTACTGTGTTTGCATAGCAGAAACCAACCAAAAGGAAATTAAATTATCTTTACTACTAAAAAGGAAAGACAATATCACAAGTACTGAAGAAAAGTACGTTTTTCCATGGTACAACAAAGACATCAAAATTCCAAAAACAGCAAAAAAAAAAAATTAGCACTCCATTTCCCACCCTGAGTCTCTCATAGAAATATTAGTAAACTGCACTTGAAATATGTCTCTCCAAACAGTAGGGAAGTGTCCTATTTGTTTAACACAGCAGAAAACAGAAAAATTTTGAACCCTAGCAGTACAGACGATATTAAATTCCTGCACAGTACAAATGCCAGCCAGGTCTCCTCAGCTTTTTACTCAGTGTGAGTATACGAAGATGTTGAGCCCTGTCTGTAAAACTCACAGTTTACATCGGAGCCAAACTGTGTCATCTGTACCACTGGGCAGGCAGTGAGATTGTTCTGCTCCTCTGCTGTTGCTTTTTCCACATGTTCCATGCTGAGCTGGCATGCTCCACAAGAGATACCTGCTTGTACTCCAATATATTTTAGGGCACACAGGAGCTGTGTGTTCTTTCTAGCTGCAGCTGTGCCAGCTCACACTGCTACAACTCCTATTTGTCCTTGGCTACTCACTGGTGTACCCCTCACAGTGTTTGCCACACTTTCTCTCTTGCCAGGAGAGGTTTCCTGCAAGCACCTTTTAAAACATTTCAGGCAAATTGAGTCAAATTCACAGGATTCAGTGGGAAAGTTGCACACATGTCTAGTTCAAATAATAAATCCCAGCAATTCAAAGCAGAGGTCCAAGCTAATTTACAGCAATTGAAGTTGATAAAGTAATGACACCATAAATAATACCTGTTGGTCTGAGAACCTTGTATCTCCTCTTTTTTTCTTGTATTACCAAAATCCTAAACACGATTAAAACTTCCTCTACCATGATAGTTGTGGTTTGAAAAGCCTGCCTCATAAAATTTCAATAAATAACCTGACATATTTTTATCTTCCACCAAATTCACCGCCCCCCCCCGTAAGGCCTCAGCTTCCTGGCAAGTTTCCAGCTAAAAAGATTTTGTTGCTGTTTCCCATCCCTTTATTAATTTTAAAGGTACTTCCTCCCCAGTCTCCAGACTCAGGAGAAGAGACAGAGAGTGCATGCCATGCAAATGTTACAACAGAGCCAATCCCCCAAACAAATTGATTTGTTTGGTACAATCTACTCTATTCCATGTCCTCAGACAGAAAGCCCTTCAGGGCACAGTCTGTCTCTTTTCTGTGGTTAAATGACACAAAAGACCCAACCCACCCTGGGGACCTGGCTGCTATCTGGATTCTCTGAGATGCTTTATCTCCCTTCATTATCAGGAGGTCCCAACAAGATATCATCAGGCTGGGCTTAGTCTGCTGAGGCTCTTCAACATTTGTCATCAGATGTTAAATCCATAGAGAAATGAAGTACATTCCTTCTATTTCTTCTAAAAGACCTCCTTGTCCTTAATCTCCCAGTACATCAGTCTCAGCACAAGGAAGCCATCCCCGAATCTGGGCGCAATTTAGCACACACAGGATGCTGTAGTTGTTTGCAGCCCAATATAAGCTGGCCTCATAGTCAGAAACCAAACCTCCTGATATACAAGTGTGATTTGTCAAATGTGGATTTTTGAACACGCAGAATCTGCAGATGCCATGGTCATGGTGATAAGTAGCTGGAACACAAATCCCTGTGAGAGTTCTGGCTCCACTGCCCATATGGAGTTATGAAATCACCATGCAAATACAGAGTGTTTTCTAAACTGCTCATCACACCAGCACCAAACCAAACACATGCAGAGACTGAATTACCTCTTGTCCATGAAGAAAATATTGCCTTTGATTGCAGGATTGAGGTTTTTGGCAGGCTACCAGGGAGCTCCCAGTGTGGTTGCCTGTATGACCCAGGAGTGTATATGGCTGGAGGGCAAACATAAGATTCCTGCTGTGCCAACATATCAACCTTTGTAAACACAAATATGGAATGAAAAATAAGGAGCAGCACAACCATATCATGCCATAGGTAAGTGCTGTATTTATTATTCTAGTGCAAATGTTCTGAATAAAAAGGTCTTTGTGGGGGTTTCATTGCCTTTTCCCTCAAAAATAAAGCATTTCTAGACCCACAAACAGCTGATGGGATTATTTGTTTCTCAACTTGATAAAAGATCCCAGAAGGAGAAATCTAGTTTTAAAATGTCTATTTTGTTTTCTTACTGCCTTTTCAGTTTTTATTTTCATACATTATGGTGTATGCCAGTTATCAAAGTATATCTAAAGTGTACCCTTGTAATGCAGTGTTCAAGGAAAACAACTCTCCCTGACCTCTCAGCCATCAGCTCCCTGCCACTAAGCAGGCTGTATTCTGTAGGAATAATACTTCACATAAAACCTGTGAGGCAAATGAAATGCAAATAATTTGAATTTTCTGTTTTCACTGTTATAATGTAATTAGAAATTCAATTTGAAACTGATCTGAGGAAAACAGATATTTTTCTAAAGTCATTTTGATTGCCCTGGTTTTAAATTTTGGTAGAAGATATCATAATGATGAGAAATACCAGATTAGCTATTTCAATCCAGTTTCATTCTTTCATCTAACTTGCACCTAAGTTTTATACTAAATTTCTTCACAACGGACCTGGGCAGAATTTCAGAGCTCTTACTGTGCGCTGTGTGAAATGTAATGATATTTTTCTCTGAGTTTGCTCAGAGGATACACATTTTTCTGAAAACCAAATAACAACTTTCTTTACTTCATCTGAATTGCATCTCTCACATTTTCATGTGCTTAGAAACTCAGCTTTTTACTCTTCATTCACAAAGAATCCACAGGCACCACCACCGGAATGAGAGCTGTGCCAGGGGTAAGGCAGCTTCAAGATCAAATTGCAGATTTATCAAGAAAACAATGAAGAATAGGAAAACAAAACCACTTTAACTATGCAAAGTCACTGTAGATTCATACCAAGAAGATTTCACTCATTACCACATTTCTGAACAAAAGGGAGAGGCAAGCATAAAAAGGAAAGGCAGAATGATATTAATGAGGTTGCAAAAATGCAGCTGAGAGATTTCTCCCTCAAGTTTCACATGTATGTAATATAATCAGTGATGGATTAACATGCTGTAAGTGAGAGGTTTGGAAGATTTTCTGAACTCTGGAGAATGTCTGGTTTAAAAGCGGTGTTGTAGCTATTCCGAACAGTCTTTCCAAAAATGTTATTGGAGTATCTATGGCAAAAATATTGCAATATTAAACTTTCTTAATGACAAATTTGTTTCACTCTTCTTAGAATTTACAGTGTTAAAATGCAGGAGTGCCTACAGGGAGAAGTTAATGTTTTCCTGTCTGCAAGACTCTTGTTCAAATATACTACAGAATGCTATACTGAGAGCCTCAAAATACTGTAAAAAACATTTTCCAAATGTCATGATCGAGTCAATTTAAGTAAATAAACCAGTGTCACTAAAACCAGAGGAATAGAATATAAATGTGGTACTAGTACATTTATTATTTGATGATCCCTTTTAAGATTTTTTCTGCTACAAATCCGTCAGTTCAGAACTTTTCTATTTGTGTAATCACTGACCAGTTTTGTGGTTTACACAGTGCTCCTGTGATTCAGAAATGAGGGTAAGTACTGACTTCCACGCACTTGAGTATAGAAAAAAAGTCGGGGAATGATCTAACATATATTGTTAAAAAAGGAAAAAGTAGTGTTAGTAGGGGCAAGGCTCTTTTTTGATTGTTTTGGAACAAATTCAGGAATAGAAGGATATTATTGGTATTGCAATGCTGGCAGGACATAACCTCCTCAGGTCTGGCTGCTCTCATTAATTCCAAGTAAAACTGTGTCTGCTTTCTCTGCCCTGTGGTAGAACTAACATTCCTGTCCAGAGAGTGAAAGGCTTCAAAGACGTTAGCATGAGAAGAATAGTTTTAAGATTAGCACATATGAGGTTCTTTGAATATTGAAGACAGGGTTTAGAATCACAGCATTGTGCTCATTCTATGGCAGCATCCAGATTTCACTGATGTTTCATTCAGGATCTTTTTGATCTGTTGATAGCAGGAGGAAGAGGCAAGTAAACAGGCAGAGCCATACTTTGCTTCTCTGGAAATATTTCTATGTCCTGTGCCAATTAAGTTGAGGTGCTGGTTGAGGCAGGCAGAGACCACAGATCTTCTAAAGGGTCATCCTTCAGAGCTGACCACCACATTCCTACCACCAGCTGCACCTTCCTGTCTTTGATTGTCACCTCTGATGCTTTTGTGATTTGGTCCAAGTTACAAAGCAACAAAGAGTTTTGAAATAGGAACATTCCTAACAATTTGTGGATGACCTTGCAGCCCAGGTTATATTCCAGTAATCTCACTAGTTGGTCAAAGATTCATTCAAAAGCCACATATAGCTCTTGAAATAAAATTGCAAATTTTGCAGGCTTGTAAAAGGCAGATACAGATGTCAGGAAAGTTCTCTCTTCTGTGGACTTTTTCGGGCAAGTAATGTAATGAAATGGCCTCCAACAGAATAGTCATGAGAGTAAAAGTATGTTTGAATGACCTTTTCTTAAGAAATGCCCAAAGCAATCAGGGGATACATTAATACTTTTTTGTCAGATTAAATATTATCTTCTGAAGAAGACTGAAATCATCTGCTTGGCAACATTTTCACAGGAACCTCCACAGTGGTAGCTTCTCAAATCATCTAGCTTTCAACATGTCACAGATGCTGACTTATACCAAGCAAAATCATAAACTTTTATCTACAAGTGATCTTTACACTAGAGTGTAGAAATATGTTTATTCATCTCTACTAGAAGAATGGACTACTCCTGTTATCTTTTTATGATGATTAAATATTACCTCAGAGTCTTCTAACTTAGAATTAATTTGGCAGCTGGTGAAATTCATAATTAAATACTTGAAAATTACTGAAATACTATGTTTATTTTGCTATTTAAAAAAAGAGAGATAGAAAAGCCAAAGAAAAAAGAGAGGCAGAAATTATCTTGCTGCATGAAGATTGCTATTTATTCTGGGTGCTAAGACCTCATCTAGAAGTGATGTATGAGTACCCTATTATATCATACTGAATGAACAGAATGAACAGAATAGTTCTTAAGTGGTGAGTCTGGGAGCAGGTATTACCATGACCTGATGCCCTTCAGCGGGAACTGAATATGTTCCTTCCTCAGGACAGTTACATGAAGCTCTCAGAAAATTAATAGAAATGTAAATTCCTCTAACAGCGCTTAGGAATGCAGAGCTTAAACCTTCTTATGAAAGTCAGTTCAGTAGTAAACTTTTTAAAAATTTAAAATTCAAGATGGACCTAGAAGATTTCTTCAGACAGTTTTTTACTGTAATCTACATAATCACAGTAGCAAAAGAGAGTAATTTAAGGGCTACAACACACAGATAACTTATGAGAATAAGTTCTTTTACATGTACTGTACCAATGTGACTTCAGAGGAAAAAGTTCAGAAAACAGTCTGACACAGTAGAAAAAAAAACTGAATTTATTTTTACTTTTGAAACTTGTATGGAAATTTGTGATCTTAGTTTGTGTTTTCTTGAATAAATTTGAGGAAATCAATATTTGGGATGGGAAGATCATTAATCTGCATCAACTACAAGAGTCCAGTTGGGAAAGATTTCATCTGGTGTAAAAAAAAAAAAAAAATCTCAAAATGCTGTTAAAAGTAAAAACCCTTCAATTAATACAGTCATCAGCAGAGAGCTAATGAAGCAGGATGAAGAGTGTTGAAATATTCTACATCCTATGTCTAAAGCGTTCTTACACAAGAATCCAAATGAAAAATAAACTATTGGTGATGGAAATCAGGTACCTAGATGACACCCATCCTTGATTACTGGACAAAATGGATTTCCAGGATCATCTAAATATTTCTGTTTGATACATTCTCTATTAATACATCCATTTGAAACACAAAAAAAGTGATTCATGACCCTGCACTATGTTGTAAGTTTTGAGGCTTTGAGGGGCTTTTACTAAATATCTGCTAAATATTTTTAATGTGAACAAAAAAAAAAAAGTTCTGTGATAGGCAGAGAGCTGCCTTTTCTGGATCACTGGTCCCACACCTTACAGAGCAGGAACTTCTCTGAGGAAGATGGGACTCACTCTTAGATAGAGTTCCTGGAGTTTCTAGTAATGAAAATGAAATCTATTAAGGGTTATGCCACGCATCTATATAAAACATAACTCTATAGTACATTGTTGTACAATTCACTGAGTGAAAATAGTGGAAAGGGAAATTAGAAGCATTTTACAGTTACTTAACACCACATTAAGAAAGCCCTTAGGTATCAGGAAAGAAAGGAATGAAGCTCCTCTCACATTCCTGATAAAACAGGGGAAATAGAAAATTAAAAATTTTAACCTGAGACAAAGCATATTTGATTTTCATGGTATTCACAAAATCAAAGCAAAATGTTATTCCTACTGTCAAATAGGATTTCAGCTGTTTATGCTTTTTGTGCAAACAAGAGCTCTGAGTCTCATTTGTCACTGAACCACTGTAGACTTCAGTAGCTTGTGATTTTAAAAAGTTCTCATAACTTGTTTTAAACTGTTTGAATACAGCACGACAAAAGCAACTGAATGTGATCATCTCATTTCACTCATCTCTCATTTTATTCTCTTGTTTTGTGTTATTGAATCACTGGAATTCACTCTTTAATAATTTATCAGGAACCTGATCAAATAATTAAATGCTCTCATATTCCTTGGCCTTGAGGAAGTCAGGAGTAACAAATACTTTATAAGTATGCAGATCTCAGAAAAAATACTGTTTTAATAATACTTCTCCCAAAATGCCCACTTCTAACAGGTGATGTGTTTTTAACATTTAGTCTAAACAAAAATTACTGGGTAACTCTACAAAGACATTTATAATGATTTTACAGAATTAATGAATCATCAGGAAAATAATATCAAAGCACAGTTGACTGGGTTCCCATTCAGCACTTCTGAATCACTGCTCATTGAGCAAAGCAATCACTGGACAATGGGGGTTTTGCCTGAGCAAAATGTGAGTCAGGGGACCTGGACTCCATTGTCTTCACTGGGAGTTTTGCCTGCATATGGAGTGAGCTGAGACTTGTGGTGAATGGGAACCATTCACAGCGTGGCTAAGCAAAGCACCCAATACATCACCATTCTGAAGTTAACACTAGGTGGTAGACATAACTGGAAGAAATACAGACATTTTTGGAGCCATGTGAAAGGCTTGTATAAAGCAGCATTTTCAAATGCATTGTCTCTTATTTCCCCTTATTTTGGCCTAAATGTTTTTGTTTTGAAAGGCATCTGGCAGTTTACTCTAACATTCCCTTTGGTTTAACAAATTAATTAAAATAATTTCCTTTCTGCATGCAGTCTGTAGGCGGAAGAGGCACCTCTGTTTGGAAGGGAAGAGTTGACATCCTTGCAGTTTAGAAGGGAAATCTAATCTGTTCCACTGTCCATACCCTCTATCATTGTTCAGTTGGGGGAGGGAGAGATTTCTAACTGGCCAGTTTTCAGCATGCAGCTATGCAAGTGCATATCCATGGTCTATACAGATACCCCAGTCTACATGTGTATGGTACAAACTCCTCCATGGATCCACATCAGGATGAGTGACACCTTCAAGCTGCCTCCCAAATCACTGAGAGCTGGTGTAAATGAAACACAAGTAAAAGCTAAAGGTGAATTTAAAGGTGAAAAACAAGATACAATGAACTAAAGAAAAAGAACAAAATGGCAGGACAAAAAGAAGGAGAAAATAACATGAGTGAACAGAGGAAAAAGGACTACCCAAATAAAGCTCATAAAATAAGGAATGGTTTGGAATAGGCATTTAAGAATCAGATAGGGCCATGGTCTAACTTTCCCTCAAAAGTTGGATTCATTGATTAAAATTAAAAGAAGACCTGTTCTGGATCATTTTTCCCTGCCTCAAAGGAAACTAGTGGTGGGATAAGGGCTAAAAATGGAGATAGAATAAATGGAAGTAAAGGGAGAAGGAAAGCAGTGAACCTGCAAAAACGTGGGGAGTACTTGTTTTACCAAGGAAAAGAGGGCAAGGGGGGACAAGGACATTAAGTTAACTTATCTTGGGGTAGAAGGTCAGAATGGAGCAGAATGGGTGGAGCAACTGACAGCAAGAAAACAAATCTGATATGTAGCAATTACTGAATCTGTAAATGAGAGATAGGATGCTATATTATGGGAGAGACATTTGATTTACATCTTTCTTTTAACAATTTCTGGTCTGAATGAAAAGGCTACTGTTTGTTTTCTTTCTATAGATGCATTTATAATATATGTCATAAAAGCTTTCATTGTATGTCACAGAAATCTAAATAAAAACAATGTGCAGTGTATCAATCCTTTGTCTTGTTACAGAAAGACGGCCTTAAAATGTGGATTCAATGTATCTTTTTTGTGATTGTAATTTATATTTAATTACAATGATCTGAACTTCTTTGTACAACAATAATATTTGTATCCTCCCAGAAGCTGAGTAAAGAAATGAGTGTTGACAGAAAAAATTGAAGTAATATATCATACCAGTGACAGACCATCTTTCCTTTGAAACATATTCTTTCACACTGTAATACCTAATTTTTCTATATATATGATGACAGACATTCGATCATATTTCAAGAAGAACAATGAGTAATAAATATTAAAGGACAGTTCCTGTTTTAAGCTAATTGCTGATTACCAATGAGTTCTGTGAACTCTGGATCCCAACAGAGAATGGAATTTCAGAATGAAAAACACAGCGAGAAAATAAATGCTGATCACCACACAGCCTGAATGTCTGGATGCCAGGGATCCTATGAAACAGATATTTTGAGATCTTCCATAGTGTATTAAACAGACATCCTCTAAAAGAACCCAAGAACCCTATTACTTTAAATCATCCTAGCCCATGTGAAGTAAAGATATAGAAGCAAAACAGACTTTCTGCCACTCTGTTTTTGCAAACCTGATACTGCTTTTTCCTTTGCTGAAAATTTGCATGTTTTCTTAGAGCCTGTTTCTTTCTCACAATAAACAATGCAAAGCCCTCCTGCCAAAAAAATGTCCAAATGCTAAACAGTTGCTATTATAGTCATTATTATAGCAGCAACTTTGAGCTGTGTGCTTTTAAATTATAATTATTTTTACAAAAGATTTTTGTGTTTCTTGATTACAGTAATTATGATTCCATAGTAGTAAATGTCTATTTAAAAAGTCACGTTAGCTTACTGCTCCAGATAAATTAGTTTCCTTAAATGAACTTCATACAAATGTGTGGGTTTTTCTGTATTTATCTTACTTACTATACAAATAACAAACTAGGATGAATTAAACAGCTGATAAATTATTTTCTCATTACAAAAATTACTATGGACAAAGACGTCAAATGAAAAGCAATGTTTTTTATGAAAAGTGCTTCATGCAGATAATACCATATTCTAAATCAGGAATGCCCATGTCCCTTTAGCCTTGTTTCTCACCTATCTGTCTTTGCTTTGTAAGAAGGACATGTCAAGGAAAAAAAAGGCTGAGGAAAAGGAAAAACTAATCTGAGACCAATCTGTTGTACAAGCTAGCACATGTGCTAATGATAAGCCTTTATCTTGTTTAAAGAATATCCAATATAAACAACACAAGATCCAAGAAACGGGCTTCTTCAACAGCAGGTCTGGGAATTAAGACAGAAAACAGTTCAGCCAGTGGGACACCCCAAAATGACGCTATTATCCCAAGTCAGGACCCCTGTGGGACCATTGCTCTGTTACGACTGTGACAGGCAGAAGTTGGGGATCAGGATTTAAAGCGCCCGTGGCAGTGAGTACTCTCTGCTGGAGCATCCCCAGGTCACTCTCAGAAGCTCTGCCGGTTCGCAAGCTACTGAAGTTCAGCAGCTGATCAGAGAAAAGGCTTTAAAAAAAAAGGAAATCGGGAAGAGGAAACCAAGAGGGCCCTTAGCGACAGGGGGTACCAAATTTCTGGCTCCAGTGCCATGCTCTTTTGTAACTAGCCACAATGCTGCATTAACTTTTCAAATGAACCTGCCTCTCCCCCAGCACCCATTTAAGTGGTTGCCACTGGCTGTGGGAAAGGCAGTGAAGCCATAGTGTACAGCAGTTTGCATCTGAAATGCTATCGGCTACCGACGAGATCCCATTCGATTTCTTACAATGACACAGTCCCATCCCATCCCCAATCCTTCCTAGACAACCTTGCTTATTCTTCGGTGAGAATCGCCCCATTGTACGTACAGACATTCACATCCTTGATAAGACAGTTAGGGGAAAAGTTCACGAGCCACATCCTCTGCTGGTATAACTTCATTTCCCTCCCCCCTTCTCCCTGATCTGACGCCCTGCGTTGAAAGGAAACAGGGTTGTCTATTCAGCTGCAGTCAGACATACAGTGTGTGTTAAGGCTCAGACAGCCCATGATGCTGAGTGGAGATACTAAAGGTTCGTGTTTCTCTGCTGGGAATTTTCACAGAGCAGAAAAGGAATGCTGCCTTTTTTGTGTGTAACTTCCGACTGACTACTGACAGAGCTCAAAAGCATAAAATCACATTTATTCTCACGGCACAAGACCTCGAAATGCAGGAGGATTTGTCGGCTGGCTTGAGTGAGAAATGTTAAGACTGTAATGGGACACTAATAAAAACACAGGAACAGATCACTGAAAAATCGATGTCGTGCTGGTTGGATTGGCCTGTACTGCAAGTCATTCATCCTATGTTAGGCAAAAAGCTTTACTTTTGAAATGTTTTTTGAAGAAATAGTAGCATTTTCTAAAATTATTCAATCCTTACCATCAACAGAACATTTTAACACTGACTTGGGTTTTTTTTTTGAAAAGTGAACTTGACCAATGGTTTACAACTTCTCAAAGATAAACTGAAATTCAGGGTAATCAGTAGAAGGAGTTTCCTCTAGAAGTGACCAAGACATGCTTGATTAATTTCATGGAGTGATCTTAGAAGGTGTGAACTGGATTCCTGTAGGAGAAATAAAACCAGATCATACAGTCTAAGCGCTAAAAGGTGTTTGGGGCACAAAATGAGGTTAGAAGCAATTCAGTGTAACACTTCCAATGTGCATATTCTTCAAACTTCATACTCAGAACCAGCTATGGATCTGCAAATAATTTCCTGCAGCACTTCACACTTGCTAACAGAATATTGCCCATGTTTTTTTTGATGATTGTAGTGCACATGCTGGCCAAATTTGGCTGCCTCACATTTGGCTGGCGAAAATGGAGGTATTCATCAAATCCCTCTTTGATATTTGAAAAGAAACAAACACTAAACCTCTATTTATCCTACTCATCTTAGCATGCTCAAAAGAGCAAGAGCCAACCAAGTATCTCAGAAAGAAACCAAGCCATCATCTTGTGGAACTATTAAGGAGCCTAAGGCTTAGCTCTGCCAAATATTTGCTCACTTGTATGGATTAAATTCGACCTCTTAGAGACTCAGCTTCTTCACTGATACAACAGTGTATAATGGTAATAAACAGTTCTAAGCTGCATTGCAGCTTGAAAGGAAGTAATATATTTTTTTATTTTGTCCAGTTTAATTGAAGTCTGAGACATGCTGGCATGGCATTTACCATGAATAAACATATTCTTTCACAAGAATTTTACTCCCATTTTACCATTGTGCTATCAACAGTATTTCACTGAGCTTCTAAGTCAAACTCCAACACTTCAGATATTCAGCCAGTATTAATTTATCATGCTGACTTATTAACGTGAAACCTGGGTTACTTTGAATCTTGGAGTTTATTTCAGCTGGGATCCATGCAGTCTCCTGCCACATTTATTGCTATCTGGGAAATTAAAGGATTGTACAATTGGTTGCTTCATTTCCACCTTTTGAATTTGCTACAACTGGCTTCCCTGGGTTTTTGTTTGATAGCTCTTGTCAGCTGAAAATAACAATACTTTGTGTTGGAACAGCAGCTTCCACTCTAATACCTTTACTTATTTTACAAAGGCACTGAGATACTGTGTGAAGTGCATTTACTGACAGACTTTGTCAGCCACAACCACACAGTGCTTGGGTTTGCCACAGCACATGATTTCAGCTGGCTGAATCCACACTGCTTGGGAGGACAAGGCCCAAGTCAGAGACAGTCCTTGCCCCGTACTTGCACTTCACTGCTTTGCAGGATACCTGGGGCATTATCAAAGAAGGGCTGAAACTGGAACCCAAAGCACAACTTGGAGTGCTGAGCTAGTATGTCAGCACAGACAGGCTCATCCAGGCCTTAGGTCATCCCTTGTCAGTTTTTATGAGGAAAAGCTACCACCTGAAGCATGTAGAGATTATTTCATCTATGTAAAATTGGTGTTTGCACTGATGGCTACCCTTCTGTGTCACTCTACAAAATATAACAAAGTTTTTGCATATTTTTTGCCTTGGCTGATCCAGGCAAGAACTAAAATCTATGAAGTGTCTAACTTCTAAATTGGTCTTCCTAGAAACTAACACTGCTGGAAATGCTACAGGTAGAAGAACATTATCAATAACATTTTAAATTTGTCCTAGTCCTAGTATTAAATACTGCATACTAAATCTGTTAAATCTATTGTTTCTATGAAGGGAAATTCCAATGCATTTTAATTACATGTGTTGCAGAGTGACACCATGCTATGAACTTACTTGACTATTTTTTTTTGCTATCCAGAGAGATATCTAAAGTACATGGGGTTTTATAATATAAAGGATAATACTCTTGAAGGTTAAAATCAATAAAATAAATGAATGTCAGAAGATGAAGGAGAAAGGACAGAACATTTTGAACATATTGCTATAAAAGCTCTTAATATTCTGTTTATCTAAGAAGTGTGTAATAATAGCTGTTGTTATCAGAGAGATAATGGAAGTATCACTGTTGGAGTCAAGCTGAGCTGTCCAACTGATTATTGTTTATTTTAATTTTATCTCACTGAATAGTTAATTCTCTCACAGGATTATCCTCATTTCTCATAGACTCCAGTATTAATGAAAGCATTAAATCATTACATACTTTTGGACCACCTCACGTGGGGCCTGACCCAGTCCCATTAAGTCAAGTGTATTGTTACTATTCATTTGAGCAGAGGGCAGGACTGTATGGGAGGTTTTGCAGAAAGCAAGCCATGCTCCAAAAAGAAAGATCAAACAAGCAGATTGCTAGAGGGCAAAGGTTCATTAAAAGGTCAGTCCACATCTACAGAAAAAAATAGTGAAACTATTTAAAAAGTGCACCATGAAAAATAAAAATGAGATAGACATTTAAGATGCCAGGTGCAAGAAAAGGCAGCATGTGTTTCTGTCTTTGCAACACAAGCTGTCAATGTTTTTTCTTCATTTTTAAAGTCAATTAATAAGGTAATTTAGATGCTTTCTTTCTTAAGTTTGACACCAAAGAGCAAGATTCTATGGTATACAAATCAATCTCAAACCTACATTAATCATAAGCAAATTTGCAATTATTAGATTTTAGATTTTTTTTCTCTACATTATACATCATTATTTGAATCACATTCAAATTGGAAAACACTATAGCAAAACCATTACTCTAACTATGTGGAAGTAAATCTGCTCTTAATTTTATTTTGCACCTATCTATACTTTTTGTGTATTGTACATAACTCTTTTTCCTGTATACTTAAAAAGACTTCTCAGGAAAATCATTTAAATATCAACATAATTTATAAACAAACCTTCAAAGACTAATATATAGATGAATTATATCTTTAATATAAAATTATATACATTTTGATTTAAAGTATTTGTCTTATAAAAAAATACTTTAAATCCTTTTAAAGATGCACTGAAATATAATTATGGAATATTTTAACCTGACTTCACCAATGCTTAAAATGAAAGTGTTTTTCTAAAAAGGAAAGTTCTTTGGGAATTCCCCTGACTCTTATCAACAAATACCTTTTCAATAATGCATACTTTGAAATGCTAGAAAAACTGAATGCCACTTATTTCTCAAAAGTGGATATTTTATGGTTTTCATTCATTCATTCCCTGTTATTGAAACAGGCTGAATAGGGTTTGCTATCAGTAAGTTTAAAGTGCCAAACAAGAGGCAAGTTTTACTATGTGTTTTGAATATCTATAAGAAACATACAAAGGATTATAACTGATCATGTTTTTTTCTTTCCTTGATAATGCTCCAGTTGCTTCTGAAAGATATGTCTGGTTCCCCACCCTGGGAAGAGTAGATCTTGAATAGCTGTCTTTAAGAATTAGAAAATACGTGATAGCTTTCACACCATGCCTGTTTTTAGAACAAAGTGGCATGCTCAGATATTTTATCATTTGTTTTAAAAAGCACAGGGCTAGTGTTATATAATTATGTTTAGGGTTTTCAGATGTCCAGCCTGGAGTGTCTAGTGAAGAAGCGCTCCAGCCTCCCCTGCTCTGTGTGTGTGTGCGATCCTTCAATTCTTCCCGGATCCTGATTTTGCATTTCTAACGAAGCTGAACTGACAAAGCGTGAAAGTGGTCTAAAAGGAAAAACAAAGAAAGTGACCCTGCTTTCAGTGTGCCAAGACTAATCAATATTCCAGAAGCCCCGCTTTCCCCTCTCTGCTGATGCGTGGTTCGTGGTGGGTTGGTTTTGTCTTTTTTTTTTTTTTTTTTTTTTTTTTTTTTTTTTTTTTTTTTTTTTTTTTCCGGCGCTGCTGGGCCGGCAGTCTCCTCCCCTTTCCTTAAGTTACAGGGATAGTAAGTTGCCGTACCCCGGAGCACATGCAGATGTCAGTTTTCCCCCTGCCGCCCGCCCGGCTCCGCAGCTCCGCGCTCCCCGCCGGGCAGCCCCTGCCTCGCCCAGCGCGCTCCTAAGGGCACGGCAGCTCCGACAAGGTGAGCCCGTCCTGTCCTGTCCTGTCCTGTCCTGTCCTGTCCCCTGTCCTGCAGCCAGGGTCCGTCGTGCGGGGGGGAGTCATCCTTCACTCTGTGCCTTTGTGTCTTCATTAATCCATTAGTCTTTTGATTGATTAATCTTTTGGCTGCACCCATATTCTTTCTTGATCTTGATGTAAATTGTGTAGGACAGATTAGCTGCTAAACATCCTGGAAAGAAAAGGCACTGTGAACGATCTTTTTTTTTTTTTTTATTGCGTACATTAATCGGTCGGGGGAAAAAAAAATCCTGCTTCCATACAGCAGTCGTGTCCCCGGCAGAACCCTTACTAATTTAAACATTTAGCTAGGTCTCAGAATTTCTGTTTCCACTCCTTAAAGCAGCAAAGTTTATAGCGTTCTGTTAAAATTCAGGGAGGATATTGCACTGAAGTGCTAAAGTGAACTGTCTTGAAACATATGGTAAAAGCAGCGATCAAAATCCACCAAAATAAACTTGTTACAACATGCGATTTTGCATAAAACGTGCTGGCTGAAACCGCAGTGTATTTATATTTTAAATGCTTCCTAAAAAAAAAAAAAAGTGTTTTGGCACTAAATTTATTTAAAAGGAGGTGTTAGAGTTGAGCTGTCTATAAACAGAGATAGATTTCAGCAGAAGCACCTAGGTTTATCCATTTATTCATTAATAATTACTTTTTAAAAAGCATGCCAGTGTATATGGACTAAGACTTCAGAAAATTGTATTCTCAGTCTGGAAAATACCTTTGAGGAGCCTCCATTGCTAAACGAACTCATACCCAGCAGCCATCAAAACAAACCCACACCATCTAAAATAAAAAGTAATACCTTAATGAAAAACTTTTAATATTGAAACATTTTAAGGTTGATTCAGAGTGTGATTTCTTTAAATCAGAGATGATGTCATTCTTGGGTTGTCCTGCACAGGTCCAGGATTTGGACTCCATGATCCTGATGTGTCCCTTCCAATTTAGGATAGTCTAATTCTGTGATATATGCTCATAATTGCTATCAGGACAAGCGAAGCATTACTCTGCAATGTATGCAGCTATTACAGTCTGAAGCAACAAGTTAAGTGGAATATTACTTCTGATGTTTTACAGATGTGCTGGGAGTAGTTTATACAGCTAAAAGATGAATGTTATCAGCATAAAGCTGTCAAAGGCATATCTCCTAAATAGTGGTTGAGGGATAAATAAACTATTGCTGCTGCCTTTTTTCATGTGAAAAGAAGGAACTGAGACAATGCATTTAATAATTTAAAAACATTTTAAATGTAGAACAATTTAAATGTACCAGTTAGAGCAAAATGTTTATCTTCAATGGTTAAAGGTAAGCTAGATTTTTTTTTCAAATAATAATGGCCTGATAAAAAGTACAAGAGCAAGCCTGACAGAGAATTTTAAACATTATACCTTAAGTTGCTATGATTTGTACTGATTTTTCATTTATGTATCAATAGCAAATATTTTTTTAAAGTTACTCCTGGGTTTTACAGCATGACAGCAGTTCATGTCTGAAGACATGGACACTTATCTGATCAGTCCATGTAATCCTTCTTTCAAAGTCATTGAGGTTCTGCATCAAAAACTGCTTAGATATTAAGAACAATACAAGTTTTACTGAAACATGAAGAATATCTGCTTCTGTGTAAATATATAGCTAATCATTCCCCTAAAATCTTACTGCAGTGCTTGATATTTCTTGTCTTGCAGGTTTCTCCAGTAACTCCCACTGAAAAGACTGCTCCACTTTTCTGAAGGGATACTGACAGAAATTAATTATAAAAGAAAGCCCTCAGCAAGATAAATGACTAAAGGTAACGGAGAAGACCCAAAACCTGGAAGTAGGATGGAACGAATTCAACAAGGAGTCCGGAAACGTACACTTTTGGCAAAAAAAAAAGTGCAGAGCATAACAAAGGACGATGTTAAAAGTTATTTAATGAGGAATGCCTTTGTGCTCTTCACCGTTGTTGCTGTGATTCTTGGTGAGTAATTTGTTCAATAGGAATATTCTGTTCTCCAGTGCATTTGACAATGACAATGTGACTGCGTGATTTGCATTACAAATGAGTTTCCAAATTCTTCTGCACTGATAAGAATGTTTTGGCTTGGAGAGTTTTGGCTTTGACAGCTGCATGAAGTTTAAGAAAGAGCCATTAAATTATTCTACTAATTCCTAAGAAGAATTTTGGTGAGAAAACCAACCAAATTATTTAATTCTTCCCTTAAAGAATCAGATACAATAACTAAATTAAATGTTTTTAATTGTATCTTTTCCTACCAAAGCCAGTTGCAGCAAAATGCTCAGGAAGTAACTTTTATTCACCTAAACTATCAAAAAATTAACACTTTGCCGAGATGAGCAGAAAGTCTCAAAGAACAAAATGAGGAGACCTTTCTAAGCAAAGGCTGAAATAAATACAGCCTTAATCTTTTCAGTTTTCCCCTGATAAAGGCAAATCTAAGTTTATTCTCCCTCAGCCACTCACAATCTTACACATGCATCTTTCAGATGCAATTTGGGCAACAATGGCAGTGTTACTTATTCAAAGGACTGAGAGATAGCACCTGGTTAAATACCTTTTAAGAGTTTACTGAGAGGAATCCAGTACATCAAACAGCCTTTAGTTTTGGAATGCACCAAAATATTGCTACATACTTTGAATTAGCATTAGAAAGAGAATCTGCTGAGAAAAACATGCAATTTTTAAAACTTTTTTTCTTTATTACATGATCATTTAAGATAATTTTTCTTTAAGTAGAGATTGTCAAAGTAACACCATATTTCATGAAATAACCACCCTTTACAGGGTGAGCAAGAATTAATGGCTTTACTGTATGGCTTTCACTTTTCCCATTAGTTAGAAATATAAAATTGTAAATCTGATTGTGATGATGATGAAAAACCATATGTAAGCACCTAAAGATAATGGTCTATACCCTTTGCCTATGTAGGCCCTAATGTCCTTCCACAGTGCTATTCTATATATGTCTGCTTGCTGTGTTTCTGCAACTCTTACAGGAATTGAAATTTTAGGGCTCTACCATTATTGTTGCTTGATACCACATCTGCACTGTTATTTCAAATTAATTTCAGGTTTGATGGTCTTTTCCTGGGAGACATTTATATTAATTTGCCCATTGGTAAAATAAAGTACTTCTTTGCTAAAGCAGTAATTTCAGTTTCTGATATTTATAAATAGCATTTGATAGTAAATGTTTTTAATTCCTAACTAAGAATTTTATAGGTGTAAAAGCCCATTAATATCAGGGGTAAAAAAATTGCGTGTTTTATCTACAATGGTCAGAAAAGGCAGAGCAAGTCAAGCAAGCTTTGAAACACTGTCCAATCACAAAGAACACAAGTCTTTGATTGTTACTTTTCTAGACAGCATGTGAAAATAAATTTCTTTTTGCAATTTTTTCTGTCATCTACATCCAGTAGGGCTCCCACAAATTTGTCAATGTGGAAATGAAATGTAGACTGGACAAGTGGTTTTGCTGTTATTGCTGGTTACAATTAATTTTAGGTAACTACTGACACTCTGCCCACTACTCCACTACCACCTACAGCAGAGGATCAACAGGCACTGGGACACAAGTTGGAGAACTGGTGAAAATGTGCAGCCTAGGATGAGCTGGCTGCTCCAATTCTGCTCATGAACCTGTAGATATATCTAGTATAACGTGTAGAAGAAAAAGTCTTTTTTATGACCACAAAATACTCCAAATTCTTCTGACGTCTGTTATTTGTGGTGTAATTTTGCAGTACCTATGATTAGAACTGTAATTTCAGGGTTAATCAATTACAAAAAGGTAATATTCGGGGCTTTTGAGAGTATTTTGCTCTTGTGGAAATACTCAGAAGTAGGGAACAGATGGCTTAAGTGGTTGGGAAACACTGTGGTGGAACTCCATCTGTCTAGTTTGGCAAGGACTAAGTTGTTATCATTTCTCAGTTGTTTGGTGGTCTGTGGAAAATTAGATGGTGGGCTTGATCCTGTCCTTAGGATCAATGCTGGAGAATTAGCCCACCAATTAGCACTACTCTCACTCCCATTTGAGATGCTTGGATGTGAGTCGAGATGGAAAGCAAACTATACTCAAGCCAGGGTTGAGTCATTTACAAGAAATAACGCTTAATGCTCTGTAATCTAACAGACAGAAGACAGTTCTTAGAGCTGTCAGTCCAGAAATTTTCATAGACACCATACTCAGGAAAGCATTTTATTTAGAGAGAGCAACATTTCTTCAGAGACTTTTTTTTCACACCCCTTTAGTCAAGGGATAAACATGAAAAAGCCTTTTTTAATAGTGCTTTTCCTATTTCTTTGCTTAGCAGGATTGATTTTAGTAGAGTTAACTGCATAGGATCTTATCTTAGTTCCAGTACTGTCATTTATAGTGGGGGCTTGAGCTTGTGTTGAAGTGGGAACTTGACCTTTGTTATGAGGTGGGTAACTACAACATGCAATTCTCTCTGTTGTATACAGATATTTTGCAAATAGAGTGAGGTTTTTCTGGTATTTACATGACAAGGAGAAATATAGACATTTATATAGTCATTCTGTTTTTACTCTGATTCTAAACTGAATTCTAAACTAAATTCACTAGCTGCTACCATACTCAGCCAATTATTCATTAAAAATGTAGTGTTGAAGATGCAAGAAGCTATAATTCATGTTGAAAAATACTTAGAACTATTCCCTATTCCATAAAAAAGCATGGAACGTCCTTCAGACTACACCCTCTGCATAGGTAGGGTCTGTCTAGCACATTGTCATAATAATTGTTAATATTTTTAGTGAAATTTAAACTTTTCCCAAGCCCTTCGAGAAACTTAGAGAAAAGCATAGTCAATAAGCGAATTATGATGCAATTTTTCACATTTTTGTGGGTCACATAAAGATATTATGAATGAGTTTCCTGTAGTCAATCTTGCCCAGACTCAATAGATGAGTGCAATCCTCTGAGATAAATTTTTGAGGCTGACCACTGGTAAATTGAGACTGTCATGATGACCAGGAGCACTTTAAGGTAGTGTACGGAACGTGGTGGCTCATGGACAATGTGCAGGAAGTCTCACAAACTTTGAAGTGCTGGCCAAATTACTGGCAAAATCTAAGGCTCTCCCACGCTACTCAGAACCATCATCCTGTCCCCAAAAACTCCTTCCTTTCAGATACACTTCCTTTATCAGCCTGCCTTCATTCTACATCCTATTTTCTCAGAAATGGCACAGGAACCCAGACTTTGACAGGATTCTAAACGCCAAAGAATCTCCTGTAGGTTCTGGGCTTGTTCTGAAGGAAAGACTGAGATACAGAGCACTGCTGAGCAGAGATCCTCAGAAGGTGTCTGCAGAGAAATGCTGTTTTAATTGAAACAGAGTCAAGCTGTGAAACAAGTGCTATGAAAAGAAGTTTCTGCATAGTTATTAAGCTCCAATTCGCTAGCTAAAATCCTTTTGCCAGAGGTATATGTGGCAGTTGTCTGCTGGGACATTCAAGGGGTAGGCGGATGGATCCATTCCTGTTTTCTGACTCCCTGCTTCCCCAAAGGGAAGAAGGAGTGCAGGTCTGGCTGTGTCACTGAAGCCAGGTTTCTGTAATTGCCAGCAATCTCACAAAAGGTATGAAATATAGATAAACCCATACAACCTCTGTTCTGCAACAGCATGCTCCATGTGGGAGATTCCATTGTGTTTACCAAAAAAAACTAGTCAAAAGTCCAGGAAGAAGATAGATGAGATGAAGGCCTTGCCCCTTTTCCCTGAAGAAAAAAGCAAAGAGATAAATAAAGCCTTGAAAGGATCCTTCGTGACACTGGAGGCAAAACATCCACAGTGCCCTTACAATATCTGAACAGTGAAAAGTGGTGCCAAGGAGCACAGGATAGGAGATTCTCCTGTCTCAGGAAGACTCACTGTCTGAACAACAGTTTAAAGACCTATGAAGTGCAAGTATGCAGGTAGACAAAACTCAGGATAATGCCCCCAAAACCAACAGCCTTGTGTGTTGAAGCACCATCTTTTCTGCTATTGACAGATTTCTGTATCCACTTAAGGGTGAGGCTGACTTACTCAGGGAAGAGTATTTGCCTTCACTATATATTGACATTGAACATTGTGACAAATCCTAATGCAGCATTAGTAAAATTTGCATGAGAACAAAATGAAGATCCATCACTGAAGGAGAACCAGCTGTGTTACCTGAGTTTTGGGTAGAGGAATATGTTAAAGCACAAAGAGAGAAATTACTAAAAAAAAAAAAAAAGATAATATATATGCAAGAAAATCAACACAGTTGGCTACAGTTAAAGTGAAATTATTTATTTTTATGCTGAACTTAAAGGCTGACTCTGTCTCAGGACTCTCCTAAAGAACCTACCCAACGCAATTGATTTCTCACTGAGTGACAAAACCTTCCAAAGTAATATTCTGAAAAATTTGCTAATCAAAACCCTCTTTTTTAAATATAAAATAATTATAATTTTGGAAGGAAAATAAGCATAAACACATACCATAAAACTCAGAGTGACAAAAAGATTATTCTATTCAAAAGGAAGAAAAAGTATAGAAATGCAAAGAAACGTAATTCTGCCATTAAGAAGACAGCAGTAAAAGTCAGACTGTGAAATACAAACAGTATTCTAGTTTAACAGCAAAATAAAATCATGTTAATATAGTATCACAATCCAAATTTCTTACCACAATTCATTTTGGTGTTACTGAAATGAAACAGCAATGATTGTTGAACTGCCATACATGGCACAGAGTAACAGCAATAAACTTGGCTACCTTGTGAATAACAAATAAGCACTCTGGAGAGAGCAGCTGTGCATAAATGCACAGTAAAGATGCAAAATCTTTAAAAGCCAAATATCAGCTTATTTCTATCCTAACACTCTCAATTGTCAAATCAGTGGACTTGCCAAGTAGTGCTGAAAAGCAATATGTCTCAATGGTCATAAAGCAGTCCAGAGAAATATACCTTCATTCCACTCTTCATACAGATTGAAAAAAAGGCTGTTGAGATTCTCAAAATTCTCTCCAGAAGTTAAAAATAAATGTGTATAATAGTAATGCTTCTTATGAATCCAAATTCAAAGCTATCCTAGGTGAAAGGCATGGCAGTGACTGTGTGGGACATTTGGGATGTGGTTTCTCAGAGATTTTACAAGAAAATTCTCTGAATGCCATTAGGGTATGGTCAACTGAAACAGTAGATATCCCAAGGATTCTCAAGAAAACTTTTGTGTTGATCCTGAAAGGGTCAGAAAAGGCATATAAACATGAAATAAACTAGTACTAGGGCTTGCCAACACTTTCCATTTTTCCAGTAGACAGGGACTATAATTGCTGTGGTGACCGCAAGGAAGCACAAAATCATAAGCAAGATGCCAGTGATTTGTGTATGCCAAGGAAATATTTAACATTGTTAGATGCTTACTGGCACTTGTAAAGCTAGAACAAGATGTCATTGGAGATGAAATGCTTTTGAGTTGGCCACAATGAAGGTGTGGCTGAAGATGGTATGTTCAGTTGTTCATGAATTCCTGAAAATAACATTCATTTAACTTAAAATTCTGACAAAATTACTTGAAATAGCCAGGCATTCTGAAAGTTTCTATGATATCATATGATATCATAGAAAAAATGTTTTTATAAAATTCTTATCTATAAGTGCATTTGAAAAACTGTACTAATAAATCCAATATTAAAGAGAAATAAACAAAGGGGCTAGATATTCCTGATGTTGAAAAGGCTGCTAAAAAATACATACTTATAAATGCAGCCATTGGGTTAATTTGTATTGCACTGTAGCATAGACTTCTAGATCTGTAGCTGAGACATACTAATTTTTTTTAAATTTTTCATGCCTTGTTAAAGGAAAATGAGGTGTTTTGCAACACCAGCTTCATAAAATAATCCTTGTAGTCACATTAGTTGTGTATATCCTCTGACAATGCTCCAAAGTCCTTCTGTTTGCTGTACATTTCCTTAAGATTTTATATTTAATTTCATTTTTAATTACAACCCAGTGATCTTATGATAAGTAAACTTACAACAAGGCAGACACTGAGGTGCTGCAGCAAGTCCAGAGACAGACAATAAAGCTGGTGAGGAGTCTGGAGAACAAGTGCTGTGAGGAGCAGCTGAGGGAGCTGTGAGGCTCTAGCAGCTTTTCTTCTGGAGAAAAGGAGTCTCAGGGGACCTTCTCACTCTCTACAATTCTCTGAAAGGAGGCTGTAGGCAGGTGGGGCTTGGCCTCTTCTCACAGATAACAAGGGACAGGACAAGAGGAAAAGGTCTGGAGATGTGTCAGAAGTTGTCTAGTTTGGATATCGGGAAAAATTCCTTCATTGAAAAGGTTGTCAAACACTGAAAGAGTCTGCCCTGGGAAGCAGTGAAGCCACCATCCCTGGTGACACTTAAAAGCTGTGTAGATGTGGCACTTTGGGTCATGGTTTAGTGGTGGGCTTGGCAGCGCTGGGTCGACCTGAACTTGGTGATCTTAGAGGTCTTTTCCAGCCTCTGGTTCTATGATTCAATGGGATTTAGCGTAGATCATATTTTTTTTTCACAGCATATTACAATTCACTGGAGCAATAAGGCAATGCAACTGGTGTTAAAAAAGTACTTAGTAAGGAGCAATAAGAAATTTCTGTGTCCCATATAAATTTCTCCATCTCTGTTCACAGAATAGTCTATGATGTCTACAGCGTATGCTAGTAGAGAACACCTAAGCTCCTCACCAAGAAGTCTTAAATTATTAATGGATACAAAATATATATATATGGTATGGAGTAGGGAATAAACTATGGAAAATAGTAAAAGAATAAATAGAAATTATTTCAGAGGAATTTTAGTAAAAGCTGGATTATTGCATTTATTATGTCAACCCATCAGACTTGGAGCTGTATAGCCAGTGACTGCACTTTCAATCAACACAATGAAACCACAGGGTGTGTAACCCTTTAAAATCCATTCAAGAGAATCTTATTCTGGTTCTAGGTTTCATGGGACTTTTTAAAATAAAACAGTAAGATAAAAGGTGTGATTATTTTCCTTTTCACTGACAACAGTGAAAAGGAAAATAATTAAATGCTAAAAAAGAGGCAAAGAAAGCCAGAAGGATCACTGGAAATTCAGGACAGTAACAAAATGTTACTGCTACTCATATTTCCTTGTTATTCTCCCACATCCTTTATTTTAACATGAGTTATGTTTGCCTTTTGAATTGTCTTTCTATTCTCTGCATTAAAAAAAATGCAATATCTTGCTTGAAATTTAGCATGTGTATTTATATTTTATTGGCATGGATAGAAGACCATAAATAGAAATGAGCTTGAGAGTTACAAAGTGCGTGCTTGCTTTTCACCTTTTACTGTAACTTGGTATAACTGTAAATTGATTTATTCAAAACAAAATCTACAAAAGATAGGGCTTAAGTTTTAATCATCATTTACACTGCAACATAATCTGGCCCTTCACACTGGCTCCAGTAAATGCTTTGGTTTTACCATGCACAAGGGCTAAATGAAAGAAAAAGAGTAGAATTGCCTTTGTATTACAGGACAAATAATCAGGGAATTCCTGGATGTAGTAACCAAAGGTAATTGATAAATAAGTCTACTACATATATTTTGATGTCTTTTGAAAAATATTTTGACTTGGGAATCCATGCATTAAACAGATATGGATGTACAATCAAGTTCTTTAAAATGCAAGCAAAGGAAGCTGGCCATGGAATCTAAATCTCAGAGCTCTGTGTCTTTTTAGTGCATGAGCTAGAGCAAGGAGACTCAACAGGGTCACGGCACAAGTCCACGACCTAAGCATGTAACTGCCCAAAACTTCCAGGAGGAACACAGGCAGTCAAACACACAAACAAACAAACAAACAAACAGGTTTGCATTCCTACTCCCACTCCCTTCTGAGTCAGGACTATGCCTGACATTTTCACCCAGTGAAGATGCAGAAGCCTGGGCATCCTTGGGAATGCCGTCCAGCAGCACTTGAGGAGCTAGGTTACTCTTTTCCTCTCAAAAGGAAGGCCACAGGAGGAGGCAATTCCACCATTCCTTTCAAATCTGTGTTATTAGGAAGAGGGAAATGTAAGACTTCTAAGAACAAATGCATACACCAAGAGAGCCAAAGGCAGCATTGTGTTTACCCTAATGACTAAAACACAGGAAGCCCCAGGCTGTGAAGCGGTCCTTGAGGCAAGAAAGGGGACACAGGGTATCCCAAGTCCAGCTGATTATTTGCATTCTGTGTGACAGTTGTGTTGAGTTCCTAGTCTCTCAGGATTAGCCTGGAATTAGGCAAATAGATGTTTAGGTCATGGCACATCTGAGAAAAACACAAGCAGAAGGGTGAGAACTGAGGAGTCTTCCAAAGCAAATGGAGCAGTGCCCATTAACTTTATAGATTTCCAGAGCTAAGCTTTTTTTTTATCTGGAGGAACTTAAAAGGTCACAGTCTGGACTCAGGTACTTACTGTGTAATTAAACATTATTCCAGGTGCAAGTTTCCCTGTGCCATTTTTGTGACCTTTAAGACAGGAAAATTCTGCCTTTCAGAATAACACCGAACAGTTGGAAGAGAGGTGTCATTACCTGTATGGAGGCCACGTCTAAATTAATAAAATACGCTACATTGCATCTTTAAGATGAGTTTACTCTCAAGAACTAAGGCATGATACCTCATTTTAATCAACTGAAATTTAACATTTCTGAAAATTCCTGTGTTGGAAGGGGCTGTTGGCAAGTAAGAGAAATAGATGGAAGGTTCTATTTGCGAATAGTTTCACAGTCATACTGAGGATTTCAGGGATGAAGTGGCTCATGATCAAACAGCGAGGGATTGAAAGCATCTTAGCTCTTTTTAAGAAAATGGTAACATGATTCCATGATTCAGCCATGAGCCTGATTTTCTTATAGAAAGAATTCACTGAACAAATCAAACATTAAAAAGCATTTTATGGTAAAGCTTACACTTGCTTTGGCAAAAATCTTGTATTCTACAAGGGGAAATGCTCCCTCAGTCTGTCCTGGTTGTTTGCAAGTCTCAGCAAAATACTGGGCAAAAGAGAAATCTTTTAACTAAGTCTGCCATATGTTCCATGATCCAGATAGTTCTGGCATGGACATATCTTGATTCAACAAAATACTTAAACCTCAGTGTCAAACAAGTCATTTACAGATGTAGGCTATCAGCACCAAGCTAAATTAACAGGTGTTTTTTGTAGGAATTAAAAGGTGGACTAGCTCCACAGAGATATGTATGCATAATTTGAGTGTGCTGCTAATGATGGTGCTAAACTGCAAATCAAGACAGTCCAGCCTAAAATCAACTCTTTGTAGTGTGTGTCTAAGCTGGAATTAAAAACAAAGGCAACTGTCCATATCCAACTTCAAGATCTCTGTCGAACTACACTAAACGTTCCTCAGAGTAGAGCTCTGTTTTCTGTGAATGTTTCACAAAGTTCTTGGAGCTGGGTGGTCTCAGTCTCACTGTCTGCAATTCCTTTGTGCAGCCATACTGTCAAAAAGACAAAATAATATGGATGGGCAGCTAAACTACAGTAGGGAAAAGTAGAAGTCAGTGCTGGTAAGGAATATGTCAACTTCCAGCCAAGGAAAAAGAAGAATGAAAGAAATGTAAAGTAGGAAAGGTACCCTATAAACTTTGAGAGAACAGCTTTCTTATCTGTTTTGATTTATATTTTATTAGAGTAAATACATTAACTTTAGTCGTGAACATGAAGCAGCAAAGTAAAGCCAGGCATGAAAGGAACAGCTATTATAGTAACTTTGTAAAGCATTGAGTAGTGCCTTAATTCTAAATAATACTACATAAAACATAATCTGATATATACTGTGAATGTCTGAGCTTTTATATATGCATAGTAAGATATTATTCCTATTCATGGAATTATCTGTTATTTTTTTGCATCAAAAGTATTTTTTTAATATAGCTCAGAGACTAACAAGAGTACATAAACTAGGCATAGTTTGTCTTTCAATGAAGTCTCTTGTCTGAGGATGAAATCATGAATAATGTCCCTATTCCATTAAGAACAGTCTGCTTCAGTGCCAGCAGTGAAAACTCTTCTATTCCAAATCTGCTACTAATGCCCTGCAATTTCTTCTCTGGAAATAAAAATTTAAAAAGAGAATTAAAAAAAAAAATGGTGAGAAATCAATTACAAACAAGAGGTAAACACAGAAACAGTTCAAGGAAAACAAATGAAAAAGATTTAAAAACAGTTAAAGGCAAACAGAGGAGTTGAAGCTGGATAAAATGAGAAAAAAAATTTTGGACATGTTCTCAAAGGAACAAAATTACCTCCTAATTGGGGAAGACAGGCAAATGAGCCAAACAACTAGAGACAAAAGGGGAAAAGTGTATGAGTCTAACACTAGAGAAAAGAAATAGCAAAGGACAAATTTCAATAGTTTCTAAAAAGCCTTTTTAACAGCACTCAGAAGCTGTTCTATTCTCAGATTTGGTGTCCAGTTTAGGCAGCATCTGGTCAAATGGTGCTTTTGCTCATTGCTTAGTTACATCAGTTCTTACAGCTTCAGACTCCCCTTTCACTTGTATGCTTTCTGTCCACAAAATCCAAGGAAGACATGTGTCTGCAAGTAAAGGCAACACACAAGTGCTTTATAGCTATAGATATAAAGATTTTTCAGAAATTCAGGCTCCTCCAGAGCTGGGCAGAAGATGTCAGGCAGAGTGTTTGACCGTCTCTGAGCTGGGAATTGAGTGCCCATGTATCTCTGTTAATATAGCTCTAAATGCCAGCAACACACTTTTGTGATAAAACGCCTCTGCATCTTTGCAAATTGTAACTGAATAGTGCTGTTAGCAACCTGGTGTGGGTTTTTGGGGAAAATAATCTCTCTTACAAGGTAAAGCAAACCTTCAGGGTCAGGTTCAGGCGTAGGTGTTCCTGAGGCGCCGTGACTGTAGACTGTGACTGCGCCTCCCCAGCACAGCTGTGAGCTCCATGGTGCTTCTGTGGCCCCTGAGCAAAGGTAACACACTGACTTCTCTTCTGATACAGTGGATAGCTCTCTGACATCACCATGACTCTTACTTTTCTATAAACCTGCTCTCTCTGACACGTCGCTTTTTGCAGATCCCAGATCTTTTTCGGATCCCAGTCATGTCTAGGATATCTAACTCTTCCACATTATTTCTCCCATGACTACTCACGCAGTATGTCACAGGCAGAGGAGAGGTAGCTGCTTGTATCCAAATCAACACATATTTCACTTTAATATTGATTCAAATATGGCAACTTGGAGCACAGGCCCTTAAACTCTCTGCTGCAGTGTCATCACGCAGTTATAACCTGGCATTTATGTTCAATAAAAGGGTTTCAAAGGGAACACAAATTCCTTCCTACATAAGGAAAGCAAGGAAAGGGCAGGTGTGGTACACCAGGTGTGCTAGGGGGTGAGGATTCAATATAAAACTCTGAAACAAGAATTTTGAAAATCGAAGTCATGCTGAGCGAATTGGGTGATTCTTGTGGCAAGCAAGGAAAGAAATTAAGAAAGATTTTGCCGGCAACTTGAAGCATTTCTTATCACTAGAGAAGTAATTTACCTGTTTGCCTCAAGTAAATAGAGTTGTGGACTTATCTAAAACTGGCTGTTAGAAGAAAAGGTGTCAGAACCAAATGGTAAATTAAGCAATAACAAATGACCCAAAGAACAAAAGCAGTCATTCCAGAGCTCTGCAGGAATGTAGGAATGAAATGGCTGTGGGGCTAACAAAAATATACAATGTCCCATTAAACTGGTAGAAGCCTGATTCCCTTCATGGCTCTTGCCCAATTGCTGTTATAGAACAAAATGTTATTTCCTTGCTGGTTACAAGGCTTTTTGGAACTGAACTATTAACAGCTGTTAGTTTAGAACAGCATTCTACTCAGCATAAGGGGTTTTTTTCCCAGTATTTTTTTAAGCTTTCTATTTCCTACTGGAAAAGAAGAAGTAATTCTACACCACATATATTAAGGGAAAGGATATTGATATGGACCTCATTTAGCAGTATTCTGAGATTGCAGTAAAAAGCAGAAGTGTATATAAGTCTCAGTGGTATGTTCTGATTGAACTGGCAAGTTCTGATAAAGACAAAGCAGCTCTTGCACCATTATTGATATAAAAAATAGTAGTTTTCTCTTTAAATATGTTTCAGTGATGTTTGGTCAATTGAGAAGTACAACTTCTTCTCAAACAGAAATTGAATACTGTCAGAAATATGCATTTCTTGCTTGAAAATGCAGCATGGGCATTGTAAAAAAATATAAGTTTGGGATAACTATGGCCTTAATTCCTGTGTGACTCTGAAATAAGATTGAGACCAGAAGCTCATAAGAATTAATTTCAATAACTTAGACCGTGACTTTATTGCTTACTTCATTGAACACTTCATCACTTACTTCTATACATTTTCTATAGAAGGTTGCATAGGTTTTTTTAGCAATACAACTAAATTCATAGTTTTTAAAGTCCAAGATGAAGACTTTACTTTTTTCTTTTAGGTACCCAGCATCTAGAAGTGAAGACCATAGGCCATTCATCAATATATTCCTATTTTTGGAATAAAGAATTCCAAATCATAACTACCATTTTGCCATTTCCATCCCATTATCCCAACTTTCAGAATTATTTCCACCTTTTGCTCCTTGCAAGTTTTAAATCCTCATTTCACTGTATTCATACATATTGAATTTAATTTTGATTCACAAAAACATTGGTATAAAATCAATGCAATAACATGGTTTAAATTGTTAGGTTGTTCTGATTATCATCAGGATTATCTACAAATAAATTCTTTCCATAAACGTAACTATATCACTGACAAGAACACCACAAAAATCCTTTTATAACTCTAAGCTAATTTGCTTTTTCATTATAAACTGCAAACTAAAATTATTTACCAATATGGTTCTGTTATACACTAAACACATGTATAGAATTCATCTTGTTAAATTAAACAGGCACTACTGATTTTTGCCCAGAAAAAGCCCAAATTCTGTTGATAAATCTACTCTTTGCTGCAGTGCAGAAATGGTACACAATTAACCATTTGAGAAGTCAGGCTCTGATAGTGTTGATTAGTTGATCTTTTCTGTTACAAAGGGTACACAGAAACCTGCACAACAGGTTGTGGGAACTTGTTTCACACAAGGCTTTGTCTCATTACAATTTTTAGAATTAACCTGAAACTTGAAACTTTTACTGAGAAAGGCCAGTTCCTGAATGTAATCTTCCCAGCCTTGGTCGTGAAGGGTACTAAGCACTAAAACTTCTGCCACCCACAAAGTAGTGGATGGTTGTTGGAATACTGCATCCCTTCCAAAGGTTTAGTACCTCCTACCAGGTCTTGGTTCAGGACTTTATTTTGGTGCTTTGCCATTGTGCCTATTTTTGCATCATCATTGCATGCTGCTATCTCACCATTTCAAGCCTGTGAATGTTGGCTCTAAGAAGCTAATTCAAAGAAGAAGAATACTTTGCCAAATTTAAGTTTTCTGTTTCAAGAATTTTGTTAATTAAACTTTTTCAGATGGGATATTATACCCACTAGTCAGTTAATCAAACTTGGAATAGAAAATAAAGTTCAATCTTAATTTAGTCTAAAATCAAGAGGGATTGGTAAACTCATGCTGTCCTACATTCATTATCAAACCCTACTATGAGGAAATAATTTGTCTAAATTTCTTCTTGTTCTGTGTAAACACAATTAATTTTCAGAAATATCTGTGAAACAACTATTACTGTATCTATATTTCAGGCAGGGAAACTGAGTCAGAGAAAGGTTCTCATGTCTTGGGAGGACTGCATACAGATCAATAACAGTGCTAAGATTAAGGCTGAAGAATTAGTAGCTGTTTGTGTTGACCCATTTCAGCATAATACACTACCAGGGCACATTTCTTTTCCCATAGCAGAAATTCTTTCTTTAAACTGCAGTGCTGGGAAACCCTGTAATTATGCACAGAGCACGTTAGGACAAAAAACAGCCAATAATTTTTGGCTCAACAGGTTTAGGTGGAACTTTAGAAACTCACTCTCACTGTCAATACAATTCATTCAAACAGCCATCTTAGGCCACTTTGTACTGCTTGGATGGTAGTGGAACAGATAATCAAGCCCTTATAGCACAGCATAAGGACTAGTTCTTATAGCAGCCTCAGAAACCCTTACCAAACTCAGTGAGGCTTTGTACTAGTGCAGGGATTAATTCATGTGGAACTAATTGCAGAACTGTGGCCTAAGTAAGAAACCAGTCTAGCTCTGTTTGCTTGTTACCCAGTTGTCAAAATGTAGTGCTCATTAAGTGCAGAAACAAAAGTCCAGATGGATTCTTTATATCTGAGAAATGTGTTTCTCATAAAAAAAAGAAAATTAGTAACTCAGCAGTGGAATTTAAAACTTTTTTGAAAAGAAGGGAAACTCTCAGGCAGGTCTTTTAAGCAAGAATTATTCACAGGCCCTTCTTCTATGCATTTTATTATGTCATTTTACCCAAAAAATCAAAATTTATGCAAAATGTGCTTTAGCTACCTGAGACCACAGAACATGAATGAGACTAAACAAATGCTTTCTAGACCTGCCACTCTTTTCCATAACATGAATTCCATGCTTGGTGTCATTTGCACTCTAGTTACTTTTCTCTCCATCCTGTAACACTATTCTCTAGAACCCAGTTCTATTTTCTGCTCTACACAAGACATTTCTGGACTCCTCTAGCTTAACCAACCTGCTGAAGTCCCTAAATCATAATCAAACCGAGGTCACTAAATTGAGAGTTACAGATGTTTCCTTTCTCCAGCAGATGTCAATAATCTGGTGTAGGAGTAATGACAGCATATTTTAGCTAGCAAAATTTGGCATGAAGATAGTATCTGCTCTATGGAAGCACCAATCAAAAATCAGTCTTTAAATAAAAACAAAGCCACAAAGATTAAGAATTGGAACTAGCAGTTGTCCAAATTCTTCAATGTTACAGCATTTTCAGGATGTACTCAAGTTCTAACATGATCTGGAGTGGAGCTGGAATGCTCTGCTCTATAACATCACAGAGAAGCAGTTTCATAAAGCATTTTATGAAACCTGAGTCTGCCTATCTTTCAAAAGGAGCAATCCCACTCTTCTACCAGGGAAGGCACCAACCCCTGTGGAGCCTTACAAAATAATTGCATCAGGGAATTGACCTGGCTGAAAATTAACCCAGTAAAATAAATTCTTTTGCTGCAAACCCACTGTGGTTTGCAGCAGGATCAATTGTCTGATCCAGCTTTCTACACTCAGTTTACCCAAATGCCAGTAGTAGACAGTGGTGAAGAACATGGAAAGGAGAGATAGTTGAGTTTCACCATGTGTATGGTTAATGTGTTCCAGATAAAGCCATGTGTTATTTGGCTGGGTAGAGAGCCTACATCAGATAGGCACCAAGCCATTTAACAATTGCAAATTGCAACTGGTCATGTCAGCTAACCAAATAACTAAATAAATATGCAAAGAAAGCAGTTGGTGGCAAATGCAGGACAAAATCTTCAAAGGTGTAGCTAAGAAGTTTAGGTTTCCACAGATGAGCCCACCTATGTCTTCCATTTGTAAAGGTATCTCAAGCATCATTTATCTGTTACCAGCAAGATAAATGGATCCAGCCATTCATTCCCTTGCTCCTGTCCCTCAGGCACTGAAACCCACCACTTAATCATCCAGTAAGGCCTTTCAATCCTGATTATCTGCTTCTTTGCAAGTGTCAGTATTCCAGAAGGTAGGCATGTGTAAAGATGCTTACCTCCTGCTTCTTTTTGACTGTGAAAAGACTAAACCACAAGGGGATTCTCAAATACGCCTGTCCTGGTTATCTCCTTCAATCTGAAGCACATCTGTAGGATCAGGCCCCACAGAGTAAACAGGCATGGACAAGACTTCTGAAGACTGGAAGCTAGTATGTATATGCATTGCATGTAGGATTACACTCACATTCTCAGAATTCAACACACTTGGCTGCAGTAGCAAGGATTGTTTCTTTTCATTAGAACTCAAAATATACCTTTGAGAGTAATCTAGATTTTAAAAAACAGCAGCACAAAAATCCTTGTAAATAACTGTGCTGATTCTGGCCAGGAGAGGGTTAAGTTTTGCAGTAGCCAGGAGGGGGCTTGGCCAGGACCCAGAAGTTATTCTATAAAACCAGATGTCATTTCTGGGATCACGGGATGGGGCCCCTTCTTGTTCTTGGAGCATGTTGGGAATTTCTGCATGGCGAGCACTTGTCTGTGAATCATTCACCTCCTCTACACTTCATTATTAAAATTATTACTGTTCTTTTTCTTATTTCATTGCTGTCTTCAGTAAACTGCTTTTGCCTTGATACATGGTGTCTACATGCTGTGCCTCCAGTTCTTCTCTCTATCCCACCACAGTGGGAGGGAGCAGGGGACTGAGCAAGCAGGGGTGTGGTTTGGAGTGTTTCACTGGGAGCACTAAACTGGGAACACAATTCCTAAATGGCAATAACTTAACATTTTCAGGAGGGCTACTCATAGTAGAAGATGATACCAGAGAAAGGAAATCAGTGTAGTAAAAACCACAGGTTACAATAAAATATGTCCAGTAGAGATGTATTTTTTAGATGTTTTATAGATGTTCAAGTTCAGATGCTACTGCTTCTTTAAAACACTGAGTAATGATATCTCTTTTCCTTCCCTTCAGGTGTAATCCTGGGATTTTCTCTTCGACCATATAAGATGAGCTATCGGGAAGTGAAGTACTTTTCGTTCCCAGGAGAGCTACTCATGAGAATGCTGCAGATGCTGGTCCTGCCACTAATTGTATCCAGTTTAGTCACAGGTAAACAAAGAAAAAACAAAACAAAACACACCCCCACACACCCTCTTTTGAATAATTTTATAAAGGTGCACACCCCAAAATCTAAAAAGTGAACATTCTATGTCCTAGAAGTGTCATAACCTGCAGAAAGATGTAGCATTGCTATTGCTGATTTAGAGACAATGTAATAAGAGGTTTGAATTAATATACAGAGAAAATGAAAGATGGTTTTCCAAATTCATAGACAGACTAACAGTACAAGCTACCACATGCAGCTACTGTGAAGCTGACTCTGCACTCCACTCTCTTCTTTTACTTTCTGAACAGATATTTCCTCCACAGTGTCCTATTATTATCAAAGATAACATATCTCAAAAACACAGTGTCAAAACCCAAGAAAGTTGAAACTGTTGATTGTAGGCATTAACACATGCCTGTGACTACAGATATGCAAAACAGCTGTCTGCCTCCCAGTTTTCCAGCAATAGATTGGAAAAAATGGAATCCTATAATAGAATTGTTTAGGTTGGAAGGGACCTTAAAAATCTGGTTCCAATCCTCCTGTCATGGGCAGGGACACCTCCCACTGGAGCAGATTGCTCAGAGCCCCATCCAACCTGTCCTCTGACACTACCAGGGATGAGTCATCCACAAGTTCTCTGGGCAACCTGTGCCTGTGCTCCATCACACTTATAGAAAAGATTTTATTTCTGATACCTAATCTAAGCCTAACTTCTTTCAGTTTAAACCATCTCCTCTCCTATCACTCCAAGCCCTCTTATAGGCCCTTCAGGTACAGGAAGGTGTCCTAAGGTGTCCCTGGAATCTTTTCTTCTCCAGGCTGAACAGCCCCAGTGCTCTCAGCCTGTCCTCACAAGAGAGGTATTTCAGTCCTCTGATCGTTTTCATGACTTCCTCTGGACACGCTCCAATGTGTCCATGTCCATGAGGGATAGATGGGATTGAATGGAAAGTTTGGAAGAAATTTAATTCCATCGGTTCTGTTTTGTTGTCTTCTGGTCAGAAGCTCTAACAAGCTTTGAATGCTCTTTACCAAGTTGTTCCTCTAACTAGTGATATAATATTTAATTTCTTATTGGTGATGTATGTATGCCTTGGCATTCCACTCAAGTTTTGTGGAAGACCTCTCAGATTTGTTATGAATGTTTAGGATGTACGTGTGATGTATTTATTCGTTCAATTATCTGAAGGAAAGAAGGTATGGATTTTAGTCTATCAACAAATCAGCTTGGAGAACTTAATTAAGATCACCCACTGTGCAGTCCTAGTATCTATAACACAAATACACTGCCTTGATTGACAGAAAATCCAGATAATGATAGTAAGTTATTCTCTATTTAATTGATTGTCAAATATGTTAATATAAATATCTCTTAAAAATGCAAACGAGCAGAGACTAACATGTTCACAGAAATCAAAGGAAGTGTGTACAAGTATAAGCTGTTAATCCAACAGCAGAAGACTAGGGTAGTCACAATTACAAAATCATTTGCCTTCTCATATTTCAAGAAAAAAAAAGTGAAGTTTGTTTCTATGCACACACATTATATGGATACTGAAAGTAAAATGAACACTGAAACTAAGGAGTATTAGTTTTGTAGGAGAAATAAGGGTAGGTTTTATTCCCAACCACCATATGGTATTGTTACATGTCATACCTTGTCCTATCTTCTTGTCCCTTTCACCTGCAAAATTCCGTGGGTAGCAGGACACTGATAGAAGAACCATTACAAGTAGAAAAGGAGAGATATTTATCCATTTTCAGTGTCAGCTGGCACCGCTGCTCAGTTTTGCAGGATGAATTGTTTCAGGAAAATGTATCTGATCAGTTCTCAATTCCTTATGACTCTGCATTCATGCTGGTTCTCTGAGAGAACCCAAGGTAATTCTGAAACTCAGTAGACCATCCTACGCAGGGATTTGAATGATATTCAATAATCTAAGTAGAAAACTTCACTCAGGTACAGATCGCCAAATTAATCTTAGAGAGTCACAAGCATCACAAGGAGCTGGACTTTTAATGAAACAATCTCATTTGCGGTGCCACCAGCTCTCAGTAGAGATTTTGTGAAATATCAGAAAAATGAGTTTCCAAGTAATCCTATTCTGAAAAGAATCTTCAAATCTTCATTCTCTGGATTCAAACAATACCCTTCTTTTTATGTGCTTTTCTTTCCCTTTAAAGCCCTTTATCCTTTTTTTCATAACAATCATTTTCAGTATTATAGAAAAGCATTTGGCAAAGAGAAATCTTCTCTATCTGTGAGATTTTCCCTACTATCATCCATGTGTCTTGTAATATTAAGTGGATATTAATATTAAGTGGATTATACTTAGAGATCCCTTTGAAGTAGAGACAGTAATTTTCAAGATGAATAACAATATTTTAAACTTCTTTAGCTGGGTAGGGAGCAATCAGAGAAAACTCGATGCAATTCACAAGTGGTAGATTTAATTTCTTTTTAAGAATCCTTCAATACAGCAGGACTATGCCTTTTCTCATGGGAATAAATTACTATTCCAAATAATTTTAAAAATTGTGGAAAAAAGCTCTTTTCAACACAGAACAATACCTCATTTAGCATGCAATTTGTTTTTGTAAGAAGGATGTTTTTACATATTTGCTGCAGAACTCTCATACAGAAATGAACATACAGGCATTAGTGAATATCAAAATAATAATTAAATATAACTTTTGCAGGTATACTACTGTGTAATTTTATGCATACCTAAATACTTTTTTACATGTTAGAGGATAACTCAGCGGATTAAAGTCTTATACTTCTCAAGTTAGTCTTCAGACCACTCAGAATATTGAAGGCAAATCTCTTATTTCCTGTATTTTGTTTGGTAAACAAAGTGAATGCCTCTTAACTAATCTCAAAGTGACTCCTCCAGGTCTTCATCCTGATAACATACTTGTTTCTTCCAGTTGTCAATTATTTGAATAAATAATTTGCTGTTTGCAGGAGCAACAGTGTCTCCTAGAAATTATATCCTGTGTTTCCTTTTGTATTTACACAAGTGTGATGGATGTAACCGTGGCAAAACCAAAAACTATGGTCTCTGTGATATTAGGAATAGGCTGGGGGTGGTTACATTCCCTTGCCAACTTTGTGATTGTCAAAGAAGTTAGAACAATAAAATCCAACTAATAGTGAATGCACTGTTATAGAAATAAAGGTTAAATTGAGAAACTAAAGACTTCTGCTATTCAGGTAAACAGTTCTGATGGTTATTCACAGACCTCAGGAAAATAAACTATGCAAGACAAAGTCAATCCAGTCACATTTCTTTAACCCTGGTTTGTGTATTTCATGAAAGAAGCAGTGCAGGATCACATTCAGAGGCTTTTAGTCACATTTGCCTTATGACTTACCAGCATTGCCTGTGGTTCAAGCAGGCATGCAGCTTTCTCCATGAGATTCTATCTTCTGATGTGTGTTTTACCAGGCATGTAGTAACATCTGCCTGGGAGAAAATGGAGGTTAATTGCATACCATTCACCATCTTTTCATGTTTATAGGAAAATATGATTATATGCATGTCGATATTATTTATTTTTGTGGTCTAGACGCAAATTCAGCTCCATACTCTATGTTGGGCTTTATTGTCTACAGTCTTTAAAATCTCCTACATCAGCATTCCCAATGGGGATCTCATATAAAGTCAAAGGCAAAATTATAACATGGTATATGAGAGGAAATGTAAATAACCAAATAAATAAAGTCCAGTTTGGATTGTATTATGGCCAAGTCTTACATACAAATTTAAATATGAGTTCCTATACAAACAGAAAGCTGACAATTTTCCTCTGTTTTTGTTTTGAGTTTGCGGCAGTTATAAGAGAAAAAATATTTTACATTTTCTCATTTCATTACAGCTTGAAGCATATGACATGAAAATTGCTTTACAGAACTATTTTAAAATATACATTGTCCCTAAAAGGTATATAAAACAAATATATATGAATATGATAGCAATTCAACTCATCATGAAATAGCCAAAACCAGAGAAAATTGCACCAGCAATAAGATCTTTATGCATTAACATTTTTTGAGCTGTTATAGCAAGATGATAATGAAATTAAAAGTCCAGTCCTTAAAACTGGCCAACAATTTTTTTCTGCATGTTTCAGTTATTCACTGAATATTATGAAGTCAGAATGAGGTATCTTTTCTTAACAAAAACATTTATTTCCTGAAATCCCTTCCATGAAAATGATTCACAACCAGTCTTTATGAAGAGCATAGTTTTAACATAATATTAGGGAGAAATATTAAAGCTAGAGAAATTTAAGGTAAGAGTTATTTGCAAATATTTTGCACAGTTCTAGTCATAGTTCAGTTTAATAGACTGCTTCTCCTTCCACAAAATTTTAAGAGCTTGGAATTTACTTTTACAGGGACAACCTGTAAAATGCAAGTAAACTGGTATTAAATTCTGTGCAATTATTTCAAATATCTTTGTCTGATAAATCCTAGCAAAGCATAAGAATCCCATTCTAGACCTTACACTAATTTTTGCTGCACATGGCAGAAGCAGTAGGTGTACAGTTTGTTTACTAACCTACATCAAGATGGGGAAGGAGGAGTACAGAAACAGTAAAACTGAGGTCTGCTGGCTCACCAAGGATTATACAGCAATTACAGAATCAAGCAAAGACCCGACTCGTGAGCACCAGTACAACACACTATGCACTAGACAATACTGCCCAAACTGATTTTGGGGGTAACACTAATATGGTGCAAATAAGTCTTAACCACTTACCAGGATTTTGTGTGCAAGGTTCTGTACAAACACAGACCATGGATCCCCTGCCAGAAAAAAGAAGACTATGTGGAAAAACAGTTTAAAAGAATGAGCGTGGAAAAATTACTTCAAAGAAGAAGAGCATTTTAATATGCAGCTTGTATAATATCTTAGTTTAATTTTTTTTACTTTCTAACTCAAATAAGGTAGCTATCATTAGTGGATTCTGGAAGAAACAGAAACTTCCTGCCTCTGTAGCGTTTCAATAACAGTCAACACTGAGTACTGCAGAAGACACAAGTGATTTTATTTGGGGCAGACTCAGAGACACAATGATTTTTCCCGAAACGTTATGAAAATGTTCATAGTAGTTACTGCTACACAAGCTATAGAAAGTGTTGACAAAGAGAAGAAAGCTGGGATTTCCATGGCTGGAATCTTCTTAAGCAGCCTCAGAAGGACACACCATGCTTTTCTGTTTAGCTATCAAAGAAATGGAATGGATGGTGCCTGTTAAAAACGTCTAGTAAGGAATATGGTCTATCCTCACAATGTGATTAAACTAAGACACACAAAATTACTTAAGTAATAAAACAAAGCACTTTCAGGGTTCACAGCTAATAGGCAAGTTGTAGCTGCAGTTGCTTAAAATTGCCTACAACAAGCAAGGGTACTGTTCGATCAACTGAACTTGATGTAGTCTCCAAGTCACTCCCTTACCTAAGTCAGGAAAAATGCAGCATCTGGACATGAGCATATTCTACTGCAGAAAAGCCAGTTTTTTCCAAATGCTTCTTGTGGATGTAAAATATGGAAAGTCAGTGCTGTGACATTTTGTATAACCTTAGGCAAATCATGTCTTCCTTCTGCGTCTCTGCTTACTTTTACCCTTCAGATGGACTGCAGGTGAAATGTTCTTAGGATTTTTTATAGCTATTAGGCAGAAAAGATGACTGTATGTGATGGAAATTTTAGTAAAGGCATGTAGGATAGCTCAACAGATCCATATAGCTATTTTAGTCACAATGATGGACGTAAATTAGGTTGTATGACAGGGGATTGTGACACAGCAACTCAGCCTCCCACATGCAGACAGCAGATGTACACTACCTTCTGTAAAGACATAATTCTAGAAAATAGTCTAATGTTATTAAACTTGAGAAATTAGATTTTATATTTGCCTTTTTAATGCAGGAATGAGAAAGTAAATGATCCTTGAAGAGTAACGAGATGCAAATGCTATCATATCAAACCCCTACCATCTATTAATCATTACATTTTTTTGACAATAGCAACCTCCTTTATTATCATAATAAGTAATTAGCAGTAAGTTTAAAGGGCCAGAATTTTTAATTTGCTCATCTCAACCTTTCACATCAGAGCACACAAGAGGGAGGGACCTATGCATCATCTCTTCAAAAAAGAGTCTGTGAAAGCAGCATGTGTCTAGGTTTGTTGAAGCAGGACCCATACTGCTTGAAGCCTCTAAGTGACTCCTGTGTTCTCCTGTCTGCTGGCTGACAAGTGTACTGTGGAAAAAAGTCTGTCACCTACTACAAGGCCCCAGGTGCTGTCTCATATCAGCTACAATATTTATGGTAATTTCAACAGATGGAAAGTCTCTCATTCAGGCAGAACAGACCTGTGGAGCCAGTTAGGGGAAAAAAAGGAGGAGAGACCTAGCAGTAATTCCCTTTAATTCATTCTGGCAGAACAGACACATAACCAATACCTCTGAAACATCTTAGTACTCACAGTTAAGCTGGAAGGTAAAAACATTAATAAAAGTCAGTCTTACTCTTCTGTGTTTAAAAAAATCTTAAGAAATACAGAATTCCTGATTCAGTTCGTATAGTTCACACACAAAAATCAAGAAGCAGTTAAGCAGTGTTTGGTCAGTTTAGCTAGCCACCACAGCAATGAATCCATTTTTCAAATTCCAAAATTTGGCACATTTTCTGATTTTTCAAAAATTCTAAATTTTGTGTGGTCTATAGAAAGAATTTAAGAAGCCAGAATAATTAATACCCATCAAATCAATAAAAAGTTTTACATTCATCTCAGCTGACTGAGAAAAGAATTAACAAATTCTCTCTGAGTAAAGCACTTCTTGGATTGTCAGTGAATTTGGACTGCCTCTGTATTTGTATTGGGATCTCTCTACAGAGGAATTCTGTAGACATGTCCTGTAGCATGAAGCCTATGTGAGTAACAAATCCATGTACATCCTAGGGGTGTATTATTTTTTCATTTATGGCTTTTTTTTAATGCATAAAATAATAACTTAAAATTAACTTACCTTCTTTCTAGGCAACTCTTTCCTCTTTCTCTGCCACCTAAAGCTTTATAAGCACATCAATATTGTAAAAACTTAATTAAATGGCAGCTTTAATTTTAGGCACTTATACATTTCATGCACAAATGAGTTCATGCATTCATATGATTATTTGCATATGAAATTTACATAACTGAATGACACAGTTATTTAATTTGAACATTCACATACTTAAAGAAATAAATAAAGGAAAAGTCGTGGTTTGATTTGTGTGTATCCAAAATAGAGACTGTCTTAAAGTGTGGGAATAAAAATTACAAAGTTAGTAGAGATCCAGTCATCTTGTAAACAGAATATCCTGTCAGGTTAAAAAATCAATTGAAGAAACATTACAAATATTGATCCAAGTTCAGAAACAGCTTCATCTCAGAATATAATCTTTATGGTAGATTCAGGCCAACAGCAGCTAAAAATATACAAGTGCTCATCTGTAATAAAACTATTTTAAAGACTTTCTCTTCAGTAGCTGTGTTTCTGTATAAAACAAGTGTGTATCAAGTCTGGCATATAGTCTTTAATAACCATTATTTATATAGATACTCTTAGATGACAGGATTTGAACCTTCCTAAAGTGTTACACTCAACAGTGTTAAGGCAATGTGAGCAATATACTTTTCACAATTATGTCACATAATCTAAAATATTTGAAAAAATATTTTTGAAGTTAAAAACCTGAGTTTAAATAGCAGAGAGCTACATTAAAAAAATCAGAAGGAAAAAAGGTAGCTTAGGAAGTACTCAGCACCTAGAAACATCAACTTTCATGTAAAAACACTAAAGAAATTATGCTCAGATTCTGAGCGTGCTGGCAATTGGTTAGGAAATAAACTATACCTAGCATTTTGCAAGGCATGGAAGTTAGAAAATCATAATGAAATGTTGTAAGAATTTGTACAATAAATATACCTTTGGGTGGAACATCTTCCTCAAAAACTGTGATACACCTTAATTTATGCAAATTCTAAAAGCAAGGACTCCAGAAAGGTTCATAATATTAAATTATAAGTCATTATTTCTGAGCAATTTCTGAAACAATTTGGCAATGTGGAATATGCAAATACGGAATATCTTCACAAGAGCCTATGAGAACAATTCTAAGTGAATTACTGGTCAGATTTTAAATGCAATAACAGCTGAGATTAAATTCCTGCATAAAATTAGTCTGTATAAGATAAAATATGAATATACTATAAAAGAGAAAACCTAAGCAGGACATAGAGCATTCAAAAGCAGAAAGTACAGAGCAGCATGGTTTTTGAAGTCTTAGTCTGTGAGAGCAGCAGAAACAGCAGGGGTGATCAAGAACAAAGTCTACAATAAGTGAAGATAGTAAAACTTAAAAGCTCCTCTAAAATAATTCAATTTAACTAGTGGTCCTCAATTGAAGGCTGATTTAAACTTCATTGCAAAATATAACTTTAGTTGCTGCCCAAAGTATTGAATAACAGGTTGTTATACTTTTATTTAGTTTGCATTCTGCATGAGATTCCAGCTGAATTAACAATAGGGACAACCTCCCACCCACAAAGACTTAGTTTTGCTTTTATATCGTAGTTCAAATGCATAACATCAATACTTTGCTTGCTGACAAAGCAAAAACAGTTTGAAAGAACACATAAAAATTAAAGCATCTTGCCTGAGCCCTGGTGGACCATTGTAAGACCACAGTGTCTCTTTCTTTACATTTCAGTCAAGGGCAGAAGGACTGAAAATGTATTAGGGAAAACTCAAAACATTTTTTTGAGTTTAATACAAATTGTTTTCTGTTGGTTACAGAAAAACAGCAGACCAAAACAAAAAAACCTCAAAAATATTAAAAATCAGCTGTAAAGTCAGTTACATTAGTTTGCACAAATGGAAAGGTTGTACAGCAAAACATCCAAAATGCAAAACCAACCCTCAGCATTTTGAGAATTAGGACACTGAGCAAGTATTTTGTTCAGGATATTGAATACTGAAACTGTAAAGAATGATGTCTTCAATAGTGAATGAGTTTGTGATAACCTGACAGGTGAGCTAGAATGGTGGCAAGTGCAAAGTAATACACCTGGGAAAGGAAAACGTGCTACACCTAATCACGAGTTCTCAAATGGACATTAGTACAGGAAGAGTTCTCAGACTCACTGTGAGCAGTCCAGAGAGGGTGACTGGGCTGGAATGAAGTTCCAGTGAAAGACAAGGAGGAATTGAACAGACTTCACTTTTTTGGTTTGAAAAAATACAGACACAGAAGTTGCTGTAAAAGTTCACAGAAATCATTAACTCCTTGCAGAAGCTATAATGCAGTGGCTATTTGTTACTATATCTCCTAACTATATTTCACAATAAATGAAAAATAGGGTCTCCTAAGAAATAACAAGAGCATGCATTTATACTAAAGAAAAGGAAGTACTTTTTCACATGACACAATTCAGTTCAATTATGTTAATAGTTTCAAATTAAAATTAAATTAATTTAATTAAATAGTTTGAAATTAAATTAAATTAAAAGAGAGTTTGCAGATACAGTCATCACTGGCTAATAAATTTGGCCAACTAGCAATTTAGGAAGGCCGTAGATCCCACTGCTCCCTTGTCGCAGGGAGGGCAAACAAGGGTTATTTATCTTTTTCTTTTCCTCTTAGTCTCTCAGTAAGAGCCTGTTGTCAGATAAATGTGAGGACAAATGGGTTGGACAACCACTGGACTATTTTATAGACCATAGTTTTACGTTGGTTTTGCACTCCTTAGAATTTCTTAACAGATTGAAAGTATGTCTCACTTGATAAGATTACTCTGAGGCATTGATGACTGCATACAGTTTCAGCTTTATGACACATGCAACTCTTCAAGAACCAGTTCAAAACAAAGGAAACACAATTCCAGGATTTAAGAATCATCTCACCTTAACCAGACATTAAGTCACTCCATTGGCATGAAATTGGACTTCAAAATAAAACAGCCAAAGCAAGCTGCCATGCGCAACGGAATTGGTAGCTCTTAATTATTCCACTTCTGGGAAATTTACAAATAGCAACAGTGTAAGAGCCATTATCACAATTTCAAAATATAACAACAAACGGCCAGAAAATGTGGGCATAGTTACCTACATGCAGGCTTCCTTCAGGCTTTATCAGCTTTCACTTTCCTACTCCTTTCGTCTCCTTAACTCTGCCTTGGACACTGTGACCCACATCCTCATTTCCTACATTCTAATACAGCACAATTCCATCATATTTTCTTCCTTGCCAGTCTGTCTTTGCTGTACCTGCTTGTGAAAACTGGAAGAATCCAAGGAAGAAAATTCCCAAGGCTGAATTTTGGGAACACCAGGAATGTTATTGGAAATACTTGCACGCCAGGAGAAGTAACACATACAATTTTTTCATCAGCACTGTGAAAGGTGATAAGACACAAAGTACTTTCTGAAGAATTGCATCAGTACACAGATCATTGTAGAACTTGCAGAACATTATCACTTTCAAAAACATGGTTCTGTGATACTAACATTAGTTCCTCTAGCCTTGTTTTCACTTTTTTTTTTGCTTTTTGATAAAAGACAGTTGTTGACCTATAACATATAATTTCCATTTAATTCTCAAAGCTAATTGTTGGATCTACTACATACTGTCTTTCAAACATGTATCTGGATTATAAACTTCTATAAGGTAGATCCATCATTATTGTCATCACTGGAGGCAGAGGTACTGAAAGCATTGGTGGAAATTCCACCTGAATTCTGAGCAATGGAAAATGAGGAGAGCTGCTGTGGGCTACAAGACTTACAGGACTCTAGCTTTGGGTCTGGATTCCAGTAACATGTTGGATTGTCTGGATGAGGAGGAAGGCTTCCCAGATTGTTCACTGTAGCATTCTAGCCACATGTCACAGCTCTCACTGGTGGAGAATAAGAAGGAGAAAACAGAAACACTGAGAACAAAAATCTCTAATAATTTCTTGAGACTGTATATACAACTGAGGACCAGCAGTATCTGGGATTTGAGTTATATGTCAGGGAGTAAAAAAACATTTCCTGCATGTGCTAGAATTCTTTTCATCCAGACATTCCTGGTAGTGCATAATTTTTTTCTTTACTTATAGGTGTTTCTGAATACATTCTATATCATCAAGTTCAGATCTTGAGAAATGAATGCAACAAAATATAAAATGATGCTATTGTACATGATGTGGAAGATGTCTCAAAAGATAATCATTGCAAGTATATAAGAGCTGGCCTCACTGATAGGAATTGCTTTCTAGTTGTATGATAGTTCCTTTCCCTAGTTCTCAACTTTTTGCAGAGACATGGAAGAATGGTAGAATACCTTCTCCTTATTCCTGTGTTGCAATGTTGTTTCCAGATGAATTCCTGGGATAGTCATGAACAGTGCAGAGTACTTGCTGCAGCCTAGAATCTCCTCACAGAGTTGCCAGTCTTCTTTAATTGGGTAGAAAGTCTCTTGGTGCAAACATTTTCAGACTCACAGAGTCAGATCTGTTTTTCTTCACACAGCTGAGTCTAGGGTTCAGCTTTTACAGTGCTGACATTTGGTGAGAGGCTCTGGTGACCTCAGAAATGATGGTTTTGTGATGGTGCCTTACCCCAGAAAGCATCAGTTTGGGCTAAGTCTGGGCATAATCTGCAACTTCCATGCACTTCATCGGATAGTTCACTTGGACCTCTCTGGTGCCACGTTTCTCCATTCCACATGGCCTTTTTCCTTTGATTCTCTCTCGGACCTGGTCTTCCCAGGTTTGACAGAACGATACACACTGCAGCAAAGCTACACCAGTTTACCCCAAATCACATCTTTTAGTCTCTGCAAAGTAGCAAGTGCCATTTGAATTCCAGAAAGGGGTAAAAAGAAATTTACAGACCTCTACCTGTCCTCAAGGTAATCCTCTCTTGAGTTCTCTGTCTGACTGTTCCTCAGGTCAACAGAGTTTGTATTTTTAGTGGTTTTGATTTTGGACAGCTGCACATTGTTGCAAAGCATAGTATTTCCAAAGGAAAGAGGGACACGTCCAATCAATACAAACATTAATTCCTCAGAGGTTTGCATGCTCTGTAAAAAAAGGCAGTTTAGCACTCCCCACAATTTCAGTTCCTTGCACACTTATGTCTAACAAACTAGCAAGAAAAGCACCTGGGATGACAAGCTCTGAAATTTTGGCTCATTGGGTTATCAGACACAGAAGTTCTGTGCATTCCTTCTATCAATAGCATCTTGGAAAGACCCTTTTCTCTGCAGGAGTCTATCAAAGGAAAATATACAAATGATGATATACACAGACAAGTAAAAACTACTGGAATACAGGGAGACTTGTGGAGAAAAAAAAAAGAGAGCATGATGACAGAACTGTCATGTAGAAAGGAAAAGGTAAATTCTTTACAGCTTCACACAATTGAATAGCAATTAAATTCTAAGACTGAGGAATTTATATGCAAATTAAGAAAACTCAATAGTTGTGCCAACAGAAGCTTTCAGATCTTAATGCTATTTATTCTTAAAGAACCATCATCTCTGGAAGTCGAAAATCAAAGCACACTAAATTCTGGGCCTCTGGTTGTAAAATGAAGCTCACAAATAGATCCCAGCTGTATTCTGAAAACTCAAGGGTCACAATACAGACAGCACTTGTTTGAAAAAATTTTGGGATTTACCCAAAACCAGTATTCCAGTATTTGGAGAACAAGACTTCTAGTTCCTGATTTACCAGATCTGGTATTAATCTTCTGGCAATATTCATCTTCTCTACTTCACTGAAGATCTTGAAGGGTTTCAAGTGTATCACAAGTTGTGAAGAAGTTTTCAGACTAAGTACTTTAACAAAAATATTTATTAATATGCCTCAATTAATCACATTTTCAGAGTCAGACCTTGGTTTGTGATAATTGTATACTTAATCAGGATCAATTCTTTTTCAGATAAATGCATTCTTTCATCCTTAGACAGCAGTACAAGTAGCTCCTTACTGGTGGTAGATAAGAAAAACAAAAGTACAGCATAACACTAGAAATGCACTATTTGCACTGCAGCTAACATAATGAGTCTGATTCTTCCCACCATAAACAGCTCTCTCATTTTCTCTTTACTCACATGCAAAGCTGAATACTTAATTCTGATGTTTCACCACCCACTTCTAACTTATTTCGGAATACTTAGATAATATCAGAGCTTCTCCAGTGAATATAGTTTCTTTTCAGAGTTAGAAAGAAAGTAGGTTTTGGTCAAGAGTTCACCTAAAGAATGGCTATTTCATTAATGCACTAATTCATTCTTGCACTGAAAATCAGCTTTGTCCAGATTTTACAATTTCAGTATGTCTTAATTCCCCAAACTCTGAACACCAAGTTATAGAACACGTTCTTACTAAGCCTGGTTAACATCTGTCTCATGGCCAATGAACCTGTGCAAAGGACCATCATCCATTAGAAAATAAACCTTTCAAATTTGAGATAGGATGATTACTAGTTTGTTACAAAAAAAAGAAAAAGCAGGCTCATTTTCTGTTCTGCAGAACACCACAGTCCAGCAACAAGAGTAACCTAAAAAACCCCTGTCTCCTCTTCCACTTGTTTAGTTTGAAATCAGCTGATATTTTTCTTGATACCTCTGACCTGTCATAGAGATTCATGTTCTGAATCCTGCCAACAAGCAGATAGTGTCCAGATGGCACCTGTATAGCACTTGTACTGTGGATGCCAAACCCTCTTTTTCATCTGTAGTTAGCGCTGTAACATCCTGAAAAGAGTGTAATAATATTATTAAAAAGTACTGATTGCTACTGTCAGGCATTCCAGGGTAAGTATTAACTTCTTTCCATTCCCTCCTACAAGTCTGTAAGATGAAGAAATACAAAGAAAAAAATGCACGTCTTTGATCTTGCAAGGCTGTAACTGAATCAGTGACCCAAAGTTCAAGAGGTCATTGAAATAAAAGAGAGAAAAGAAGGAAAACAAAAGCCTGTTCACATGAAACTCCAATTCCACACTTTCTTAATGAGTTCTCAGAAGAGCCTTAACATCATTACTGAATTGTGAAAAAACCCCTCCAAATTATAATGACAATTGAAAACATAATAGACTAATTGCTGCTAAAGTAATGACTCCTTAGTATTCATATGGCATATTACCAGAGGACCTTAAATTCACAAATAGAAACTATTTTTTTCTTAAACTTGATTTGATTGTTCCTAATTAAATTTCTGGGGTGAATTTAGAGTGTAATTAGGTTCTGATTTACTCCTATGAAAAAAAGGAAAAATGCTATCATGTTATACATCAGGATATTCTCATTTATTATTAACATATTAACTAATGGATTATAAGTGGTATTTTAAAATGCTACAAGTTCATAAATTTATTAATGTCTAGACCATTTTTTTTCAAACAATTTCTGTATCAGATCCCATTCTCTTTAAATAGACTTAATTATATATGATAAAGGAAGTCTCAAATTGTTCCTACATTCTTTATCAACACAGGATTCATTTTTCCATATAAAATACTTCATGTGCATTGTTTCTTTTGTCAAATGCAAGTTCTTGTGATTCTTAAAAAAAAGGAATCCTACAGTAGTCTGTATTGTCTAATTAACTACTGCTCTGTAGTTTCTAGTTCATATAATGACTTAGAGACATGAAAGAGCTCTATTTCCTTTTGAGGTGAATAGATACAGTATAATGGTGCACCTTATTTGTGCCTGAACTCTCAGAGGAGCTAAGGCATCGCTGCATTAGGTCCTGCACCAATGTCAGCACAGGCTTGTGTATAATGTCTTTCAGGACAAACCTCCCCAGACTGAGAAGCTCTTATACCAAAATCACTGTCACAGAGAGATAACTGAGCTAACTCTTATCATTGTGGGGAGCAGAACAGCAGTGGTACCATGGAGTTTCACTGAAAGCAATTTATGTTGCTACAGTGCAGATAGCAACTGAACTTGGAGGGAGTTAAAATTATACTTGAAGTGTGAAAGGAGAAAAGTCAGCAAAGAACGCCCTCCAGAAGCATACAGAGTGCTGTAAAACAGTACAGACTGAAAAAATGCAGGGCACATGGGAAGGAATGTAATTAACTAAAAGGTTCATGAGGAGATTTAAACACCAGCAGAGTGTGTGCAACATACACCAAAAAAAACCCACTAGCTCCATAAGCAGGTCATGGAAGATCAATGGGTAAAACAGCAGCAGATGAATGAACTGCTAGATGAAAGTAAAATGATCACTTAGAACTTTTAGATCGCACACAGATGCACAAATCAGTGTTGTGTTGCTGACAAGATTTATTAAAAAGAACAAAAAACAAAGCAGGGCTATTTTTATTATTAATAAACTGTTGCAAAAATAGATAGTAGCTACTGCAATAACAAAAACTATGAATGGTTCTTTAGGGAGTGAACAGTTACTAGTGGAATTTCAGATTACTCAAGGAAGCCAAGTCTCATACACACCTAAAAGCAATGTCACACTGTTTGTTTCCAAATTATCTTAATGTAGAAGAATTAACAAATAATGCTCTCAATATTTTAAAAATTGTGCTAAAATTTAAAATCCAAGCAGAAATCCAAAGGCTATGGTGTTGCCAGATGCATTAGTCACACACTATCACTGATTCAACTCTTTATCAAGTCACCTCCAAGCTTCCTTCCAAATGATGGTTGCTGCATGAACTCTATAAAATTAACTGGTGTCTGATCCTAGTGGACAAACATCCAAATAAGATACTATCATTGCAATAGAGTCTATTATTGGAAATTTCAGTGAAGAAGCCAAGAACAGGTTTGTCAACAATACTGAATCATATTTTAAGTGAGAAGGTGATGTCTCCAGCACAGAGCTCTGACCAGTTAATGATCAGAGCAATCCCATGATGGGGCATCCCTTGCCCCAAAACCCATGTAGTTTTGCGCACAAATAGAGGCATCTATCTCTCTTTTTTTGGGGGGAGAAGCTTGATTTCCCATTCTCTAAATCTTCCACCACCCTGACTAGAATTATGTCCATTTTTCTAGCAATCCATATAAGTGTCTCCTCCGGCACTTGTTACATACCCAAGATGCAAAAGCAAATGATTTTCTACACTAGACTGCACTACCAGGTATTGTTCCCTTATGGATACCTCTAATTTATCACTATTTTTTCAGCAGCAACTAACATTCGCCAGGAGTGATTTAGTATAGTAAATAGTTTGCAGCTTCGTCACATTGTATAGAGCCAGTCAGATAAAAAAAGCACTGTACATTTGTGGAATGTTGTTTAATAAGTGCTGCACATACAAAAACATGTCTGTGAAGAGCTCCTGACACAGTCTGCCAAAACTCAGGCCAGCATTTTGACAAATTAAAAGTTTGCACATGTATTTTGAGAAATTAAGTTAGGGATTTTTACGGAGCGCTGAGCAATGTGCTCAACACCACCCAGAAAGCAAAGGTAATTTTATCGCTTGTATCGCCTTGTAGGATGCTGTGCATTTCATGCTTAAGGCAGGTATTTTTGGCAACACATTCAAAATAAATGAAAACTAATATTTCATCCTCAGGGAATAGGATAAAAGTCGCACAACTGCTACCATATTCATTTCAGTCTTGCAACAGCATGCACTTTAGGATTTTAACTATTTGAACGTGCTTTGGCTTATCAGCTACCAAAATAAACTTGTTTCCTGATTAAACTGAACTAATTTACCAAGTTACATTACGCCTTTTCATAAACAAATATACTTATTTCTTTCACTTCTTACACAGAAAATAATCAGCTTTATGTTCAACATAAGAATCTCGTTTCCAGGAAAGCTTAGTTCAATTGTCTGGGCATAAAAGGATGTCTTTTTAGAATTGCACTGTGCAGGTAGCAATAGGGTTTAGTTACCAAAAAAAAATTTTGAGCTGCTATTTTCTGTGTTCCTGGGTCTCTGATTCTTGGCTTGAAGACAGTCAGTTCTTTGTACTCTGTTATTACAATGAAGTAACCAAAGAAAGAGAGTCTTGGTTTGAGACTGTCAGCTGTTACTAATCACTGCTCCATGGCTTGCTGTGAATCCCTGCTTGCATCTCCCTCCTGCTCTGCTTAGCACACATAAAGAAGATAAATTACTCCCTAGTTTCCCTTCAAAAAGCATATTGTTTGTCACATTCCAATACTGTGAGCAAAAGATGGAATAATGTGAAGAGTTAAATGAGTATCTCAAGAGCCCCACAGCAGGGTCCTTCTCAGGCAGATGTGTTTCAGGAAATGTGCTTTCCTACTGGTTCTTCAAATGTATCCTGTTATATTGCAAACCTGAAAAGCAAGCCAACTACACTTTTCAGAGCAGAAGAGCATAATCCTTTAGGAGTTTTCATTTAGTAATGAAAGCATAATTAATACTCAATAGATGCACCAAGTGTTTTATATTGACACATTTCATTTTACCAGGTGTTATACTTCATTGTTTATAAATACTTAAGCAAGAACAAGCAGAGTAAATGGGAGGTTTATGAAATTCTTCCCTGCCCTCAGTGACTCATATTGACAGAGAGAAGAATTTTAAAGGAAGAAATGTAGAACAGTTTGCATTAGAGGGAGCCTTTAAGGTCATCTATTCCAACCCCGTGCAATCAGCTGGGACAGCTTCAGCTAGATCAGGGTACTCAGAGCCCTTTCCAGCCTGACCTTGACAGTTTCCACAGATGGGAGAGACACCATCTCTCTTACTGAGAGTGTTTCAACTCCCTCATTGTAAAAAAGTTCTTTTTATGTCCAACCTCAATCTGCCCTCTTTAAAACCACTGCCCCTTTTCCTGTAATAACAGACTTTACTAAAAAGTCTCTCCCCATCTTTCTTACAGGCCTCTTTTATGTACTAGAAGGTGCTAAAAGGTCTCCCTAGGGCCTTCTGCTCTCTAGACTGACCAGCCCCAACTCTCTCAGCTGGTCAAATAAGATGTGCCCTGTCCCTCTGATAGCCTTGTGGCCCCTGGACCAGCTCAAACTGGTCCATGTCTCTCTTGTGCTGGGGACCCAAGAGGTGGATGCAGTGCTCCACTCCCATGCATTTGGAATCTCATGAGGGCAGAGCAGAGGTGGAAAATCACCTCTCTTGACCTGCTGGTTATGCTTCTTTTGCTGGCTCATGCACAGCCTCTCACCCACCAAGTCTTTCTGGGCAGGGCTCTGGGTCTGTTCATGCCCAGCCTGTGCTGATACCCAGGGCTGCCCTGACCCAGATGCAGCACTTTGCACATGGTCTTGTTTAAACCTCATGATGTTCATCTGGGCCCACTCCTAGAGCTTGTCCAGGTCCCTCTGGATGTTCCTTGGGCCTGTCAAACACCTCTCTCCTTGGTGTCATCTGCAAACCTACTGAGGTTGCACTCAATCCCACTGTCTGTGTCATTCTGATGAAAATGTCAAACAGTGCTGATACCAGCACAGACTCATGAGGGACACCATCCATCATGGGTCTCCATCTGGACACTGAGCCATTGACCAATCAAATTATTTTTGTGCTGAAATAAGCAAACCAAAAAGAGACTAAGGCTGTGGAATATCCAAACATGGAAATTGTTGGGATAAAAATTGCTATTGGTTTGAACCTCAAGCTCAATAAGTTTTTAACCAATACTGTAGAAAGTATTTCTCTGCCATATCAGAAGGCGAAACTTGATGGCCCAAGAAATACTTTCAAGCACACACAAAAGATTAAGTTTCATAAAGTGAAGCTATTTTACTGAAAGAGTGTTACTCAGTGATGAACCACAAGAGAGTCTTTTATTATTCATGGTTAACTGAAAGGTAAAACTCACTGTAAAGCCACGAGAGATTACTTGGACCTCTTCCATTTATATCATTCAATGATGTTCAGACATTATTGTGCCATGGTTTCACAAGCACTCTCCTTCTAAGGTATTCACTGTGGCCAAAAAACCAGGTGTTTGCTAGTTTTCTGCCCCCAACACTCTTTCCTGTTTCCCTTGTAAAAGTTCTGGTATTCACATGACACAGTTCTGGGGTAGTTCAAAATGGCAAACTGTCAGAAAAAACTAACCCTACAAAATGACAAACTGTCAGAAAAAACTAACCCTGCAAAACCCAAAGATGATCCTTTTCTGGCAGGGATGGGGCAAGACTACTGCTGTGGGGCAAGGCTAGTCATTTAGGAGCCACTCATAGCCATTTAATTGGCTCTTTGAATTGCATTACTATATCCCAGCCATGGGTTTCATTAGTCAGCTTGGCTTAATCATGGTCACATAATTTTGGATCAAATACAACTGCTAATTTTCCTCTATTTGCCCACTGTTCTTAACAGAACTGGGAAAAAATAATGTAATATCCAATTTCATTATCTAAAAATTCATATCTAAACAAACATAAGTTAAATTGAGATTTGGGAGCAACTTGTCTTACCAGTTTATGCAAAAAGACTGTATTTCAGACATATATTTTAAGTGACTTCAGGAAGCCATTAACCGTATTGATTTAATATTACTTAACTTCACCTATCCATATAGTTATTTGAAAATATTATTGCCTTTTTTCTTTGCAATTCTATTATTTTACTGTTACTATTACTAAAAACTGCAATCTAGAGTTTGAGTAAAATTTGTACCTGATCTTGTGAAGGGCCCAAACTTCAAAGCCTAAATTTAACTATTGTTTTCTGGAAATGCTCAGCACCACAGAGGACATATACAGTTGCTATTAGAATAAAGCTCTAGTGCTTAATCATGTTAATTAAATTTGGGCAATACCTCCACTGCCTTTACCTAACTAATTATTTTCCTTACAAATTTTCTGTCAGCATATTTTACCGTGACCTTGCACAGTGTTCTTTATTTCCAGAAATCCTCATCAACATACACAAAAGGGATTGTTCTCATGGTCTCACACTGAGAGTTTACTCATCACACAGTGCTTAGTGGATGTAGTGGGTGGGAGTAGCCCATTTGAGACTGCTTCATTAGGAGAGTGAAAGACAACCTTAAAGAAACAAAATTAGGGCAACACTCCTGAGTCAACAGTTGCCATTATTGCTGCTCCACCATAGGAGTCCTTAACAAGCGACTGCAGTTTCCTAATGAAGAGACCATAAAAAGTAAACAGGAAAATAATTAGGAATAAAAAGATGCTCTGTTCATAATGTTTTGTGCATAAAAACTTAGTTCTAAACATCTAAAGGGTATTTATATAAAAATCTCCATTGGCAAGGAAGAGCCATAAATTCAATTCTAATGTGCTGAATAGGGAAAGAATTCATCACGGTCATAGGAATCCTCTTTTTTCTGTTTCAAGTAGTCAGTATGTATAAGGACCAGGATGGACAGCTTTTTCTACATGTTCATTTAGAACTGCTCCACTATTTTATGGATTTTCATCAACACGTTGCTATTCTTGGCAGAATCCTGACCTGGAGGTGTTGGGTCCTGGGCCCACAGGTGGGAACCTCATGGCAGTGACAGCTCAGCCAAGAGCCTTCACCTGGGCTCTGAGCACACCAATGCTCCCCTACTGAGAAGAGTGACCAACATCTTGTGAGGAGTGACTGAGGACTTTGGGCTTGTCCAGTTTGGAGAAAAGGAGGCTGAGAGGCTGACCTCTCAGTGAGGGAGGCAGCACACTGGAGCAAACTTCCCAGAGAGGTGGCCAATAACCCCTACCTGTCAGTGTTGAAGAAGTCAACGCCAAATAACTTTAATTTTTGGTCAGTCCTGAAGTCTAGTTGGCCTAGATGGACATTTCAGCCCCAGCTGAAATGTTCTATATTTAAAATGCTTATCATTATGCATCAAAAAGGATTTTAAAGAAACAAAACTCTAAAACCACTGGGAAAATGCTTAAAACCACAATCATTTTAGTGTAGGAAAGCAAACACATAAACTGCTTAGCTTTGTCAGAAGTTTTTAAAGGTCACCAAAGACATTCAGAAACATGGACTTTTAATATGATAAGCAGTGGCTGAGCACTTTATCCATTTTCAAACTGAAATTATAGGCATGCATAAATGTATATGCTCACATGCACACCCTCTATTCCCAGTGTCAGTCTTGCTTGCCTGAGGAAAGAAAAAATCACCCAAAGTACTAGAATCAATCCTACGTAATGACTGTTTTTCCTCAGAGGATTGCTATTTACTTTGGAGTGTAAGAAAAGTGATCCTATTTAAAAGCTACTATTTATGGGCTCTCATTTGTTAGTGATTAATTTTAGTGCCAAATATAAATCCAAGGATGCTTTGCTGACTAGGAGTTTACACACAGAAACAGGGCTTCAGGCATACCAGCTGCTGACCAGTTACTCTTCTGGGAAAAAAGCATTTTGCATCTAATTATGTAATATGTATATTTCTTCCTAAAAAAAAAAAAAAAAAAAAAAGAAAGAAAAACACTACAGGTAGAAACTTTCAAGTAGTGTAACAGGGAAAATTAGGCATTAACTCCAATCTCAGACTGAAATAGCTCATTGATGACATTGGACTGTTTTGCACAAATCAGTTTATTTCTTTGATTCTATGGTGCTAATTAAAGGGAGAAAGTATTCTGAAGCTGTAGGACTTTTAGCATAGGTTCTACATTTCAGCTTTTAAAACAATTCCTTGGAATTTGTTCTTGAACAAGCAGATTCAAAGCTGTTTGGCTTAAACATTATCTAAAGAAAACATGCTCAGAGTATAATGCTTGATTTCCAGGAGTACAGTACCATCCTTCTGTATTAGTGTGCCCTGCTAAAATCCAAGATTACACATAGATTATGTGCAGCACGCTTTTAATATCTAGAAAATTTATACTAGCAGTAACTCTGGATTAGGTAAATTCTAGAATTCTATATAATAGAAAATTATAAGTAAAATATAAACAAATATAATTGACATAAAACTAGTCATAATATTGTGACTATTCATAAAATAGTAGCTATTTATGATGATTCATAGAATCAAAAGTTCATGGCAATTTACAGAACAGTGATCAAGTCAGGTGAGCAACCAGAACTACCAGAATAACAATTCAGAATTGCTAGTCCTCCTAACTAGATTTTTTTTCTCCTTTTCCCTGCATCTTTCCTCTCTCTTTCTCCTCTTTTGATTATATATTTCTTCTTGCCTTTCCTATATTCTAAAATATTTTCATTTTTTCTCTAATATCTTTGTTAAACAAAAAAATAGTGCTTTGTTTTGTGATGCTCTGGAGAACTCCGTCTCATATCCATATTTCACACACAGTGTTACTTCCCAACAGAGGGAAGGGGTAGGTGAAGGAAGAAGACAGGAGTAAAAAGCTGGGGGTGTTTTGCAGTTCTACAGACTTATGCCTACCTCCTCCTTTCTTTACTCCCCTTCCTTCTCCCCAGCCTCCCTCCCTCCCCATCAGTACTTAAAAAATCATTCCCATTCATGCTGTGTGAGTGCACACGCTGGGAGAAATTACAGGGGCTCTGCTCCAGATCGCCTTGACAACTCCAAGGCATCCCTGTGCGTGGGGACTGGTGGCACGGCGAAGTTTCCCAGGCCCCCTGGGGAAGGGGAGGGGAGAGGAAGAGAGGAGGCAGAGGTGCTGGAGCCAGTAGCGTGGAGGAGAGAGCAGCGAGCAGGATGAAAGGGGCACATACATCTCCCGCGGGACAATGGGGGTTTTGCTGGCTGACTGTGAAAAGACACACTGAGGATACAATGCTTTGTGACACATGAAAGCTTTGGGGACCTTTCCAGAGCCCCATTCTGTTCTGAGGAGGCTTGTCAACATCTTAAAATGCAAAGGAAACAACCCCTCTCTTTTTCCCGTGTTTTAAAAACAGATTTTAAATATTATTTTAGACAACTGTTGTTGTTACGCTGGAAACTTTTGCAGTTTGCAGAGTTCCCATTAATTGCAGTGGGAGGGGAGACTGCCCAGCAGGTCCTCAGCAAGGGCTCTCAGAGGTGAGTGCTTGTTTCCCCCTCATACAGCTTTTGTTCATACTCAGGCCTGTCACCCCTCTGCTTTGAATGCCTTCTGCTATATATGCCACAAGCAGTTACTGCTCAAGAAGAGAGGAACTGCTATTCCCTATGTCCAAGCTGAGAAATAAATTATATGACAGCAAGAGCAGGAGTGAGACTAAGAGACCTAAAATAAGGAGCAATGTAGTCCCAGACAGAGGGCACCCCGGGAAGCCAGGCTGGAAAGCAGTTTACAAAGATAAGAGCATGACTCCTGCTCCCTGACATACTGCTTTCACGGGGTTCACAGCTCAATCCCAGAATCAGCCCAAGAAAAAAATAGGATCAAAATATCTAATCCTTCAAAACAGCAATCCTTTCTGGTAAGGTATGCCCTACACTGACTCCTGGTGACTTTTGGAGTGTAGGAGGCTCAAACTTCATAAGGGGTAAAGTACAAAAAAAAATCAGGCTTGGTTAAAGCACAGTCAGGTGTGCCTGCAAATCCTCTAGGAATGACGTGCTCAGCCTCTGGTCCTGAGTCTATTATCTGTAAAGGGCAGAATACTGGGAACTGGCTGATTCAAAATCTCTGCATTTCCAAATATTCCTACTAAACTCTACAGGTTGACTGTTTGTGCTCAGGTTGTAAAGTAAGTTTTAAATTGCCTTATCCAAAATGAAAAAATAGATAAACCACTGTTGCTACTTTAGAAAGAAAAAGTAAGTACAGAAAAAAAAAACTGATTAAAGTATAAAAATATGAAAATGACTGGACTAGTACTTAAACATTAATTGTTCTCGTTGTCAGTTATGTTTTATTTTAAGTGTCATATTAACATTTTAAAAATAAAATTTATAACAAATGCTGTCTGTTAAATGTCCTGCACAGTTCAATAGCAGATCTGAAATTCTCCAAAAATTATTAACTTTAGTTCTTTTATTGGCTTACAGTATTTGCATTACTTCATATTTATATTACTCGAGGACTTTAAAGAAAAACAATCTTCCATCCACAAATAAGAGGGTTACAGGACTTCCTGTTTGTAAAATTTAAAAAGCTATTTGTACTTGCTAGTATTTACCACTTTCCTCACAGCATTTCAAATCATAAATGTAAACATACGATGAACAAAATAATCCAGTTTTGCAGATTGAAAAGCTGAGTAGAGAAATGAAGGATCAAATGCCTCAAATGTTGGATTTCCATTCTCAGTTTCTTGCTGAACACTTTGTTCTTCCACTACAATGGCACACACATAAACCAAACAATTCAGTGTGTAGTTATGTCTGTTTGCAACTCCTTTTGTGGGTACAAATCTTACTGACTCCAATGGTCTCTGCCAAAGGGCAGAAAATGAAAAAAGCTGAACTGAAAGGGTAACTATAAAGCATGTGATTGGTTTTATACTTTGAAGATTTGATCAGAGCCTGGGACATATCCTTGATCTCAGCCACATCGGGGACTAAAGTGCTTTCACTGTAGCTCCAAGAGAATGTCTCTCCTCCTTGAGAAGACAGACAGAAGTATTATATATCTACAATAATTTTAAAACTTTCAGTTTTGTCAGGCCATGATTCAAGTTTCCATATTATTTATAGACCTGTGGTCCTCTTGCCTTATTTTAAATGCTTTCTCCTCTGAGACGGGCATCCAAAGCAAAAGTTGGTCAACTTCTTTATATTTTATGTTCAAAAGTAGCATCCATGTAAATGTGTAGGCAATCTTATGAAGTATGGATTAGGTAATTCCATATAGAAGGAGATAATAGAGCTAAAAGATCCTTTCTTAACCCCTTTTTTCATTCTGCACTTTGAAAGCTTGATTGCAATGAGAAGCATGAGTACTGCTTTGAGGCAGATGGCACAGGCCTCCCCACGGAGTAAGGGCAAATATCAAGGAGAGGAGTGGGACATTTTAAGGAGAAGAACTATCAGACTTAGCTGCATCTGCTGGAAAGAGAAAGAGCATTTCATGACAGCCCTCATGAAACATTCCTTCTCAGAGACTCAGAACTCTTTCCCTGGCAGAGCTGCACCTTCTATTAGAAAACACATTGCAGCCATTCATCAGTGCAATCTGATGAACAAACACTATAGAAGATGCCCTAAGGAGAACCCTAATATTCACAGTAGATCCAAACAGAGCCAAGAATTAGGATTAATGTTGCAAGTTCTGCAAAGTTTATGAACGACTATGAAGGCTTATTCATGAAATGGTAAGGATTTTCTGAAACAGGCTAGCAGCATTTAATCTGTTTTAAACTCCCATGGCTTGGGACAGAGGTAATCTGAGGTTGCCCATTGGGGGTTAAAGAAAACTCTTCATACATGTTTATTGTTGCAAACATTATCAACATTACTTAAGAGTATCCACTCTTCTATCTTACACTTATAAATTATGAGCAGTACATTTTTCAGACTATGGTAACTACATTAATCAGAAACCATGAATTGTCTCACTGGAACATAAGGAGTGCCACATGGCCTCAGACCAATAATCATTACTTTAAGATTATGACAGTGGCAGTATAAGCTGCAAATGAGGGACATCTTGCCTTGGGTAGCTTTAAGTGTGATCATCAAAACTCTTCCCACAGAACTATTTTCATCATGCTTAGCTCATACTCTTTACTCGCAACTGTATCAGGTGAATGTCGTTGTTCTTAAATTCACTAGGAATTGCTGCCCTGGATAGTAAAGCCTCAGGGAAGATGGGAGTCCGAGCAGTAGTCTACTACATGAGCACTACAATCATTGCTGTTCTGATTGGCATAATCATTGTGGTCATCATCCACCCCGGGAAAGGTACAAAGGAAAACATGCACAGAGAAGGCAAAATTGTGCAAGTGACAGCAGCAGATGCCTTTCTTGATTTAATCAGGTATGGCTATGACATTGCACATTTTCTGTACCAATAGCTATGACAGTAATGTTAGATTCACAGAGAACAAAAGCAGAGAATTTTAAACAGTGATTGCATAAAGTTGCCAAATTCCTTTCAACTCTGTGATATCAATTTCTCTAACCCATACAATGCTAAAAAAGGATACATGGATTTATTTCCAAATCTAGCTGTTGCAGGGGAAGAAATTGCTTTTAATACTAAGAGGAAGACACTTTTTCTTTTTCTTTCTTTCTTTCTTTTTCTTTCTTTCTTTCTTTCTTTCTTTCTTTCTTTCTTTCTTTCTTTCTTTCTTTCTTTCTTTCTTTCTTTTTTCTTTCTTTTTTTCTTTCTTTCTCTTTCTTTCTTTCTTTCTTTCTTTCTTTCTTTCTTTCTTTCTTTCTTCCTTCCTTCCTTCCTTCCTTCCTTCCTTCCTTCCTTCCTTCCTTCCTTCCTTCCTTCCTTCCTTCTTTCCTTAATTCCTTCCTTTCTTTTCATCTCTCTCTCCCAAAAGAAAGACCTTTGTTTGGCTATCTGCATGGGTATTTTTCCTCCTTCCATAGCACAGGCTTTATTACTAAATTCCTCCCCTTTCCTTCCGACTTGCAACAGTTTTCTCACTTCACTTGAACCCCTGATTCACTTGTTTATTTTAATTTTGAGTTGTAGCACCAATCTGGGTGCATCTACTCAATTTATTCAATTTATATGAATGGGAAATGACTTTCATTAACAGGCAAGTAAAATGCTTGAGATAGAGGGCACAGACGTAAAATCTTCTTTTTTCCTTGCTCAGAGAATCTGCAGTACTTCTTTTACAGAGTTAATATGTCACAGGTATATTCCAGGGAGTAGGGAAGCTGAGGTTTTGAACTCAGGAGCTTTTCCACAGGTAAAAACAGCAAAATTTTGTGTTCCACTAACCCATTTGGAGAATGCGGAGACTCGGAGAAAGGCCTCCAAGGATCACACTGCCAGAAAGGGGGACTACAGAAACCTCCATGAAGAGGTTTGCACTCAGATTCCTCAAGATTTATTCAGTTAGGCTTCTTCTAAATCCCTCAGAAATGCACAAAACAGAGGAAAACAAACAAACATTCCCCTATCTGCAACAAATGTACACGCACGTTCATGTATTATTATTATTATTATTATAGAAGACTCAAACTTCAGAAAGATTTGGGGTATAACCACAACAAGACTAAATCAAGTAATAAACATCATTAAGTACTAGACTACATAAATGCAAAAATTGTTTGGCAACTTGAAATATGTCAAACATTATTAAATTATTTATTAATCTGGATTCATAATGCATTAATAAGTACAAAATTACAAGTGAGCCCATAGATCTTTGTAAATTAGTAATTTAGCTAATATGCTTCTCCATAACCAGACCTGTTATACAATACTGAATACAGAGATTCTAATTGCCAGGAGCTATCCAATCCTACATTTCATCCTGGTAAAGCTAACCAGGCCAATGCTACATGCAAAGCTCTACTCGCTGTATATGTAATCACATATTATTCTTAGGATTCCTCAAAAATTAGCTCTCCAATTCTTTTATTAGCTGTGTTCTTACTAAAGGAATTATTAGCATATTATTCTCATGTTATTTTCTTTCTCTTTCACAGAAATATGTTCCCTCCAAATCTGGTGGAAGCTTGCTTTAAACAGGTAATTTTTAAAAAAAAAATCCAATTAAACATGAAGAACTAAGAAATTAAATGTAACCACACTTGCCTTAGGACTATCTACTTACAGCAGAAACATAACTTACATTTGCTGCCAGATGTCAAAAGAAAAAATTCCCTGAACTAAACTAACTGAATCTATGCTTTGTTTTCAATCATATTGAGACAACAGTGTTTGCTATGAGAAGTGAAGAAAACCCACACAGTTTGGCAAATCAAAAAATTACTTTTTTCAAAATGTCAGATTCATAAGTTGACATCAAGGTTCATTAGAGTGAATTCAGGATCTGCTTTTCTAAAATAGTGTTGTGTTAAACTGGGAGATACTGAGATATTCACCATCTGTGAGAAGACTGGAAGGTTTTCAAGGATTCCACATGACAAATATGCATAGGTTGGAAACAGAAAAAAAAAATGTATGGACATAAAAAAAAAAAAAAAAAAAAAAAAAAAAAAAAAAACCAAAAAAAAAAACCCCACCAAATTAAAATCTTCCTGTCACCTACAGTAGAAGTCTTTAGGAGCACTTTTTTAACATTGCTTTTCAAAATCTTCCATCATTAGCTTGGTCTTAATCTTCGCTGTACTATGGAGAAAATAATGGTCCCATTTTTTTTTTTTAATGAGGACATTGGTGATTCAGTGAAACCTAGAATGTGTCTTTTCATAATCTAATAGCTTCATATTGATCTCACAGATAATCTTGAACTGATATTTTTTACCAGTTGCTGTTGTAGCAATAAAAAAAGCTGAAATGTGGAGGTCAAGAAGAGCATAAAGTATAAACTTTCCAAAATCCAGCTGACTTACATCTTGGAGAAGAATTGGAAAGAAATTGTAGTATTATTTTTAGCTGTATAAACAGAAAACAATAAAAAGGAGTCACTTTCTGCATTAAAGATTTCTAGATTAAAGATTAAAAAACAAACTAGACCCAGGTCCAAATGCCATGCCTCTGTCTGCAGCAAGGATGTTGATGAACTCAGTACAGAGAAGCAGAAGAGCAATATAGAAATGCAAAAGTCTATATCTAAACTAGAAATAAATTCAAAGAATGTTATGAAATAAAGTACAGGAATGATATTATCTTTATCTCAAAACAATAGAATAATTAGGGCATAAAGTTACAGATGTAGCAGCAAGTATTTTTCATAAATCTCTCAAGTTTGGAAGTTAGTTATTATCTAGAGCTCTTGAAAGCAATCAAAGTGTCTTCCAGATTGCAGTTTCAAAAAGATTTGGGAAATTATTTAAGCAGATAACAGGCCATTATTTTGATCCCGGTTGTAGTGCAGGATATATAAATGCCTTAAAGGGAAAAGTAGAGACTTTGTAATAAACAAAACAAAACAAAACAAAAAACCATAAAACAAACCTACTACCAAAACCACAAAGGTTTCTGAAACATAAATTTTGCTATCTTTCTTCCATGATATTGCTCATTTCCTCTTTCTTTTTTTTAAATTTCATTGCTGTTGTTGTTATTGATTGTTTTGGTTGAAATTTTTTATTTTGGTTTTTTGGGGGGCTTTTTGACTTCTGAGAAACAGTAGTGTTTTTAAGATGACAAAAATGAAATAGTTGCACAGGGGACTGTAAGAATTTTTGAATTTCTGGAGATAGCAATGGAACTTACTGAAGGGCTGGGAGTACTTCAGGTGATATTTTTATGAATGACATTGCCAAAAGATGCACAAAGTTTATAGATGACAAGAAAGTCCAAGCATTTTGTGTTGAGATATCAAAAAAAAATGCCAAAGAAGGTGATAAGACCCTGGCACAACACAATACTAAAAAGTCACAGCAGCAAAACAACTCAGCTCTTGCACATGTCAGCATGTTGGGTTACCTCCTAGTAGCTCTTCAATATATGTGAAGTAAACATTTAGAAGTTAACAGTAATTTCTTATTTGACAATTATCATCAAAAACACCAAAAAATGTTTAATTCAGCTCTAGAATATACAACAAGTGACAGAACACCAAGACATTAACTAAGGCCAGAGGAATGTGACCATTTAGGATAGTGAGTATATTCCATTTTCTTCATTCATAGATTCATGCTAAATGAACATAATGAAGAGGGGAGTTGTTAGAACCATCAAAAGAACACAACATATAGAGCAAAAAAATTATTGAGAAACTATTCAAGTACCAAAAAAAAAGTGGGAAAAGAGCTAAATAAGAATAAAACATACAAAAAGAAAGGGAAATCACTATTACCAAATTTAAACTGGAAATTAGTGATGTTTTTAACCCTACACAACTTAAAGTTGAATTCCTGAAAGCATTTTCATTTAGAAAACTTCAGCATTTTCCAATACAGTTTAAAAAATTATTTTGATAGTATTCTACTATAGCAGAAAACTTGGTTCAGTAACTATCAGTTCTAAACCTATGTTCTTAATTAAAGAGGTCCTGTAGATTATGTTAACATTTAAGTACCTTGTATTTCTCATGTGCTTTAAAGCTTAAGGGAGTTTCTAAAAAACAAACTAGAAAAACAGGACGTATTCAGTGAAAGATTTTACTGACTTTCAGCAGCAACTGAAAGTACCAGGATTTACTGAAGTACCAGGATTTTAAATTTGTCATACCATTACTTTTTGATCTTGGTATCAAACCCTAGATTTTTATATAGAAGTTATTTTGTTGTAGCAGATTAGTTAAAAAAAGATCTTCCCTCACAAGTATGTGTAATATTCTTAGGTATCCAGATGATTTTGTACATCTGACCCCATAATTTTTTTTCCAAAAGTTTCCATCGATTATTTCATATGTTTCTCAGAAGATTTATGAAGAGGAATGAGCCACCTGGCACAAATCTGTTTGTGCAACACCGTGTCTGATGGTCAGAACACAGTACTTCTCATAGCTGTCCACACTCAATGGTGTAATACCATGCCACAGCTTCACACACCTGGAAATTATCACTGGAATATGCACTGCACATTTAAATACCATCTTTGGATAGATCTGATGTGCACATTATGTCTTACGGCATCCTTAGGCAGGTTTCTTCCCTAGTTTGTACGGGAGGCCACTGGAAGGTGCGAAATGAAATGGAGAGCATAACCAAAGTGGGAGAGATCTTAAGTGGAGTTGGCAATGCTTTCATATGGTTGCTCCTGGGAGACAAAGTCCTGGAGGGAGACTGGAACCTTAGGACTTGCCTAGGATATGTCTTCCTAAATTTTCTACTGTTCTTTCAGTTGTTAGGTCCGTTGGATACCCTTTCCTGTTTCTTCCCAACAAGACTGTGAGGCAAAGCTGCCTCCCCTTTCTTTTACTTCTCCTCATCCTCCTTCTTTGCACCTTTTCTTTCCCAGGTATTTCTGTTTTCCATTTGACTGACATGAATTTTCAAACATGATGGAGAGTTGTTTTGTTCCCTCAAGATCCTGGGATGCATTTTTTCATGTCCTGTATACATCCATTCAGTTTCATTAGGTGATTCCAAACTTTTGCTTAAAGTGGGAGGGACTTGGCTCCTCCAAATTCCACCAGGAGATTCAGGGACTTGAGAGATATAGGGAGATATGCCAGATAATGAAGACTGAGACAAATAACTCATTGGGTACCTCAGCCTTCTCAGGCTGATTGTTAAAGAGCAGATTATTAATCTAAATAACATGTCTTCTGATGATGGATGTTTTCATATGACCTGTCACAACATTCACCATGCACAGTTCTCAGGAGGCTTTTGTGATTTTTATGAGTAACAAGAGAATCTGAATAGATTGACTGGAGTTGACTATTCCACCCATACCTAAAATTAGATTATTTTGTTCAAATTTTTCTCTATGCCCCTGCATTCACCTCAGTTTAGGGAGAGCTAAAGAAATCTTTGGGTTTATTTTTCAGCCCTGGCCACCATCTATCTCTTCATTTCCCTTTCTATGCTAAATTAAAAAATGGTGTCTAGCCTGGGGCTGAGCAGCAGTGAGCAGTCTGCTTGTTAAGCAGATACAGCTTCTTAGCTGCTTCTTCTTTGTGCTGTGCTCTGGAGGTCTACCAAAGGGCAGAAAAAACACAAGGAAGCTTGCAAAATCAAGAGAAAAAGAATCAATCCAAAAATTTGGCAAGGGCCATTCTGGTGTGAATAGGTAGAATTTGATGCCAGCTGAAGCCTAAAAAATTGCATCTGATAACTGCATTTCTTCTGAGATATTTTTAATTACATATTCTTTCCTGAACTTGTCATTATCAAAGGAATTGTAAGTGTTAATCATACATCCAGAAATTAATACTAACTAATATATGGTGTCTATTTCTCATGATAATTTGGGGTAATTAAGATATATTATGACTTGTATCATCAACTCTTACACAGAAAATTTAGAATGCGTTCACACATATCCATGTGGAGAGCAAAAAAAAAAAAAACAATAAAGAAGATGGAATATCTCAATCTTGTTTTAATTTTTTAGGGTTGCATTTAAGCAAACTTGTTACTTTTAAAATCATTATTCGCCAAATGCTGCATCATCTTACAGACTTAGCACAGATGGTACTAACGACAGAGTAAATTATGGCAGTGAATTTTGAACTTTCAGAATAGCTACCATTGCAATTACCTTTTCTGCAAGTTAAACCAATGGGTTACACTGCTGCCAGGTCATAATATTGCTTCTTCAAAAGTCCTTCAGTATATCCAAGTCAAATGATGGGGAATCTTTTATCACCAATAAAACCAAAATAATAATCAAAGTGTGAACAACCGATTCATTGCATTAATCAGTACATAATCTATATTGTCTATTTCATAGTAAGCCAAGTTAATTAAATTAATTTTCTGGTTTCTCATTATCACCATGTCTTGTAAAAAAGTCCAGAAATGCATTACTTTTGCATTTTATTTGCAGATGATTGTTCATAGAAGGCTGTTCAAATTCATACATTCAAATAGCATTTATCTCACTCCTCAATTCTTCTCTGTACATTAATTTAAGGAAAAATTATGAGTATTTTGCATCTAAAATCTTACCAGGCAAAAATACCTTTTCCTGGAGGACTATCGAAATTATATCCTCCCAAAGTTATAAGACTTCAGTAATATTGCCTAGCCCATCACATATTATCAGTTTGTGGACCTCTGTTCTCTCTTCTGAGACCCTTAAGCCTACAATGAGTGGTTTATTTTGCCTAATTTCTTCTATTTCTGAAAGTTGCAAAGGAACAAGAATCAGCAGAATCACAATGTGAAATTAAACTATCAGTTTCAGCTACATTAAAAGCTGATAACTGACTGCCACTGAGATAGAGATCTGCTGAAAATAGGAATATCATAAAAAAGTTCAGAAAATTAATTCTTTTCACCAGTCACTCTGCAGAGCCGTAATAGTTAACTCTGCTATTAACTCATCTATTTCAAAGCAGTTTCTAACATCTTGAAGAAGGCCTTCATCCAGTCACTTCTTGTAATCAGTTGGCTTTTTCACCATTTCACACACACAAAATATATTTTGTGGTGGTTAAGCAATCTTACGTTTTACCTTTCATGTCATTTGAAAAAGCAGTAGTAAGGATAAAACTCAACCAACACCTCACACTTTTTTCCTCAGTAGATACATCCCTTGTGTTCCCAGTATCTGGCTTGCTTTGATTTCTTTTGCTTCACCATGAAATTTCTCGTGGCTTTTGATAGACAACTTTGTGCACAAGACAGATCCACAGCAGGCATATCCACAGGGATCTCCTGGTGCTCAGACAGCTATAATGGAAGAAAGAGCAGCTCAAGTAAATATTCCAGTGGAAATGAAGCTGCTCTGGTTTCTGTTGCTTAGATTAATACTTTAAATCTCACTCTAAATAAGATGTTTCTCCCTTGCTCTGGAAGGGGTGCCAGAAAGACTATTATTCTCTGCAGTAGTATCCCTGAATACTTAAGGGGAATGAATAAGGGGATGAATAAGGGGAGCAAATAGATAAGACCTACATCTCTGTGGGCCACTTTAGTGGCTGAAATGGAAAAGGACTGAGTGAATACCTGAAATCCATATTACACCCCGAAAGAGACTTAAGTAGTGGATTAAAGGCATGTTCCTGCTGTGACAGAATTGCAGAATGAGCATAAAATGAAGGCATATTCTTATTACCTCCTAAAATTCTTTCTAGCACAGGTTTTGAAGGTAAAATCTTTGTGTGATTATACTTTTTCCCAAATAGCTCCCAACACCTTCTCAGTTTCCCACCACAATTTTGTAGCCACATGGGCAGCTCTGACTAACCTGACATGAGGCAGGCAGTTCTCAGACAGGTAAAGGTCATGGTGCCTCTGATGGAAAAGTGGTCTATGACTTAGCTCATGGCCTGTTCCAACAGGCAGGCAGCACACATCCAACTCTGTCCTACAGCTGTATCACACTTTTGACCTAGTCAGGTAGGAATGAGATAAGAACCTGGGTGTAATGGAGGAAATTCAGAACCAAGTTATGATGTGCTAGGGAAAGTGGGAAATGAATAGGAAATTTCATAAGAAATTAGGCTTTAATTCCAGACCTTATTGGTCCAGAACTCATTAAACAGCTTGCTTTTTTACTTTCCTCTAATCTGTGTGCCTGCAAATGCAACATAGTTACAGATATTTGCATTAAGGAATTTGCACCTAAGGTTTTTTCCTACTGAAAAAGAGCAATAAAAATAGAAATGTAACACAATTAGCACACCTGGAGACAAGGAGAGAGAATAAGACAGGGAAAAGGAAATGGAAAGGGAAATGGAAAGGGAAAAAAAGAAAAAGAAAACAGAAAAACCCAAAAAAACCCCAAAAACCCACCCAAAAAAACCAAAACAAAAACAATAAAACCCATGGTGTTTGATGTAAAATGTTAGGCAGTATTTTGACATTCCTGACCAGACAGAATATTAATGAGCACTTATATTACTTTTCCATTTACACTTTTATACCCCAATGTTACTTAAAGAGACAACCCCATCCCTTTTTCCCTGGTTGTGCAGTTCCAGTCTCTGTATTCTTCCCTCTCTGGCATTTCAACAGCCATTGAGCTGATTCACTTCTCCAGGCTTTACCCAAAAATTGTGACATTTTTTACTTGGTGAGATTTCTGCCACTTTAAAAAGTAGAATTTTCTCACTAAGAGATCAAACAAGAATTATCACAGGTTGGATATGAGTGGGTGAGGCCATGGAACTGGGCTTTTCCATGTCAACTGACTGCTCCTACAGCTCTCAGCTGATATCTGTACAGCCCAAATCCTAAAAGATTTTAGCAAATTTTATTCAAAACTCAAGAGCATCTGACCTTCACAAATCTTGGTTCTGCTACATCATTCAGAAACCTTCCATAAATGCCCAGTTACCAGGTTTTATTTGACATTCTGAGAGAGTTGGAGCCTTTAGGGATAGCTCAAATATGTGGAAGGAGTGCATAAAACTATTCAGGTGCAGAAAGTAACATTAAATCAGGCTAGAGTTGAAAGATGATGATACTCGGGTTTCCCATCTTGGTCATAATTGCTTCATTTCACTCAAGTACTTCTGAAGTGTTCAACAGGTCTCCAGATATCAGTAAGGATAATTTAATTGGAACTTTCCTGGTAGCTCAAAAAAAAAAAAAAAAAAAAAAAGAATTTAAAAAGGAAAAAAATAATAAAAATCCAAAGTTGTTGAATAACCTCAACACCAGCATTCTGCTGCTTAAATGGACTAAGCATCCTGAGACACATGAAGAACATTCTAGTGATATTTAGGATGCTTTGTGTTCAACAGAATTTAACCAGGACAGAGCTGCAGGGCTTTTTGAGCCCAGATGGAAATATTCAGGCTGTAAATTTCTCTTTGGAAAAACATTATGTGGTGAAAGACTGGTTTTCAGAGCAGACATTTAGGACTATATTTAGATTTAGAAATTGAATTGTCTGTTCCATAAAGGAACTGTTTAAAGTCTAACCCTTTCTCTAATTAAGAAATGTGGAGACTTGTACTTCAAAATAAATTAATGGCTTTGCCAAACCAAAAGAAAAAAGAGGTATGTTATATTTAAGTTAGCTTCAGCCTTATTTTTTTAAATACAAGAAGATGAAGAAATAAAGAAATTCCAGAGCACAAGAAAATATTCTCACTAGCCAAAAAAGGACTATAAACATTGGAATTTTGTTGTTAGGAAAAATAGCAATTTATATAAAATGCAAATTAAGGGTCAACAGTTTTATTACAGAATATAGGAGCATGACAAATTTGCATCTTTGACTTCAGTCTCTTTATGAGAAAAATTATTTCCAGAAGCTAAAGCTGAAGATTTAGTTTTTGAAGGTAATAAGATTTTTGGTTTTTCAGGAAAACCAAAGGTAATAATTTAATTTGTGATTTTAACATTTGTTTGATATTTTTCACTGAATTTCTATCTTTCTTTTAATTTTGTTTTAACAGTTCAAAACCAACTATGAAAAGAGAAAGTTTAAAGTAGCTATTCCATCCAATGACACATCCACAGTGACTTCCATAATAAGCAACGTGTCAGAAGCAATGGAAGCTCTCACCCGAATGAAAGAGGAAATAGTTCCTGTTCCAGGTTCTGTGAATGGAGTGAATGCCCTTGGCTTGGTGGTGTTCTCAATAAGCTTTGGCCTGGTGATTGGGAGCATGAGGGAGCAAGGTCAGGCCTTGAAAGACTTCTTTGATAGCCTTAATGAGGCTATCATGAGATTGGTAGCTCTAATCATGTGGTAAGTGCCTCTTCGATAAATTCCTTTTTAAGCTGCTAACAATATTTTTTCATCACAGTCAGGCACTGAGTAACAAGAATCTATTTGGCAGAAAGTCAGACAATAAGATTGTATCTACCTAGGAACTTTTTTCATGACTGAACCCAAGAGCTGTAACTCTCTGTGACCATAATCTGCCCAAACATACCAACTCTTTCAGTGGGTTTCACTTTTGACATGAGAAAAATCAGGGTCTGTGGCAGAAGTTGCTACCCTTATCAGACCTATTCTATGTCTTCATAAAGATAGCAATCACAGCAGTAAGCTGTTGAAGTTTCCTTACATCCTAATCTGAATCCATTAAAGGAAACCGACAAACCTCTCCCATAATCTTATTTCTACACAGCAAGACCTTGTTATCATTATTTTCCAACACAGCTGGTTCCTGTAGTTCAGGGATTTACATGTACGTCCTTGCATCACAGCTGCACTGCTCACACATGCACATAATTTTCCTGCTTTCTTTATTGTGTTCATTAGGTAAATAAAATAAATACATTTTCACTCAAGATATGAAATCTTCTCAAAAATTAAGATTCATTATTCTACAGGTAGAAGGTTAACTATGAAAAGACATTATATCTTACTGCCTTCTTTACTGCAGGTAAAAACCAAATCAACTCCAAGAGTCTATCAAGAGCACACATATATACTGCCATACTAGATATGAAACTGAAAATAAGTATATGTGCTCCATTAACTAAAATCTTTTCTCCTTCACAAGCATGTTTAAAATGTTAAAGCAGTGGCTTCAGGTAAATTTCCACATGGACTTGGTGACATAAAGGGCAGTGGAGACATAGTGAATAGAATCAGTTCTGTGGTATCTTACTGTGAGAAGACAAGTGGACATTTATAGGAGTATGGCTGTACCTAAATTACTGCTGCAGCAGAATTATGTTTGAGTTTTATGCTCAGCACCAGCTCTTTCTTCACCTCTAGCTGTGCTCCCTGATAGGCAAAAGCTGTTCATCCCACCTATGCAGCCAACCTTTGACATACAGATTTCTTTATGGTGATGAACATATTATCCAGAGCCCCACTGGATGAAATGTAACATAGCCAGAATTGATGCCTGGAAAATAGAGCAGACCTTTCCAAAAACATTAGAGTGAATATAAATGCAAATCTTTAGTTGAAACCTTTCAGGTACACAATATGTCAAAGTCACGAGTGGTATATTAATTCTACAATTTTTATATGGTTAGTCCATTATTATACTTATCATACACAGTCCAATTAAAAGATTATTTGGTTAGGTAATTTTTCCTGGGGTCCTGCCCCACTGGAAACAGTCTAGAGGTTTCTTTTGCCCCACCTTTGATATGTCTGGTCCAGATTCTGGTTGGAAAACAGAAGATCCTTGTAGTCTTCTTGGAATAAGACTAAACAATATTTAGGAATGCATTTATAAGGTTAGCTTATTGTTCCTAAATGTAGGGAAGAAAGGTAGGAAAAATATTAGAAGCTATAGCCAAAGCTACAAAGCTGCAATCATGTGAAAAAAAAAATATATAAAAAGCTAAAAATCTTAGGCATCAGAAGCAGCTTGAAATCTTCAGAAGTTATCAGAAATTTGTGTGGGTTCTTTCCCCAAGGAAACTTCCTTTCCCCAAGGAAACTTCTATTCCAGTGTTGTGTGGGAAACAACACTGGAATAGAACTGGGTGTTTGGTATAGCACACATATATATCAGTTTGGCCTTCATTCACACAGGCATTGGCTAAACTAGGTTTTATATTACTTTTGAAATCCAAGGAGAATTCATCTCCCTACCTGTCCAAAAAGGCATCTTGAAATCCTCACCAGATGTTGAACCCACTGAATCCCAGGAAAAACATTCACTGCTGTGGTTCAATCCAGGTTGAATTGTTAAGAGTTGAAAATTTTTTACTGCTCCTGAATAGGAGCATCCTAACAGTGAAATTCTGCATTTATGCGTTCAAACACAAACAGTTGAATAGGGGACCTAATCTCTACTTTGTTTTGTAATGCTGTTTTGATTTCTTACTTGCAGGTATGCTCCACTTGGAATTCTCTTCTTGATTGCTGGGAAAATTGTTGAGATGGAAGACATGGGTGTGATCGGTGGTCAGCTTGCCATGTACACTGTAACAGTTATCATTGGCTTGCTAATTCACGCTGTCATTGTCCTACCTCTTCTCTACTTCGTGATCACTCGTAAGAATCCGTGGGTATTTATTGGAGGCTTAATCCAGGCACTAGTCACAGCTTTGGGAACATCTTCCAGGTAAAACAAAATACTTTAAAGCCATATCTTTTTTTTTTAGTATTACTGGTTTAAGAAACAATTTTGCTTCATTTTTTGTGTTTGATATACTAAGTAGCTTGTAATGGCTTAATAATGAAGGATAGAGCTAGCAAAGAATATGCATGACAAAATGGAGCAGCAAACAGAAAAGTCCTGAGGGGATTCCTACTGGCAGCTGACATTTTGTGCCCAAAACCCTGATAGCCAATTAAGGATACAGAACCTATAAAAGAAATGCCACTTTTGCTCTTGCAAGTGGTCAGAGTTATGAAATGTGTATTTTAAAAATTGTTTGCATCTATGATGAAAGAAACATTACAGTGAAATGTACATTTCGATACCATTTGACCTTTCATAAAAGATAGCAATTTTGGTAGATTTTAAAAATGTGTCCTAAAGACAGGGGGTTTCAGATATTCTGTGATGCTAAATTCAAGTCCCTGGTGTTTGAGATAATTTTGAATAATCACCTAGGCTGATGCAAGACAGCATACTATACTGCAAGTGGATTTAAAAACCATTTTAAATTCAACTGTAAGATGACTGTCAGCAAAGGTATTTTTTCTAACATAGTCTTCCACAGCCCCTGCTTATTTTTGGTAAGTATTTTATCATATTGCTAGAGTTTTCAAAGACTAGAAAGTCTGCTAAGTGTTTAGCAATGAAGGTTTCACTGGGATCAAGTAACCTGAATTGCTGTGTCTTGGAACACCTCTTTTACTTTGGCATGATGAGATGAAGACATGCAGGCCTGGCTCAGACAGAGTTAACTTACTTCATAGCTGCTCATATGGTGCCATGTTTTATATTTTTAGCCAAAACAGCAATGATCACATGTTGACATTTTAGCTGTTGCTTAGTATTTGCACAGCACCAAGATCTTTGACTCTCATTCTGCTCCCACAGTGAGTTGAGGGGGTCACAGTGGGTTGGGAGGGCACATGGCCAGACAGATGAACCAAAGTAAGTAAACAGATATTTCATGCACATACATCATGCTCAGCAATTAAAGGCGGAAAAGGATTTCAGGAAGGCTGGCCACATATTACTCCAGAACTTGCTGGCCACTGGTCCATCTGTGGGAATGGTGCCTAAGTATCACTTGTATTGTTTTATTTTCTCCTGCTCTTCTTTCAAACTTCTCCCACACTTATTAAACATTTTTATTCTCAACCCCTCCATTTTCTTGTTCTTACTGTTCCTCTCTGTTTGCCTGTCCCATCAAGGTGTGGAGGCAAATGAGTGGCTGTGTGGTGCTTAGCTGCCTACTGGTGTTAGCCCATAGATGGGAAAATAATGCAGCTATCAATCAAAATGCCCTTTGCAGGGAAGCCCACAAACAAGAAGAGAAAAAAAACTTGTTACCGGAGGTTTGAATAGTCCAATTGGTATACCTTCAAGAAAACAATGCTTAGGGAAGATTCAATCACAGCTCCATGACTTAAAACTGAGAAGCAGGAATTTTAAATAGATTCCTGTGCCCGACAGAAGCACTTTGTGACAAAACACTAAACTTAAACATTCTGAGACTAGGGATTACATGGAGAATGGCAGTAATTAACATTTGGAATAAATTTCCATGAGCATTAGAAGAACTTCACCATTAGAAATGCTTAAATTCAGTATTTGCATTAAAAAAACCCCTATTCTGGTTGAGCACATAAAAACTAAGACAGAACTGTCTTGTGATTATAATGTGCCATTCTTGTCTTTCCCTCTTTGCAGAATTTATATCATATATTATCTTTTTTCTTTCTGTTTCAGTTCTGCAACACTACCTGTTACATTTAAGTGCCTAGAAGAAATAAATGGAGTGGACAAACGAGTTACAAGATTTGTACTCCCAGTTGGTGCTACAATTAATATGGATGGAACTGCTTTATATGAGGCTTTGGCTGCGATTTTCATTGCACAGGTCAACAACTTTGATCTGAACTTTGGACAGATTATCACAATCAGGTATGGAAACCATTACTACCTGCATTTAGTAAAAGCACCTTTGTGATGACCCCTTCTTCCTGGCTTAAGCAGGATTAAACAAAAGCATCTAGAACTAAAACCAAGAACAGCTACAGTATTGTATTATCGGTAATTTACATCTTCTTCACACAGAAGGATCCCCAGGACATATTCTCATTTAGATCAACTTTTAACAAAACTGAAACATGGTGCACCCGTTGCTATTTTAATAAAGACAAATACAAAATTTAATTTGTTTCAAATTTTTCTTTCCTAAGAATTCATGCAGCTGTTGGTACCTGCAGACTTACAACGAGTACTAGGCAGTTTGTAATGCATGTACAAAGCAGTGTTATTGCTAGAAGAGGAAGTGTTTTCCTGGTTTCAGATGACTATCAGGGCTAGCTGCATAAGGAACAGTAATACAATTTTATTACATCAGCTGATGGAAATGGTGAACACAGGTATGTTTTCAAGAACACAAACCTTCTTGTTTGAAATATAACAGCAAACAACCCACTCTTATAGCATTCAATGATAACTGATCTGCTTTCATTTCGTTTATCACAATTTAAGGAAAAAGGGCGATTGGTATTTGTGCAGAAGAAAAGAATGTCAGCAAGGGGTCAAGTGGGCATTGTGGGACAAAGACACATATCTATCACATAGGAACACTGGAAGTTCAGATATAGTGCTCCATAAAACCCACCAGTTTGTTTCAATATTCATTAACCTAAGGCAAAACTCTGCCTTCACCCTCCAAGGAAATTGTTTCACGTTCATTCATAGTAGAGCTGCTCCCTGGCAAGCCACCTGAGGAACCAAATTCTCCTTATACCAGGTGTGAACAAGCATATTTCTAAGAAGTTGCTGGACTCTATGACTCAGGGTTTCTGGCAATTTTCTGTTTACTGATGCCAGAATACCAACTGCTGGAGGACAGAGACCTGGTATGAAGTTATAGTGAGATGGACAGAGAGCAAAAGTTCTTGTGTTTGATCTGCCAGGACAGAACGACCTCCTCAGCTTTTCTTTTAACGTGTTTGAGCTTGTGGAGAGAGTTTTTTCAGTGGGTGGGTACATGTAACTATAGTGGTTTTTTCTGTCCCTTGGCATCCAGTTGGGAATTTATCACTAACAAAATTGCTTCAAGGTTTCTGAATAGAGGGCTAGGTTTTGGATCAAGGGTCATAGTCCACTGCAGCTATAGGGTGTTCAGATAAGGGACTAGGCTCACCTTTTTATTTACTACTGAGTAAATGCCTTCTTGCTTTATATCTGGTTTTAAAGTTTGACAGATGATAAGGAGAGAATTTTTTTACAGTTTAATTGCAGAAATCATTTAATTGTTCTTGCCATCTCTTTGCACAGCATCACTGCTACAGCTGCCAGTATTGGGGCTGCAGGCATTCCTCAAGCTGGACTGGTCACCATGGTCATTGTTCTCACATCAGTAGGTTTGCCTACAGATGATATCACTCTTATCATCGCAGTGGACTGGTTCTTGTAAGTATTTTTATGGAGTTGTTAAAGGCTTAGACCATATTTAGGAATGAAATAGCCAGGGACATTGTGGCTATACTACACTGTTTTAATCTAGAAGGCAGTTGGAAAAAAGTGTTTAAAAGAATCACAATATCTTGCTAGTAAAGTATTTTCTTAGAGCAGATGGTGAGGGGTGTTGCTTAATTATGGTTCCTTTTGCATGCAAATTTTAAGTAGAAACCTCTATTGCTCAGATACTAAGAAAACTTTCAGATACACTGTAATTAAATAAGCAAATAATTGTTCTATTATTTTATTTTTTGTGGGAAAAGAATGAAAACTTTTCAGTCAATCAGACTCAGAACTGGATCAGATCCAGCCAATTTATTGCAGCCTTGCTGGCTATCTAACCTAGGAAAGGTTCATCTGTCTACCTGATGAAAGCAGAAATTAAAAATAATTGTGTAACTGACAGCACAAAGTATTGCCCCTCAGTTTTTCCATTCATCTGTCTGTAGAAGATGACAGGCACCTTTAAATATATATACCTAGGTCCAGGAAATAAATGAAAGGAAGGCTTTTTCCAACCCAACCTCCATTTCATCTAACACCTATTATTTAACCTTTCTGGGGGCTTTTACCGTTCAATCTTCTCAAGTGATCCCTGAAAAAGTTGCCTGTGTTGTTATCAGAACAAAATGTCTTCAAATGATTATCCAACCCCCTGATGTAGGCGGGTGCTTACCTACTGACACCGGCAGTCACCCCTTGTCAAGCTGCCTTCTGCAACTGCTGGGCAGAGCCCTCCGAGAGGGATGAATTTTTGTAGTTTAATTTGAGTCATTCCTGCACAATTCCACCCTAAATTACACATCGGTCAGGAGACAAACAAACCCAACTAGGTAAATTCTTGCTGGCTTACAGGTTTAAAGGATATAAACCCAAACTCTTGATATCAAAATGCCTCCAAGGAGCCATAGGCTCCCTTTGCCCTCCTCATCGCATGGCCATTTATTGCTGTGAAGCTGCTGAGAGTATTAACACATTTTGTGACTCCACATCTTGCTGTATTTGTTAAGGTCTGTGGAAGAAACCATGGCATTAAGAGTTCAGATAAGCGAATGTATACAAAACGAGTGACTCACCTGGCAGCTGTTTGAGGCCCATTTTAGCACCTAGTCTGCTTGCTTCCCTGAGCAAGGAACGGAAGTCATTCACTGCTTTTTCCCTAGGGATCGTCTTCGTACCACTACCAACGTCTTGGGAGACTCCATTGGAGCAGGAATTGTTGAACATTTATCAAGGCATGAGCTGAAGAACAGGGATGCTGAGATGGGTAATTCTGTGATAGAGGAGAATGAGATGAAGAAACCCTACCAACTGATCTCACAAGAAAATGAGAATGAGAAACCAATAGATAGTGAAACCAAGATGTAAGCTAGAGAAAGCGTGAGTTCAACACTACAAGTGTGGGAAAACACACACTTTTTCCGGCGATTTATATCTTGAATTCACCAACTTCATCCATTCCTTGATTTCTCCCTTTATGCTCGCACTGGAAAGAATTAATGAAAATATATTCCAAACTAGCAGTGATCATGGTATATGTTGGCTTCCCACTTAAAAAAAAAATTAACAGGCAACAACACTGGTCCTGCTAGACATATGCTAACTGGGGATAAAAAAAAGAGATTGTGTATATGTTACTCAGTCCTGTGAATCTTTTTTTTTTTTTTTTTTTTTTTATGAACTGGAAAGTAAAAACAGATAACAGAGCCTGAAAACGGTTTTATTTTTTTAAATACCTGTTGCAAAATTCCTAACATTTATAAACACACAATCAACACTTCTAACTTGATAACAGCATCCAGCTAAGTAAATTAACAGGACTTATGCTATTTTATCTGATTTTTTTTTTTCTCTAGTGTTATATTATTGTTCAAATACTAGCAGGAAAATAAAAAGCAGGAGATTAATTGAGGGGATAAAAAGGGGGAAGATATATAAATAAAGAAAAGAAGATACCCCCAAATCAGCACTTTTACCAGCTGAGATGAAATATTTCTGAGAAAGTTATTTTATCTAGACAGTTTTTTGAATTAGATTCAGCTGATCTTTATAAAAATTTAGCCTAGTTGGCTCCCACTGACTCACAAACATTTACATATTCATGTATGTACTTCCAATCTGGATTTGCTCCCTTTATTTCAACATCACAACCCAGTTAAACAATCTGTGTGTGTGTTTGTAGGAGCAAGGCCCTGGTCTGGGACAGAAAATGTGTCTTCATCTCTGGATGGAAAAATTTGCATGCTCTGGATGCACTAATGAGCTACTTAATAAGCAATTATAGGAAGGCAATGCCAGCCTTCTACAGAAGGTGCAGAGGGTGAGATGTTCAGCTCCTAAATGGGCTGCATTCTGAATCTGAATCCCTGAGACCAGCAGAGGTTCTCTGATTGGAAACCTCCCAAATTCTTAATCCATTAATAAATTATAGAGGTATGAACTGGTTTTACATTTTACCATTTGGAGAAGGCTCCCTGTCTTAATGGGAATTTTTTAATTCCAAGAGTGTTTACCAGTAGCACCTGAAAAAGAAGATTAAAGCCTCTAGAAAATAAAATTAATGGATGCTTTTGTATTTTATTAGGAAAAGATATGCAAATTGAAAAATAATAAATATTATAATATATGTTAAAATTTTAATTAGAAAGGATTTTTTAAATTAAATATTGTAGGTAATTTTCAGGGAATAGATAAGAAAAGAATGAAAAAAAGAAAACAATGCACTTGTAATACAGTGGCTTTTTTGCTCAAGATTATTCCCTGAAAAGTCCATTTCTAGAAATACAAATTGTGTACTTTTTCTATTTTGCCTTGCATTATTAGAGAGGTTAAACCAGAAAGTTTTATAATGCAGATGCTGTTGGGAGCAAGAAAAACAATAAATGGACAGGCACAAAATTTCAATGATCTGTTTTATGGAAATACTCAGATTTCTTCTTTATTTGTCCCCTTGCCAAAATAATCCTGACGACAAAAATGAAGGATCCCTTTGCATCATTCCAGCTGCCATTCAAAAAACATTCAATATGTTCCATTTGTCATTTAAAGTCCATCAGTAAGGTGTACAAGTAACTGTAGTGAAAATGTTAGCATGCTGGTCAAAGACAAACCTTTTCCCAGACAAGACTGGTTTTTTTGGGACTGAAAATTCCTATCAATCTTCTCCAGTTGAGTAATTGAGAAAATATGAGCAAGAACTCTCAAGTGAACGAAGTGAGCAGGGCTTAATATAGGTTACTGAGCATCAAACCAAGAAAGCTCTAAATGAATCTCTAAACGAATGACCGAAAGAAAATATGGGTTGTTTTTTTTTCATTTTCAGTTTTGTTTTCGGTTTTTTTTTTGCTAACAGAATGCAAATCTAGGATACAGACAGGCATTTTCTGATATATAATTAGAGATATTTTTATATAGATACTGTATTCAGAATGTGTGTATAAACATTAACTGTAGAATTTATGGCATAACATTTTAAATTTTTGTTAAGATTTTGTTTGGAAATACATTGCAAAGACAATGTAAAAGGCTGTCTTTCTATGACATCAGCTGAGAAAAATGAATTGTGTCACAAAGAATGTGATCTTTTTTATACTAACTTTGTTTCTTATGGAAATCAGGTATTATAGAAAGATTCCCTTCCCCATCCCTCACCGGTTCTGCATTGGTATGCACCCAGAGTGGATTGACAAACATTACTTTGTAGATGTATTTTCAATAAAAATAGTTTTACATTACTGCTCTTATTGTTATTCAGATTTCTTTCAAAGGCTCTGTAATACAAGCTTTGCACAAACTCAGAGGTGATGAACTCGTAGTGTGGGATTTCAGGAATTACAGGCCGTTCTGTACAGCAGGGCTTTGAACAGGGCTTCTTCACTACAAATACTTACTTAGTTTCATGATCAGAAATAAAGAAGTACAGGGTGGGAGGCAGAAACATTAAGAATTAACGGAACCAGCATCTACCCCACCAAAGTTCATTCAAATTCAAGTTTATAAATACATATTAACGTCTGCAAAATCTAAAAAAAAACCCAGAAAACAAAACAAAAAAAAAAGCGCAAACAATAACAACAACTAAAAAAAGTGTAATTAGATGATCCAAACCCTAAATTTAGCTTTGTAACATTACAACCTTCTTAGACAATCCACTGCTATGCCCATGAAAGCAGCTTATAATGCTGGGTTCATTTGGCAAAACCTTCAGCTAGCAGTTATCATCTAATGGAAATGAATGTCTCAGCAGAGGCACTGAAAAGGTATAAAAGCTACAAGCCAAATCACTTGTATCTGGGAAGTTGTGTTGTTTGGAGCAAATGGAGACAGCAGGGAGAAGTCCTGCCTTCCTGAACATACATCAGAAAAACAAACTGACCTCTACAAATATGTTTGTGGTGTTCAAAGTGTAAACAAATTTTGTGAAAAAAATTGGAGACGAAAGAGGTTCAGAGAAGGCATGGTGTTACAGAGCACATGAACATAACTTTTAACAATTTAATTTCTAGTTACATGCATTTTTATTCATCCAATCCAGGTAGGTATCTTTGTGTCTCTGGAACTACTGTCATGATGGAAAGAGTATAAAGAAAGAGGGTTAGTGTATCACAGAATCATTTAGGTTGGAAAATACCTCCATGATCACTGAGTCCAGCCTTTGACTGATCAATATTTTGTCAAATAGACCATGGTTCTGAGTGCCACGTCCATCCTTTTCCTGAACACCTCCAGAGATGATGACTCCAACATCTCCCTGGGCAGCCCATTCCAACAGCTGACAACCTTTTCTGTGAAGAAATAAATATTTCCTGATGCCCAACCTGAATGTCCCCTGGCTCAGCTTCCTCTCATTGCCTCTCATCCTGTCTCTTGTCACTTGAGACAAAAGACAAAACCCTGTCTGGCTACACTCACCTTTCAGGGAGTTGCAGAGAGTGATAAGATTCCCCCAAGCTTCCTCTCTGAATAAGCACCCCCAGCTCCCTCCGACACTCTTCACATGACTTGCCCTCCAGACCCTTCCCCAGCTCCACTGCTGTTCTCTGGCAATGCTCCAGCATCTCACTTGGAGATGTTAGTGGCACAGTGGCCTTGCTCACTCTTCCATGCCCTCATGCCGAAGTGAGATCTCTGGTGTTCCATAGTTTTTCAGCAGTATTTTCATTTAGAAATTGAGGAACAAAACAGCATTACCATTCTCAGGCAAGAATTCATGTCTCTGTAATGGTGTGTGGCCAGCAAAAAGCAAAGTGATTATGCATGTGGAAAATGAACTACTGGCACAGGAGACTATTTCTTCTGAAGGACTGAGTTCGCACAAGTGACATTTGTGTTCCAATGCAGGCACAACAGACCAGAAATTTAAGGCATTTTTTTTTCAGCTAACCCTTGCTTGTTTTAATAAAGTTACAACAGAAAAGGTACTGAAGAGTGTATCTTGCTTCTCATGTGATCAGCAGTGTCCTAGTTGTGATAGCAGTGCATGATCAACTTGGTTCTGGTGTGAACAGCCATTTCCCAGAACAAGACAAAAATTCTGAGATTAACTGAGAGATCACTACCAGCCTAGATTTCCCTCTTTCTAAAGGAATCAGCTTATCCTGGAAGCATGGATAAAGTGAAAGATTTCTACACATCCATGCAAAACTGAAAACTCAGACTTGCAGCATCAATGAGGCAACAAGATTTCTACAGATAACAGAGAGCAGTAGTCAGGGGATATAATCCTTCATGATGAGCCCTTTCCTTTTCCCCTTCCCCCACCCAGCTCCCCAAATGCCTCTGAGATACACAGACATATCTAAAATCCCAAAACTTTAAGACAGGAGTACTCGCATCTCTAACCAAATTTTCTCTTGAACATGCCTCATTACACAACTAGGGCTGCACAAATAATTGATTTTTCACTTCAGTGATTGAACTGAAAAACTGGGGAGAATAATTCTTCCAGGGAATCATTGAAACTTTTTTTGTTGCTTAAAAAAAAATCCTATCTCACTTTTAGATTGCTTTGACTCTATTTTAAATTAAAACAAACTCAGCTATAAAATGAACTGAACTTGGAAATAAAATGTTGAATAATTTTGTTAGGAAAATGCCAAAATGAAATGTTTCATCTTTTCTATAATATCTCCTCATTTTAAAGCCAATTGTATTTATAGAAGTTGGCACAACTTCACAAGTACTTGCCTCAAAAACTGCATTTTTCAGCAGTATATTTTTATATTTGTGCTTTTTCTTTGTTCTTTACAACTTCCTTTCTCCAGACATTGCACATTTTTCTGGTTTTCCCGATTACTTAGAGTTTATTCTTCACTGTACTATTTGCTTTTTTAGAGCTTTGATACTTGATTTAAATGATAAAAAAATAACACTTCTGATATTTGTCCACTATTGTTACTATTACTCTGGCTCCTAAACTTGTGCTCATTTTCTGCATAATTTCTTTTTCAAAATCTGAATCAATTTCCCATTTTCTACAGTACCACATTCCTCTTTCCATCTGTCCCACTTGCTCTCATGGCTTTACTTCTCATTTTCACAGCTTCTCCATCAAGAGGTCCCCTACAACAGGTCTTCACATACCCACATTTGGGTCTCAGGAGTATTCTCAGTTTTCAACATGACCTTTCTGAGTTTTGGTTCCTGACCAATGAAATATGGAAACAGCATTGCCCTGGCACTAGGGTTTCCAGAGGAATTAAGATTGTGGAGAGCCTGTACAATGGGGCTGACACAGACACCTGGGCCATATCTCGGGGACCATCCAGACCCTGAAGATTTGTGTAGCACCCTTGTACTTCTGTTTCCTGTGCTCTAGTTACTTGGGTGAATGTAAGAATTCACTCTACCCTCTGTTCAAAACAGAAATTAGATGAATTAGTTCTTCATAATTATACCTAAAAAGAGGCCAAATCATGTAGTGCTCCCTGGCTCCTTCCACTGGCAAAACCACCATGAGTAGCAAAGAGAGAAGGATAAAATAATTATCTGAGTTGGATTTCAAGCCCTACTTTGCAAATACATTCAGAATAACAGTAACGTTGGCAGATGGTGACTGTCATTCTTCCCTTCACAGGTCTTCCAGTTCACCTTGCTCATAACCTGCAGTCCCTCTCTTATTCCAGTCCTGCTCCTCTCCCAGGCAGCAGCCCCTGGTCATGCCAAATTGCCTGGTGGTTTTGTGATAGGCACAAATGGGGACTGGGATGAGACCACCCAACTTGCTTTCATTTACAGGCTCAGCCAGGATGTAAGCCTGAGCCTGCAGAAGAAAAAGCCGACAGTACTAACCCACTGTGCCACTTAGCCTGCACAGTGCAAAGGAGCTATTCAGCGGCTGCCAGCACTTCATTTTGAGATGTACTGTGGCTCTGTAACAATCAGCCGCCCAAAAACTGCAGTTTCCCAGCAATGACGGCCAATTTTTTTGTCTCGCTGGATTATGCTGCCATCGTGTGGCAAATGTTTCTTACAAGGCACTTTTTCCATGGAAGTAAGACAATTAAGCCAAACGCTATGATGAACACCTAAGCACAGCACTTGTATTGAGTGCCGCAATTATTTTTGCTCAGCTGCAGAATGTTGTTGTTATTGTTGTTGTTAGTATTACTACTATTATTATGCTTACTCACATATATACTCGTTCATCTTGTCCTCTGTTTGACACAGCCTCTAAGAGGTTTAGTGCAATACTGTCACTCTTACACTGATTCTTTGGTTTTTCTGTTCATTGTCTCTGCTTTCTTTGAGCATCTCTCAGGAAAGATGAAGGTGTCTTGGCGAAAATGTGTGCCAAAGTTCCCAAAACATTCCCTTATGTGTATGGACTATTCTGCTAGCACTAACTGCTAGCACAGCAGATCCCACACAGTACTAATCTGCCTTCCTGTCTCAGTTGTTTCTCTTTGAAGGGCTCTCTCTTGTAATCTGATGTACCCCAAGGTTTTATGAAAATGGTAGATTTGGACACTTGGAATCTGTACCTGCCAAATCATGTCCCTGTTGAAGTGTGTAGAGTGTACCTAGATACAATTCATGTCAAAAGGGTGAGGAGCACCCTTTTGAGGGAGATGGGGGTGTTTAGCATGGAAAAAAGGAAGCTCAGGGCAGGCCTTATTATTCTCTACAACTGAAAGGAGCTTGTGGAAGTGGAGGGGTTGGTCTCTTCTCCCTGATAACCAGGGACAGAATGAGATGAAATGACCTTGAGTTGCACTACGGGAGGTTTAGATCAGATATTAGGGAAAATTTATTCATGGAAAGGGTCATAAAGCATTAGAATAGGCTGCCAGGGAAGTGGTGAAGTCACCGTTTGTGAATTTTTTTAGAGCTGTGTGAATGTGGCACTTGGGGACACGGTTTAGTGATGGACTTGGCAGTGCTGGTTTAAGGGTTGGACTCAATGGTCATAGAGGTTTCTTCCAACCTAAACAGTTCTGTGATTCTCTGAAGCAAATGTTGTGTGGTATCTGGCCAGGGCCTAAGCTGTTCCTTTACAAACCAGCAGTGCTGCCAATCCTTGCAGTACTAGTAATGTATTGCAAACTCCTAGAGACAGAATTGGTGGAATTTACCTTACATAGTCTTCAAATTAATTTCCAGCACTTAGCACCATCTAAAAACATCACATGACACAAAGGACCAGAACACAAAGAAAAAGGGTCCAAAATTACTATTTTTAAGTCAGACTCAAAAGGAATCTGGTCACGATTTTGAAAATTAGGTATCTGTAATACTCAATCCTACTAAAATTACATCCCACAAAAGTTAGTCCACAAAATATTGATCTTCCTTGCAATTACTGTCTTTGTCAAAGGCAGCAGGTCTTTCACAGTTCAGCATTCATCAAACTGCTATGAAACTCCCCAATTATCAAAGAATGCACTGTCTGCTAAAATACAAATAAGTATTTTAAAATTGTAAATATAATTCCAGAAGCACAGGCTGGACTTTGTTCACTGCCAGCACAAAGCAGCTCTTCTGTTTCAGAGCCATGACCAATAAACTGCAGTCAAGCTTCGCTTGCCCCCTCTTTCCTTTCAATTCATTACTTTCCACAATATACTTTGGTCTGGTGCATTCCCCAAATATAAGCTCAGCTGTGAACACAAGAGAGGGAGAATTGAAAGGGTAAAAGGGTGCAGGGAACAGAGCACCAACTCGACTCTCTGCCATGGTAAGATAATGACACAAACCCACTCAGCCCATGAGCAAACATAGGAAAATATTGCTAAGCAACTGATAGGATTCCAGCAAAGAGAAAATCTGTGTCAGGGAAATCTGTCTCATGGACCTCGTGGACTTCTTTGGGTGCACTAGGAAGGAAACTAGTTACACCAGTGGATGCAAGTATCTCCATTTTCAGGAAGCCACAGATAATGTCCTACACCAAGGACTAGTAGAGAAAATAAGTGGCCGTGAACTGAAAGATAGGTCTTCTATGGATTTAAACCTTGTTGTAAGATGAGAAACAAGAGGTGGTGTTTAACTAGCACTTCTCAGTAAGAAGTGCTTAAAGTGAGTCCACACAAAAATACTTTGGGGACTAATTTTATCCAACAGGTTTATCAATTCCTTGGACAAGAAATTTTGCAGTGCCAATCTCTGTAAGTAATAAAACAACATCTTGCTCTCTAAAGTAGTTGTGTTTCTTGACAACAGCACCAAATTCCAGAAGCGGACCACAAATCTGAATGGGTGAAAGTTTTCCAGGTCATCTTCCCTTAAGAAAAAATACAAAATAGTGCACTTATGGTAAAAAAAATTCTAAATGGCAACTACATGATGCTGAACTCAAAACTGGCAGTTAGAAGGATCTCAGAGTTGTTGCTGTTTGCTGGAGTCACCGGATCAATGCACTGGCCAAAATAAGGCAGCAAGATGCTGGGAATCACCAGCCAAGGTATTAGAACAAGGAGAAAAGAGGACATAATTTTTCTTCTGTGTAAGGTCCTTGGTGCAGACACACCTCAAATCCCTTAGAATGCCTCAAGAAGGATGTAGAGGAATTAAGAGAGGTGCACAGACATGAATAGAAAGTAAAATATCACAAGAGGCGATACAAAAATCTGAGAGATACAAAAAGGATCTTAACTGCAGAAGTTGTATGAGGAACTAAAACAAAAAGCAGGAAATGGATAAAATAAAGGCAGAGCTGTTTACCACCTTGTCTAACAACACTAGCCATAGGGGGAACTGGGCAAGTACTTTAAAGTAGAGTTTAAACTGTTTAAGGAGTACAGCTTTACAAAGTGGGTAATGAACTCTGAGGCAACAGCATCAACAGATTCAAGAAGAGAATATATACATTCAGAAACAGGCCTAAAAGAGGTGCTAAAAGAGTACTAAGGAAGGACACAAGCCCCAGTGCCCTTAATACAACTTTGAAAGTTACTGAAGCCACCCAGAGAAGTGGCAGCTCACATGCTTTCACAAAACAGTGTCTCCATTGCTAGGCAGGGAGAAAATACTGGTTTTAACAGAACAGTGGTCTGATCTTGCAGGAGATTTCTAAAGTGTTTATTTTTTTCCATCTGTCCAACAACAGCAAGAATTTCGGCAACATAACACAGCTCATTCTGCTGTCTGCTAACAAGTATTCTATGACATAGTAATTCCTTCTGTGACTTTCCACTTCACCAACACATTCCTGAAAGTTATGCATCCTGCATAAAGCAGTCATTCTGGAGCTGCAAATTGATGATTCATATGTTTCAGGAAAAGCTATTTTCTGCCTTCCCACTTGTGACATTATGTGTGCTCATGTGTAAAATCTGCTATCCTCATCCTTTGCAGCATCTTTCAAAATTCCTTTGTTAAACCTTTTACAAAACTGACATGACTTCCCCATGCACACACCTCTCCTCTAGACTTGGAGCAGCAAGACTTACTCCCAAGAGCTGCCAGTAAGCACCATTATGCAAGAAACACCAGGTGAGGTGCTGAATAAAATGTCACATCTTCTCATTTCTTGCTTTACGGTTCTTAAATCAATTTCAGAAAATCCAGTGGAGCAGCCTGGTAAGTGCCAATAGACAGCTGTAAATTTATGCTCTGCTGTTTTCCAGATGGTCCATTCATGCAGACAAAGTCCAGAGTCTGGAGCAGGGGGACTTCAGCTCATTTACATGCAGCTTCTCAAAACACTACTTTTGTTATTTTTATGCTTCCTCCACTGTATGCCAATATTCTCTAAAAGAACTCATTAAATTATTGGGACTGTGGGGAAAAAACCTCTCTAGAAGCCAGATTTTTTTCAGATTCATTCCAGTCCTTTGACTGGGGAAAGCAAATAGATAAAGAAAGACAGCAACCTGGTGAAGTGATTAATCTCTTAATGAAAGTGCTGTTAGAACCAGTTGCTGAGAAGTGCCATTTAAAATGCCATTAATACAAAATATTTTTAATAAACTAAATTATTACTATTTTCCAACACAAATTATCATTTTAATGTTCTTGTTCAAGCATTTTAGGGATTTTGTTCTTTGGCTAGCAAGTCTTTGAAAGCATTTGATTAAAAGCAGGATACTTAGGAAACCTAGCATTAAGATATGTAGCAATGGCATACATAATGTGATGCTGCTGTTCTAACCAATGTGCCAAGTGTATGGGAATGTGAGACTTGTGATTTCCTCCCCTGAGCAGGTGAGGGCTGTAAATAGTTATAACCCAGTCTGCAGACATCATTCATTGGCCTGATTAGCCAAGATTAAACATGCCTTCAGCTGACATCACAGAATGAAGCACTAATTTATAGCAGAGTACAAAGGATAGCAGCTCTGTTCATTTGATTTCCATCCCTTTTTGTCTCTCTCCTCCTGTACTCAGTACTCTCTCCTAACCTGTATTTCTGGAGCTCTGACTGATGGGTTTTGTTCGGCCAGGTACATTGCCTGTTAAGCAAGAGAGCTCCTGAAGTCCCTCACAGAGACTGGGCAGTGGATATCTATCCTTGCATCATGAAATTGGTTGAGGTGAGAAGCAGGTAGAACAAAAATTTGTTAGCTCCCACATGCTAGAGATTTTGTGGTTTTAAGCTCACTAAACCAGTGAGGCTCTGCTTTCTGCAGAGTGCTTTTATCCAGAAGCTGCACAACATAGAGAAGTGCAAAGGAAGCTTGAGCAATAGATGCGACTAACAGCCCTGCAGATAAAGCAAGTCCAGGGGCTGCGAGCTTGTTTCCACAACCCTTCCTTAGGTGGATTTGTAGTCTTTGCAGTAACCCCTTACCAGGATGAAATTCACACTAGTTCAGGCAGGGTGAATTCTGCGTTCTGCCTGACACCTAGTGGTCCTAAACTGAAACATCTTCAGCAGCTCTGGACAGCTTTTCCTCGAGTTTCCTATCTGGATAGTACACGCTCAGTCATGAGAAAAATTTACTGGCTTATGACCTTTTCTAGCATTTTCCTCTGAAGATTATTTAGATCAATCTTTTAATCTGAATTCTGCTTACCTTTCAAGTGAAGCAAAAAAACTTAAATTAAGTATAGTCAATTGATTTTTAAGACAATTACTTGCCATGGGCCTTCCTCATGTATATAAGAGTGTTGCAGAAGAACAACCCTGATACACGACCAGCAAAATGATATAGTGTTCTAAACAGTTGTCTTGTTTTTAAAAGTAGTAAAAGTACAGATTTTCCTGATTAATTTTTTTATCTTTGGACATGGCACTCAGTACAAGAGATGTGTGAAATTCCAGCTTAGAATTTATGAACCTAATTTTCACTTATCACTTTTCAGATTTAAGGAATTAATATCTTTTTCAACTACAATTTTCTAAAAAAAAATAAATTAATAAGAACTACCAGTATGAAATGCAGTATCAAATAAGTCTAAATCCTGAAAGGAAGGATAAAACTAGAAGATAGTTGTGGAGTTTTTTTCCAGTGGGATAAATAAAAACCCACTGTTCCTCCTCACTGTTCATCTTTCACTACATCAGTTCAAAAACTATGCAACAACAAAAAAGCCTTTCAAGAAAGACAAAACTCTCTTGAGGGCAGAGAGGCCCTGCACAGAAACCTGGTAAATTAGAGAGGTGGACAATCACCAACCATGTTTATTTTAACAGGAGCAAGTTCTGGATTCTGCAGTTGGGGCAGGGCAGTCCTGGATGTACAGACAGAGTGGAGAATGAGGTGCTGGAAAGCAGCACTGTGGAAAGTGTCCTGGTCAGTGGTGAGTTGAACACGAGCCAGCAGTGCCCTGGCAGCCAGGAGGGCCAACCCCGTCCTGGGGGCATCAGGGACAGCATCAACAGCTGGGCAAGGGAGGGGATTGTCCTGCTCTGCTCTGCACTCAGGTGACCTCACTTCAAGTGCTGGGGGCATTTTTGGGTACCACACCATGAAAAAGACATGAAACTATTAGAGAGTGTCCAAAGGAGGTCATGAGGATGCTGAAGAGTGTGGAGGTGAAGCTGTGAGGAGTGGCTGAGGGCACTTGGTCTGTTCAACCTGGAGGAGACTGAGGGGGGGACCTCACTGCAGCTACAACTCCCTTGTGAGGGGAAGAGGAGGGGCAGACACTGATCTCTGCTCTGTAGTGACAGTGACAGGACCTGAGGGAACAGCCTGAAGTTGTGTCAGGGGAGGTTTAGGTTGGGTATCAGGAAAAGGTTCTTCATCCAGAGGGTGACTGAGCATTGGAACAGACTCCCCAGGGAAGTGGTCACAGCACCAGCCTGACAGAGTTCTAGGACACTCTCAGGCACAGGGTGCGACTCTTGGAGTCACAGGAGCAGGAGTTGGACTTGATGACCTTGATGGGTCCCTTCTAAGTCAGGATATTCTGTGATGCTGTGACTCTATGAAGAGAAATTGTACTGGAGGAATAGAAAGACTCCCAGGAAGGAGCAGACCTAACTGGAGTGCTACTAAAGAAGAGGTTAAGAGGCCAAGACCTCCAATAAGTGTAAAGAAGGGTCATTTATCTCCTTCTCTAATGAAAAAGCAAAGGGGCAGTCCATGAAATGAAGGGCTGAAAATTCACACATTGCAGTTAGTTACTTCAGATTATATTGAGGTGAAGATTTCAGCAGAATGCAGGAGTTTCCACGTTTATGAAGACACAAAGAACTTTCTTACTCACAACTTATCACACACAAATTTTTGTAAGAGGTAGAAATTCTCTTCCCTCAGGATATCTGATATTCTCCTTATGCTGAATAGGAGAGAAATCCCTCAGGAGCACATTAGATCACATGTTGAGTTTAGAAGCTTTGCACTTTCTCTGAAGTTTTAGCTTGCAATTGTTGCCAAAACCAAATTACCAAATGAGATGGATTCTAGAGGTATGATCGAGGATGACAGCCCTCATCCCAGCCACCACAGCAGCATGGGAGAGCTAAACACATTTATGTTTATTAATGGAGGACAGGAAGTCAAGAAAGCACGAGACCTCCTACCACTGACAGCAAACCATACATCTCCTGTCATGAATTTACCAAGCTCTGTTTTAAAAGCAGTTAGTATTTGGCTTTTTACCTCCACCTTTATAATTAGGAAGCTGTTAATTGAAATATCCAATGGTTAGGAATTTCCTTTTGATATCCTCTTTTTTGTAATTATTTGGTTCCATTCTATACTCTTTCTAGCCTGCAAATACCTCTTCTCACTCCCCTTGCTGATTTACAGGTTTCCCTTTCAGCCTGTCTTTTTCAGGACTGAGCAAATTTTTTCAGATTATTTCCATGTATCTCTGCTCCCCTGATTGTGCTTCTGAGTCCCTACCCTTCTTGCATATAGGTGACCAAAACTGCAAATGGTATTTTAGATGAAGTTTGGGATGCACAAAAAAAAAATATTCTTCCTAGTAGCTACCAAATGCTTTACTGACACACCCCAAAATCTCATTTTCTGCTGTACTAGCATCTCATTCTCTCTACATGCAGTCATCCTTTAAACATTTTCAACTAATTATCTCCAAGTATATAGCAGAAATCCTTCTTGTTTCTCCCTAAGAGCAATGACTTTGCACTTTGCTCAAAAGAATTTCATTGCATTGCATCAGTTCTTGAATTCTTTTTATATCAAAGTCAGTAGCAGAATTGTTAAGACTGTCGCAAATGGAATACTTTACTAGTACGTCCCTCCCCTTCAATATCACTGTTTTCTTCTTTAAAACTGTCTCAAACTCCTGCACAGTTCAAGTAAATCTTCTTCAATACAGTTAATAGTTTTCTTCAAGACCAGACATTATGTTGAATATTAAAAAAAATGAGACCCAGCAAATTATTCTTGTCAAGAAAATTACTTGTATTTAGAAAGAAAATGATGTGTCAAGTTTGGATTGCTCTGTACCTCACAAGTTTACACCGCATTTTATCCTGTTTCATTTAGCCCCCACACCTCATCATCTCATCTCATCTCATCTCATCTCATCTCATCTCATCTCATCTCATCTCATCTCATCTCATCTCATCTCATCTCATCTCATCGACTTCCTTCTGGATTTTGGCAAGCCTTACATTCTCCTAAGCACAGCCTGGGCTTGATGTCACAGCCATGGGGCTTCAGAGAGATCTGTGCAGTTGAGACACCTATGTAGAGACGAGACTAGGCACAACCAACTCTAACTTTGGCAGATTAACCTGCTTTCAAAAACTATCATGGCTGTAAAAATCTTCAAAATTAACCCAGTGTTACACTCCAGTTAGAAGTGTCTCCTAATGTTCATTCCAAGCTCTCTGCAACAAAAAGTGCTGGTTTATCTTGTTTTTTTCACAAGAGAGAAAATTATTGATCAACATTTTATAATAGTCTTGCTACATGGATAGACTGTGGCTGTTTCACTGCCTTCTTCCTTGACGTTCAAACAACTCCACTGTCTCAGCCTCTCTTAATCGCATATTTTACAAATGTGCATTTTATTTCTTATCTTTCATGGATTTTCTCTGGTTTATTCAATAAAATTATTTTAAATAGCAATCTTTTTATTATGTTCTACAATACAAGATATCTAAAATCAGGTAATTCCTGTTTCAAACATGAATGAAATATGACAACTAGTACAGTGAATATTTTTTGTACACCAAGTGCACAGGGGCATGCATGCTCATACAAACAAATATACATTAAATGAGCCTTATTATGAAACAAATATTTAACTGGGTACTGATTAAATAGAAGGACCTGCTGAAGTATATATTCTTTTCCTCTCCTCTACGTATCTGAAGCCCCAATGCCATAGACTTGAAAACTTAAGTCTATTCAATCACTCTATGGAGTTCATCACTACTACTTCATGGTTAGTACTTCAAAAGAATTATTATCAACACAGGCAAATTTACATTTTGTAAATGGTGCATAAGGCAGCTAATACACTTGTTACATTTGTGAACAGCACAAAATATCTAACAGTTTCTATGGTAGTCAAAACTATTCAAAGACTATTCAGACAAGATTTTAGTTGATACACACCTTTACACTTCCAGCCTTCCTTCAAGAACCCATCAGGACTAACCAGCCACGACTGCCTGATTGGGCACAAAGTCCCTGTTTTTTCTGGAAGATAGAGATCCCTGTAAATTGCTGCTGAGCAGCTGTGTAACATTGTCTGCCCACATGTTTTTCATAATTCCATGCAAGATAAGATAGATACTTTGATCTCATGGTTCCATATGCAATAAACAGAAGAGATGTTCAGGAGATAGAGAATAAAAAAATGCTCACACAAAAAAATGTAGAATACAAACACTTAGTGACTTTTCTTGGGAAACCCAAGCCTTGTCATTTGTCGAGATCTCCCGCCCTGTGCTGAAGGGATTCCTATTGTTTTTCCCATTAAGCCTTTCCCCAAGTAGCAGCCCTAGTAAAATACAAGCACTTTCTAGGTTTGGGATTTTTTTTAAAGGTCAGTTTATCATTTTGACAACAAATTTCATCTATCTCACACATTTTTCTGCAGCACTGATTTATTTTTGAGGTCCTCATTGTATTCTAATTCAGATACTAAACTATATGTTTTGGCGTTTTTCTTTCACTCCCTTCCATCAAAGAGGTAACTAATCCCTTGCTGTCAGCTCCAGAAACATTGTTGCATCAGTTTACAGGCTTGAATTCCAGTCTTGTTGTCTGAACAGCCACGATGAAATATCTAAATATCTGATGCAAGACACACTTCCCCAGGTGGCAGCTGTACCTTATTAGCCACTTGTTAACATTAACCCCTCTGTTTATCTGTCTCAGCAAATGTGCAATCCCCACCCCTAGTCTCCTCTGCTGCTCAATCACAGGAGGACTTTCATTGACTTGCTCTAATCTCATCTTCTGCTACCCTGTGTTTAAAAGAAACAAGCTAGAAAGGATGTTGTCCTGCAACAATCACAGGTTTTAGAGTGAGGGTGTGTTCCAGTCCCAGGTAGCTTTTCAAGCTTCCCTCTTTCTGACACTCCATACTAAACAGTGGCAGGATATCTCAAGGGGTTTTAGGAACCTGGGCTCTCTTGGCAACACAAAAGGAAAAACCTCGGTTTTCTGCAGCTTAAAAGGCCACTCTCTCTTTGTAATTTGAGAATTCAGAATCTGTCCTGTTTGAAAGCATCTTCTTGCAAAAAGCCAAGAGACCTTTCAGCTGCTTTTTCCCACTCATTTCTGAGTACAATTGCATAGTTTGAGATCACTGTGGGTCACACTCTGAACTTAACTGCTTACAGAAGTACTCATTTCAAGTGTAAGGGAAAGCTCAGGGCAGAATTCAATCAGATTTTCTTCCTCTTCCCCTTCCCTTTCTCCTCCCCTCCTGCTTCCCACAGCCATTCCATAGGAGCCAGGTCTAATGGCAATGGTCTCACAGCAATGACCATAGGGACTGCAGTACATTTTATTTTTAAAGGCTTGTGCTCTGCTTCCCCAGTGACAGGGCTGTAAACACCTCTCCCTCTGGAAAGGAAAGTAAAATTGGACCTGAAATGTCCTTTGAGTACACCTCTTCAGGGAAGGGGATTACCTTGTCCCAGATAAAAATATTAGATTAGTGGCCATTGCTTGAGTTATGTAATGTTTTGTTACCTAAATGTAAGGGGCAAAAAACCTAGCATTAACACATTGGGAGTCCTCCACTGAGTATTCCATATTTATTCATGTTTATGCTTCAGTCAGGAAGGAGCCTGATATCTTCCCTTCTAGAAAGCAAGTAGTTAAAATTCGATCTGAAATAACAGTTCCCAGAAGTTTCACTTGCCTCAGTAATTACTGCTCAGGGAAATGAAAAAAAAACCAAACCAAGTCTCTAAATCCCAGTACTTTCCTGATAGTTCGTCTTTGCAGCTGACATTGTATTTACTGATATATTTTAATCCAGCTATGAAAAATAAGTCAAATACCAATAACTTTGTAATTCAGAGGCTGTCAAAGGAAATAATAGAGCAGTGAAATGGCAGGTTGGAACAGGCTCATGAAACAAATATACCCACCATATTACTGGCAGCAATATCTTCATTAAAACTCATTTTAGTGTCAAGCAGAGGGAGAGGAAAAAAAGGGAGGGGGTATGGGAAAGTGAGAAAGATAATGTAGTAATATTTTGCAGGACATCTTCCAACACAGGAAAGAATATGGAATGTAATTATGTTTCTCTTCTGTCGGAGAGTCAGTGCCAGAAGTGGACTACGTTGAATTCCCCTCACATGATCAATGACCTTCTCAGTTCACACCTGAGTGATTTTACAAGGAAAATAAATCATCTTGGTTCAGACACAGAGTAACTCCTGCAAAGTGGTGAGGAGACAATAGGATATTGTGCTCTGACCTGCATAGGATTAAAGGTGTTCCTGCAGGATCTACCTGTGAGCTTCCAAAGGCAACCAGTCAACTGCTCACTATAGGGCACTTACCTAAAAACACATCTGCAAACTCAGATACAACTCTCTGCCAGATGTGCCAGCATCCTTTCTTAAGCCAGCACAGTGAGCTTGTTGTTCTACATGGATCTTGGCATTTTCCATGAAAGTTTTACTGTCCTCTTGAGCAATAATAACTAGCTATTTGTATAGGTTGTTTGCACATTTCACAGCTCTTCTGTTTTCCTGATTGAAGTAAATGGCATTTATAACAGAAGAGATCAGGTGGGGAAGATTTCTCTAGGCTAAGGATATGCTAAATTATGCTGTCTTAATCTACAAGCAGATGCCTTGAAATTACTAGATTCACCTGGGGAATCTATTTCTGCCAGAAACAACAAATCTGGCTCAGTCTGACCCTTTCAAGCTCACTCAAGTAAATACCTCATTGTCTTCATAGATTGCTGTGTCCAAGTCATGCTTACAGCCACACTTCCTTCACAGGGAAGTTCTTCCAAAGCACCTTTGGCTGTTCTGTGAAAATCCAGCTGCTGGCACCAACTGCTTTATTAGTTTTGTATCATCAGATGTAGGAACCGAGTGCCACAAAGCAACTCCACTCCTCCCTTTCCAGTCTATACAGGATTCATTCGTCCAACATTTGTTGTCAAGGTGGAGTAAGAAATCTGTGCCATGCATAGGTTGGAATCTTTTAATCTCAAAGAGTAATCATTCATAAAAATGCATGAGTCAGATGTAGAATGGGATTGCTCAGTGAACAGGCCCAGCAGGGCAGCAGCTCTCTGCTCTGCCACCTGGAGAGGCCAGGACTGGTGGGAGTGCCCTGAGAATGGGTGGGTGCTGATTATGCCATGCTTGACAGAGGTGGAAAACTCATTTTTTCAATAGCAACAGATAAATGCACAGTCATGTGCTGGCATCTTTGAAATGCTTTCTGAGCATTAGAGATTAATTTGAGCTCTTCTGTTCCTGAAAATGTGTGAAGCAAAATACAAACAAGGCAGAAAAACTAAAACATACAGCAGAGACAGGGAGTTGCTGCAGTGCAACCCTCCTCATCACCACAAAAATTGCTTCTGGCATAACCTTGATACATTCAGGGTGGCAGGACATATAGGTCTCATGAGCCAAAGGAGCAGATATAACTTTATATGTTCCTAAAGACCTCAGCAGGTCTGTGTTTCCAGCAGCATTTCTTCTCACCACAGGGAGATAAAAAACCCTATTACTGGCTTCAGAATTAAATGCTAAGAAACTACAGATGATGTATTCATGCAAATCAGCCTCACCCCAAGCATCCAACAATTTTGCATCCCACATATGATGGGAGATGCCATTAATCTCCTATAGTTTAAATTATGCATAAAGCCTCATAAAACTTTACTGTGCCTTTAAAATTACCTAAGATGAAGAGCAGAAGAGGGGTTTTAGGACAAATGAAAATTTAAAATAACAGTGGGCTGAGGGATTTGGAGCCCAGAGAGTGGCTGGTATGGCAAAGAGTAGGGATGATCACTGAACAGAAGATGGTGATATTCAGATTCTGAGTATTCTTATCAGCTGGGTGGAACATCTCTTGCTCAGAACCAGACACAAGAAGTCCTGAAAGCAAAGCAAAACCAGCCCCTACATATATGGACCAGTGAAAAGTTAAATAATAGCGAAGTGCTAATGCCTGGAAGTGTTAAGCAATGTCTTGGAAACAAAGATGAAGGGGTTTGTGTGGGAGTATGTGATCAATGAATTTCATAAGAGAGCAAGGAGAGAAATGTATGCAAGGAGGGTGGATCAGAAGGACTCAGTTTGGTTTGTGATCTATCAGTATAAAGACAGGACCTGGAGGCATGCAGATCACCAAAAAGTGCCAGGATGGAGCTAAGACCACCTCATGTAATTAAGAAATTAGAATGTTCCAAACATAAAACACCAAGTTCACCTAGAGCCTAGCTCAGTTTCAGTCTCTGATGATTTTCTTGAAATTACAGTGTATATTTTGCCCTGAGAGATGTTTAATCAGCTGTTCTGTTCAAATAATGGTTTAAGCATTATTCTGTCTCTACTTGTCAGCCTCTGTACAGGATTGGTCTTGTAGGCTACTTCACATCAGAGAGAATGGTGGGATTGAAAACTACACAAATAATCACCTTGGGGGTTTGGTTTCCTTATTAGAGAACCTGAACAGAGAAACCAAAATTCATGCTGGACCCAATGTGAATCTGTAGTTATTGCTTTTCAATTCTATGTCTAACTGCCCTGAAAGGTCCTCCACAAAGGCCAAGGCTTTGTGGAGGAAAACACAATTCACACTTTGCATCTAGATCAACATTTTAGTAATATGATTCTTGTGGGCAAAAGCAAGCAGATTTTTGTACCCTGTGTGAACTACAGGAAACTTCTGTCTGAGTGCTCTGAATGCACAACATTTGTAAGGTAAATCAGCTAAATCTGCCTTTTTTTTCACTACAGGCTGAGCTTTCACCAGAGTTATGAAAGTCTTACATTGGAGAAACAAGATTTATGAAATTCACAAATAACACAACCTGAATTAGCATAAAAGAGCCCTGACAAACCCATGCTAGTACACAAATGTACTAACAGAGAGAAAGAGCAGTTTTAAAAGACTGGTTTTATCACTTTACTGAACAGAGTAGTAGCTCCTCAAAGAGACTGACAGAAAAAGACACCTCTTGCAAAACTTGTTCAACACATCAGAGAATGTAAAGGTGGTAGGCAGCATCTAGAAATGGGGAAGTTTAATTTTACGTAAATTGGCAAAATTTAGAAAACTCCTGTTTCTGTGTATGGGTCACTGCAAAATATTTCTTTTAAAATAAAGACTTTTTAGGGCATCAAGGACTCTACTGGTAATCAAGGACTATACTGATTCAAAGCTGCATTATGGAGGTTCAGACTGGACATCAGGAGGCATTTCTCGAGTGGAACTGTGGTCAAACACCAGCATCCTGGAGAGGTGGTTGATGTCCCAAATAGGTTCAAGAGGCATTTGGACAGTGCCCTTAGGCTTTAACTTTTGGTCATCCCTGAAGTGGTCTGGCAGCTGGACTAGATGATCATTGTATGTCACTTCCAAATGAATCATTCCAGTCTAGTCGGGTCTAGTCTAAAAAAATAGTGTGTAATCCCTTTTTTGTCCAACACATGCTTTCTCTAGATTCCTTTCCAACTCTTCGTATCCTCCCCAGGAAAAATACCCCACAGACAAGTTCATGGAAGTAAGCAGAATGCTGCAGAGAGACTGGTTTCCAATGGGGAGGGACAATTATTTTTGAAAAATCTGAGCAGAGTGTAGTCCAATCCATTCCAGATTCCAATCTAAAAGTTTTAGCTTCTCCGCTAGGAATAAGACCCATGCAAGACACCTAGAGGAAAGATGTGTGTATAGGTCACAGAAAAATCAAAAATCCAAATTCTTCCCTATAACATTTTGTACTATGCAGTCAGACTGAGCCTGCATGTCTGCTTCAGATCAAATGAAAGGATTAATCTGTGTCTTGTCTCATTCCTCCTACTGTTGTGTCATTCTCTTGTAACTCAATTCTGGGATCTTTAGCCCCACAGAGAAATGGCTGGTAGCATTGTATAGGAAGGTGTCCACTGAGGCTGGGTCTCCACTTTATTTCTGTGAGAAACCTTTGGGCACTGAGCATGCATGGTTCTTACAGCATAAAGAGGAGAAATCACTCCCGATGCATGCAGTTCACTGCATCAAATATGTCTTGTGGAAAAGCCCACAGGGCTTTTCCCTTGCACAGTTGCTGAAGAAAATAAAAGTATTTCCTAGTGTCAAAAAGTGGTAGTCGGATTGATTGTCCTTACCCAAACACAATGCAAGTGCCACACAAAATCCCAGTACAGGAAACCAACAATGTGGTTTTACTTGTTCTGTTGGTCTTTTCAAAGGGTCCTGTTACCACAGATCACTCTAACCACAGCCTTTCTACACACAGGCAAGATTAATCTCATGCTGCAGTAAATCCTGGGCCACTTGGGCTGAAATAAGACACAAGGCAGTATGTTCATGCTACAGGGGTCACAAGAAGGTCAGCTGGCATTTGCAGCCTTTTAGGAACTGCTGTTTCTCAGGCTAGAGCTGAGTCAGGCTTGAACGTTCTGCAGCCTGCAAAGCTTTGAGCATTCAGCAGGCTAAGCAAAGCTCTTTAAAGGAAGAGTGAGGAAGAAGAATGACAAGAGGCCAAGTGAGAAGAACATAGACAGTTGTTGTACAATGGAAATCTCCTGCTGGCTTTAAGCCCAAGGGCAGCTATGGTGCTTAGTGTTTCCTCAAGCTATGGTGCTTGAGGAAACAAAACAGAGGTAGCAGGACACAAATGTTAAGAAGAAGGAATGACTGCCACTGGGGTAGCTGTTTATTTTGGTCTACTTTTGCCCTTACTGCTTCAACTAAATCAACTTTACTTGAGCTTTCTGTGTGATGGTGTAGCTCAGCTGCTGGGCTCTTTCCATTAGGAGCTAAATGCCTTCTGTGTGGAAGGTGCTGGACAGTCAAAGATGTATCTTCAGACATGTTTCAAATTAAAGCAACCATTCCAGCACAGTTTCTGAAAAACTTATCTTTATGGCAGATACTTTTTTTCCCTAGTTACCTCTGATGCAACATTGCTGCCTTCCTCTGCCCACATCAGATGTACTCTGTAACTACTCAGAGTGTAACAGAGGGAGATGGAAACATTGCAACACTGATGCGTTGCAAGGAACGTCAACAGACCTTTCTTTCCCCAGAAAATGCACAGCAACTTCAAGGATATTTCCATTACCTTCAGATTTTCAACCTTTGAGCTGGAAGCACACTGGAAAGCACAATGTCCTCAGCTGGCTTGGCGTGTAAGAGTTCCTGAGGAAAAGCAGTCATGTGTTGGTGCTCACGTCTTCCCCCAGGGCATGTAAGTATTTTGTTCCTCCACTGCTAGGAGGCTGCTCTGACAGTATCCCCACCACGAAGTTTGTGGTGACTGGATGGGTGAGAGACCCAAGAAGAGAAAAAACCCCAAAATACGCTGGAGTCCACTCTGCTACAAACATCCAAGCTGACTGCAGGCACAAGCATCACATGTGTTTCATCTCATTCTCTCTAATTTTAAAGTCAGATTGGAAATTCATATTTATAAATAACAGTGGGGGGGGCGGGGGGGGGGGGGGACCCAACCCAAGAAAATGAACAAACAAAAAAACAAAACAAAAACCAAACCACAATCAACCAACTAAACAAAAAAACCCATCAGAAAAGCCTCAAAAATAAAGCTTTTGACACACAGCATACTTTTTCTGTTTTGACAAACATCACACATTTCCACTTTAAAGATTTAATTTAGATGAAATGAGATTTCATTTAGATGACACATTAAATTTTCTTTTCATATTTAGGCATACCAAACTAGCTTGCTGTTTATCTGAAGCTTATTTCCTATCTGAACTATGTACAAAATGGAGGTGGCATCTCTTTGGTCAGAGCCTTGTTTAGCTGTCTTGATGGTTTCACTTTCAATCAGAGGTGGACATTCAGGAGTGATTTTTGGAGCCAGATGTTTTGAAAGTCTTCCGTGTTCAGATGTGTTTAAACCATTGTCTGTGGTTCCTCTTTTCACAGAAAGAGAATTCCACCACCTGGAGCAAATAAATATGTAAAAATACACAACTGCAAGATTAAAAATTTACAGATTGACTAATAAGGAGAAAATTCTGTTTTGTTTCTCACAGGAAGTAATGTAAGTAATCTGCTTAAGCGAGAGGTGCCTGCTCCCTAAGGTTGTGCAGAGCCTAGCACACTCCAGCAGCTGCACAGCAGAGTAAAAATTGCATATTGGCGTGAAATGTGGCACCTTATTGTTGGTTGATCATCATTTATTTCTGTTTATGCATTCTAGAAAGGTACAAGTAAGCACATTTAAAATATTGACCTTCTAGTTGCAATTTTTAGTGAGTTCTAATGGAGAATGGAAAACTATCTGAAAAAAACCAATTACCACAGTTTATATCACTTTATACAAATAGCAGAAAACTGTTCTCATTATATCTGTTCATGTTTTATTACAAACATGCTGTTTGTGCTCATCAGAAAGATGACTATATTGTTATCTTCTCTTTAAAATCAAACTTGCTCTTGTAAATTATTATATTGCAAGACTATAAGGACAAATGATCATACTGGAAGTTTTGAAGATAGTAACATGGTTACTATTTATCTCTATCAATTGAATGAGGTTGTATTCAACAAGAGCAGAAAATGCTGTCTAATATTGAACTGTAATATCATTGTGGCAATAACGGTGTTTTCTTTATTTAATTCCTTGACATGGTATTTCCCTCATGGTATTAAAGGTATTTTAAACTCCCATTTCATGGGAGTTTCACCACCAGAGGGCAATATGATAGTTTGATTTTACAATTTATATTAGGAAGAAACCTTGAGCTCTATAACTGTCTCCTGTATTATTACCATTTAACAAAATTTAAATGCATTATCTCATTTATTCAACCTTTTCACCATTTAATTTTTTTAAAAGGAAGAAACTGTGTTGCACATCAGTGTACAAAAGGAAAAAATACAAAGATAAAAGCTAGATATGTGAAAGAAGGAATTATTTTCAGAAGAAAATTACAAAAATGAGCACAGAGCATCAATAATATTCTTGTTGTTCCAACTCACTGAATTTTTACTCCAAGGTAGATGGAAATTTGAGGATCTAGACAGAAGAACTATGGTCTTTTGGTATCTTTTCAGGCAGAGAATAGTGTTTAACTGACTGTAATGAAGGGCAAACTTCAGTTGATTCTGAACATCTGCTGGTATGTTACAATCAGGTGTAATGGCACACAACGTCTTTACTATGCTGGCAAGAATTTTATATACAGCATCTCTTTATACCATGTATTTAAGAACTGCCTTACAGGAGAAACCTGAAGCTGTACCTATTGAAGAACTGACAATTCAGTTAAACTGGACAAGGCTGATGTGTGACTGTTCAAAAAGGAGGGAGAAAGAGCTACAACTGTTCAAAAAGGAGGGAGAAAGAGCTACCGGAGTGGACAAGATCAGAGATTATGCTTATTCTTACAAAATTAAGACTGGACTTTTCATTTCATGTCATTTTCCTTCCAAGTAATTTGCTTATTTTTTAGGTTTTAAATAAAACTCAGAGGTGAGTTATAAAGAAATGTCATTTGATGGCTAATTTTTAAGAGGATGCTTTTAAAGACAGAATTTCCTTAAAACAAAAAATAGGATTTTATGCCAAACCAGTATCTAGACAGTCTTGATATCTGCTTAAAATCATCTACGCCAAATGAGGAATGGAAGAGATTTACCCCAATATCCATGACAGTAGCAAGTTCTCAGCTTGTTACATTGAAACCACAGGGTTACCAAGGACTACGAGCGAAAGCCCCACTTTGGAGTTCTTCAAAGTTGGAGACTGTTTAGTTCCAAAAGGAACTGAATGCTTTCCCACATATGAAAACTATTACAGAAATTACACTCTCCCTGGTTTCAGTATGGTAACATTAATACTTATCTAACTAAGAAGGCAGAAAGACCTGGCTGGCATCCCTCCCTGAAACTTAGGAAGCTGCATGCATGCACTACAAAGTGAGCAACACAAGATAGAGGAATAGTGTGTTATCAGTGAGGATGGAAGGCACATCCCATCCACAAGTTTGCAGGGCTCCCAAATCCTGGTAAAATTAACTAGATTTTATGAACATCAGATAAAGTAAGTGCTTATTTTGTAGAGATAGACACTTCTAGAAAATGGCTTGTCAGTCAAAAGGAAGACAGATAATGAAAATTACTGCAAGCTTTGTGCACTGGAAGTATGCTCACCAGAGAGAATGAAAAGAATAGCTGGAAAGACAACAGAATTGCAGCAGTGCCGATACTTTGCTTTTAGATGATATCTTCCATTTACAAAGACTGTTTCTCAAAAGGAAGGAAAACACCTAGAAAATAAAGGGGTAGTATCTAATTTTGCCAAGACCACACTGTGAATCAAAGACCTAGGAGCAAAAATTTATCTTTGCTACCACCTGCTCTGCTCCCCAGACAATGTTTACTACTTACCTTGCTAAAAGCACTGTTTTCACATGGCACTGGTCCTTCCACAAAGAGTAATCTGAAACTCTCTTTTGCACAAGCCATAATCACATCCATCAGGAGGTTCTGCTTCTTTTTTATTTGTAATATGTGTTCATTTTACTTTTAATAAGTATGATACGCATATTCCAGTTAATCTGGGGGTAGCACAGGTGCATTTAGCTTCTAGATTGGTCACTGCCTGAGCTCCAGCAGATTTGGCAGAGTTTGCACAGACTACCAGTTTCAACAAGCCTTGCAAGCAGTTCGCAGTGCCATGTCGGCAGAACACATCTGTCTCTGAGCAGCTAAATCCAGCACCACAAACAAGTGAAACATCCCAAACTTGCTGAGACTCAAAGGCGAATCTGACCTATATTCTGGTCTCCAGGCTCCTTTTGGATTTCAGTTCCCCTCAGCAAACTTCAGAGGCCCTGAAAGAGTACGTGATGAGGAGGGGAATAAAGATGAAAGTGATTTACAAGCACAGGTCTAGCTGGAATTCCACCACTGTTTGATCCTTGAGTTCTTGGTCCAGTGTCAAAACAGAGCTGAGGTACATCTTCAGGACGCAGTTTGATGAGAAACTACTGACATATCTTACTTTTAACCATCTGGCACCAGTTAGTCAGTGTTTCACCAGCAATGCAGTGGCACTTGCAGCAGCTAATTCCTTTGTCCCAAAGTACACCATTAATTCTCAAATACAAATCAGGAATTTAATGGCAATACACAGAGTGGTTTTGAATGGTCAGAATGTCCTCAATGGTGCTTAGAGTAAGTACTGAAGGCCAAAAGTGCTCTGAAGCATTGTGCTTTGGTTTCTTTCATGCTGGCATGTTGGCAATGCTCTTTCACCTCTGGGTTGCAGTATTGGACAGTTAAAGTAAATGGGAATTCTCTCAACTCAATAGAGCACAACTGCTGCATCTTCCACGCATTGCTGATTTTGTAAGATTCAGTTTGACAGTACCTGCTTTTTATTAATTTTTAAGTCTGTTTGGAGGAAAAATCTGTAACACCGTTTACAGTTTCCTAACTTGAAGCACTCAATGCACACTTCCTGAAGTATGTCTTAGGTCTCCCATAGCCTGGTCACCTAGGGCCAAATAAAGACACATATTGTAGACCATTTATTCATAAAAGGGGTCTGGACCTTTCACCATTGCCCGTTCTTTCTACATAAAAAGCCCATCACCAGAATTGGAATGGTTCAGGACTTTATAGTTGCAAATGTGGCCACAATCCTGTCACATGCAAGCACGGTACTTCCCAAAAGTGAGCCTTGCAGCAGTCAGAGCTCAAGTCACAGTACCAGTATGAAGAGAGGAGAATACCTCCAAAACAGATTATATGTCAGTGACAGAAAGATTATGGGATTAGCAGGAAAGGAAAATTAGCCAACATTTACACACAAACACATATTTATGGCTCCAAGTTTAGCAATCTCCCAGGCAGTGAATCAAACATCATCTGAACTGTGCTGACTTGAGGGGAGTTATGCATGTCCCATAACAGTCAATAAAATTGGTAGCTCAAGCTTGAGTTTATGTAACTCTCTGTACTACACTTCAGAGGACAATCATGTAAAATAACAAAAAATATACTAGGACTACAAATAGTATGATCAGGAATGCACAGGATCTCAACTGCTCTTTCACTTAGGAACTTAATTCTTTCAAAGACTTACCTTTAATCCTGAAATCCTGATTTTATAACAAATAAATTAATCAAACTTGAACTAGGAAGCTTTACCAGCTTCTTCTGCTCAAAACTAGTATTTTTTAAATCTAAAAAAAACCTCCATTTGCAGCTGAAAATGATGAGTTATCTCAGACTTTAAATGCTTTGCTTGAAGTACCAGCTGATGTTAAAGTCCCTTGATGTTGTTTACCCCTCCCAACATATTCTCACAGTCTTGACAAAATCACCACATCTCTCAAGGGACAGACCCTAAAGGATATTTGAGTAAGCACTTAAGAAATGCACTTCTGAGGGTCTTCTATGGTGTCAATTTAGCTTAATTAAACTTCCACAACCCGACTGTACCTATTTCTTCTTAGACCACTCTTTCAGTCCCAGCCTTAGCATGCTGCTGAGTTGTGTTGTGGCATTTGTGACTGGAAAGGGAAAAACAATGATACTCAGTGACCTCTAAGCCAAGATGTCTTCCTGTGGAATCTCTCACATAGGCTTGGGCTGTAGACCTCTCTGCTCAGAACTTTGCATAAACAGAAGAGTGAAGGAATGAAAAAATGATCCAGCTCATTCTGTTCCTTTTAAAAGTACACAATTTCTGTCTGAATCTGTCTTACAAATTAGCTTTGAGATTTGCAGAGCAATAGCATATCTATTTGTTACTTTTTATACAACAGCAGCAAGCCTTGACATTTGTTATCTCAGGTTTTGCTCTCTAAATGCCTACAAGATCAGGAGCTCTTCTTTTAAATGTTTTCAGCACATTTATATGGCTATAATAATGTCCAAACAATCAGATTCCCCCTCTCCAACTGAATTTTACAAACATTTCATTATTTAATGTTTTTAATGAGAAATTCCTAGGCTAAATGGAACCTCAGATTATGTGTTTTAAAAACCTCAATTGCACAAGATCAACCAGTGTGTTTCAAAAATATTTTTTTTATTTCAAATGGAATAACAGTGTGCTAAAGAAGAAAAATAATCCCTGCAGGGTTTGCAACCCATGCATTGGATATTTTTTAAGTACAGAGTTTCTCAGCAGTTAAGCTATTTCCAAAGTAAGAGCAGGAAGACATAAAACATTTCAGTTTGGGGTTTGTTAAGTAACATAATTAAAGGAATGTTTTGCACCTGCCAGTTTTAAAATTTTGTCTGTAGCTAACATAAAGAGTTAGTCAGTGGTCATAAAGCTGAAAGCTACAAGAGTAGATGTGACCAATATAACCAGTCCTTTTGCTGGTCTGGCATAAGGTGGACAGGAAATGGGCCTTAGAAAACTTGCTTCATTCTCCCTGTTATTTTAGTGTTTTCTCAGCTTAGCTCTTAATTAGTCCTTTGACAATCTCACCTTGAATGAGGGCCTCAGGCTGTGGCCCAGATGTAAACACAGTAATGAGCACTTTGGTTAACCTCTCTACAGTGGGAGCAAGGCTTTCCAGCTTTCTGTCATGGATGGGTAACAGAAATCCTCGCTGCCACAGCAAAAAATTCTGATCTGTCAGTTGAATTCTGAATATCTGAAATCTGTCCATGGGGTATATGAGCTTCTAGGCTGCCTGAGAAGAAATCTGGATGACCACTTGGAGAACTGCAGAGGTCTTGCTACAAAACTGCTTTTTCTATTGAGCATTGTGGAAGAACCTGTTAGAATCAAGGAAACATTTAATTTCTTTTACTTATCATTGAAAATGCAGACTCTAATCCTCCCTTTGAGGTTTAAAAATTCAGGTCCACATTCTAGGAGTCATTGGGAAAACTTACTAGGAACACCTCCTATCACTAAGGTAATGTGTTGCAGAAACACTGAATGAAGACCTTTCTTGATGTAACAGGACAATTTTTTTGCAGTTGCAAGGTATTTCCTTTTTATAAAATAAAGGAAATGTAGCTCTAACTAGCAAAAAAGATTTTTATAACATGTAATGGAAAAGGGTATATATAGTGTATATGGGAATGAGGGACAAAGTATGGAAGTGATTTTCCCAATCTCCCAGAACGTCTAAGGCCAGTACTGCTGGTATATTTGTGTGATGTGTGGTAGCTCACGGCTTTTTTTAACAGGTTTTGGATTTAGAACCCAGAAGAAAGAGATATTGAGCTTTATATAGGTTGAGCCACATGGCCAAGCCTGCTTACAGCATATGCTGATATAAATGTTTGGATTTCATAAAGGTAGTTTCTCATTCAGAGTAACGAGATTTTTAAGCTATTATGAAGATATTGCAAATGTTCCACCTGCCTAACCAACATATATTTTCACTGTCCTTGTATTGTGCACTCAGGAACATTTTAATGGCTATTCTTCTCTAGTGTCAACAAGAGCCATGCGCCTTTTTCAGTTGTAAATGACAGCCTTAATTTTCACCTGTGCTTGCTTAAATCTCACAGTGAGGAGGAAATTATGGAAGAGGAATGGAAATACTTCTAGAGATGCTAAATAAAATAAAATTGACAATTAGATGTAGAATACATGTTGACAACACTCAGACAACTTGACAATATTCACTGCACCAACAAAAGTATGTGCTGGATTCCAGGGGTTAACAGAGATGAGAAGAACATAAAAAGCAAATAGCATTAATTTGCATTTGAAGTTTAAAGTGTAGCCATGCTGTGACTGTGTATTATGGAAAGATTCTTACTAGGCAAGGAAAGGCTGATCTATTCCACCAGTTTTACTTTCTTCTTGCCAACAGATAAGTCTGAGAGATGTTATATGGGAGAGGTCAGTCTTTCCTTGTTGGAAATGCACAGATGAATCCCAGATAACAGACACATCTATCTGTTATAAGCAGCAATATTTTATCAATATTTGTTAATACTAAACATACCATGTAGATACACATTTGCATTAATCCTCCCCGTCAATGACATCCTGTTTTACCACAACTTTTTTGTGCCACTGCTCAACCATTACTAATGGAAATAATTCTATAATCCTGATTTCTAGTACACTGGAGATTAGCTAAGGTCTTATGAACATTTAAATAGGTTACTTTAGAGAGTATGAGTGTCTAAAAAGGTTATTTTAGATACTGTAAGTATCACCCTAGGGACAGTCTATCCATTACACTTCTGAGACAGTCCACCTTCCACACTGAGTCAGCTGGATGGCTCTTTGACCAACCAGTACCTCCAAAGAGCCAATTTGCTGTGTGGCAGCTCGTGGATTGTCCCTGCCTGCAGGAACTCTGCAAGCAGAACAAAGTCCAGCAGCCATGCTGCAAGCCAACCAAAATACAGACCTTTTGCTTTGCTGAGAAAGCAGAGGGACTGGCTGTAATGAGTCAGTCAAAAACATTTTGCTGAGGATGACTGAATGAAAAGGCACAACTCTGATGAAGGACAGGACAAAGCAATGCTATAAATTTGCAGAAGAATATTCTACATTTGACAGGCACAGCTTTGTGCTCCCATTAGTGATTGCTTTGAGCTACAATATGATTTTAGATGTAAGCTATTTCTCAAATAACAAGTGGCATAAATTATTTCCATGTCTTCTCATCTCTTGTAGGCTTCCCCTCCCTATACAGAGCCCCCTAATTACTTCAGCCATCTAGATTGACTCACTTCAGGTGATTCTGCATCAAATGCAATTTAAAACACTAAACCAATAAGTCCACAAGGGACACAATGGAATATTTACTGAGTTTTTATAATGAGAAGAAGCTACAGTGGTTTTTCAATTGCTGTCTTTTACAATTATTTCCTTTTTGATCCCACACTGAAGGGCTGGTCTATACAACCTGAAAAACAGTCTAAAAGGATCACCTATCAGTTACCAATCTAAATTACAATGAAGTCAGAGAGTTCTTTAAGATACTTAATTTTCTATTCAGACAGAAAAGGTACTCTTATTCATTTATTCATCATAAAAGACTTCCACTTAATAGGATAAGCTTCTACATTGACTAACATTTTGTTGATTTCTAAACTCAGTGAGAGACTTCTCTTTTGCTTCTCAGGGGATTATCTTTTGCAAATACTGGGACAGGAATTTTACCTCAGAAAAGGGCAAACTATATGTGATTTATTTAAATTTCTATGCCCTTTCCTAGAACAAAAAAAAAGTTTAAAAAAAGTTTAAAATTTTTTTTTATAAAATTATTAAGAAAGTTGTTTTCAACTTGGAGTTTTACTATAGAGGAAATTACTCAGCAAACTAAGCAACTAAGTTTTAGAGTGCAGTGTTCTTGTTTTGTTGCTTTTGTTACTTTGCATGGCAATTTGTTGCAGGTTGTTAGTATCTCTACACAATAGTTACTGCTTAATTGAAAGAACAATAACAATTAACTATAAAAAGACTTCTGTGCATTTTTACTACTAACCAGAAAGACAAATAAAAAAGGAAAATATCTACACGCATATGCCCACCTCTGACAATGACAGTTTCTGACAATTTGAATTTTGTACCTTGATGTTCATACTAGGAGTACCTGGGAAATCTGGACTCTCCCCTTTAGCCACAAAGCATCCTAAAAGCCTAATTGGCTTTTAGTGTAGCCTGTTAGCTGCCACATGGAGCAGTATGTATTTCCCTAAAAAAATGGGAAAGTAGTGGAAGTAGTAGCTAAAATGGGCAAAGTAGTAGAAGGACAGCCCTACTGGAGAATATTTATCTGCAAAGGATTGTCTGGAGCACAGGATAGCACCAGGACTCATCTTTAAATATACACAGTATTTAATCCATAGCACGTGTATGTGGACAATAGCAAAACTCCTATACGGATGCCACTGATTGGATAGATTGTTAAAAGTTCAGATAACTTTATGAAGTCAATGCTGCAATCACCTTTGGCACAACAGATTAAAACTTCTCCTGTCAGAAAATAATGTTCTGTTGATCCACTGTGTAGCCTCTCCCTGAGCCGCGGGGCTGTGCGGGTGTCCGGCTGGGTGCCCCTGGCCCGGCCAAAGACGGCCACACGAAGCGCCACTCCCGGATCCCCTCCGGAACCCTGGCAGTGGGTACCTCTGCGGCGTGGGGGGCGCAGGCGGATCTCGGCTACGAGGTACCGAAGCAAAGGAAGGAGGAGGGACACCCGTGTAGGTACCAAAGATCTTTAAATCTTCGCCAGCTGTGCTAGCGACGCCTGACAAAGATGGGGTCTCAGTGGGGCGCAGATAAAGGGAGTGGGTGTGATAGGAGGAGACACAAAGCTTACCAATAGCAAGGACCTAGGGAGGAGCGTGGGTTACAGCTAAGCCACCGAGGATCACACAGGGGAGGGGAAAAACCCCAGGGGCAAATCATACATCGAATAAGGGATGACTGACACAGAGAATTCTCGAGATAAGGGGGGTGGTTACCATGACAGGCAGACGGGGGGAGGGAGGGGGGCGGGGGGGCAGCTCCAAAAGGGAGGAAATAGGGAGAAACCATTGTGAGGGAAGTACATGGGGGGAGCCGAGGACCGAACCATTATTGAGTTACAAAAGGAATAACCGATTCTGAAAACACGCAGTGCCGCACCACACAATGGCTTCTGAGTAGTTATGGTCTTCCAAGTTATTGATCTGCCACCCAAATGTCACCAAGGGGGACTTGAGCACTGCAACTAGTGCTGCTTACCAGCCCCAGAGTTATTAATTCACTAAGCAGAAGCACCTATTCTGATTTTGTCTATGACACTCAGGCACCCTAGCCAGGCTGTTAACTTTTGCTAGAACACACAATTTCTATCAAAATTCTGCAAGAGATTGAGGGTGCTCAATGCAGAAAAAAGAGATGTGTCATCTCTGCTCTGTTCTGTTCTGCATCTCTCTCAGCTGGCTAATTTTCATCCTCCGTACCTTCAGTTGTAAACTAAGTAAAAATATACCAAGATTTTTAAGGCCAAAGACCAGTGATTTGTGTTTAACCATTTTTAAGCCCAGTGATTTGTGTTTGACCATTTTTAAGTCCATTATATTAAGCCCAGTGATTTGTGTTTGACCAAGCATGCCTTCCATGTATGGAAAAATTATATGCAATATCATTTTATATATACGAATAACACCATTTTATTACGTCCTCTAAGATGTATGGGTGAAAAAATACGTGTAAAAGCTATCTTAATTATAGAAAAGATCTATTAAATTAAGAAAGGAAGAACTGAATAGAAATGCCTTTCTTGTGCCACCTCTCTTAACTCACTAACATTTTATTTGAAGGCCTCCAAAGTTAAATGGTTTTTTGAATATAGATTTATACAGGATTTGGATACTGAATGAAGTTTATGGCCAACAAATATTTTTTTAAAATTTTTATAATAATTAGAGTTATTACAAACAGAATAGCAGATAGTAATGTTTTTAATACTTCCATCCCATTCCATCAGGTTTTCCAATTGAGTTGAATAATTTATTTTTGAAAATATTCAGTACATTGTCAATCTAGTATATGTAAATAAAAAGTTTATTTTTTTAACTTCATACAGTCATATCTTTAATGAAAAAAACACTCCCCTTTTTCTTTCAGAAGGTCTAAAGATCAGTTGAACATTCAAATAAATCACCATGTATATGAAGACAGGCCTGCTTCCAGGTTCAGCTTCTGAAACTCTCCTGTGTGATTCATTTTACAGCAATAAATGTTTCATCCAGCTATTATCTCAGTAAGTTAGTTGCTGCTTGTTTTCTCCTTATTTATCTCTCTTGAAAAACCTTGATATGTTGGAATAAAATGTTGGAATAGTCGTGCTTTAGTACATGGTTTAAAATCACTATAGTATCTTCAAGGTTAATTAATTCTGTTAAGTCTTTGGTTTGAAACTAGATAAAATACAGATTCTTCCATCCTTCATCTTGATATATCCTAATAAAATTGTCTCTGTTTGGGAGAAACTAGCAGAACAGGAAGTTCATTCAAAGTATTTTTCTGCTCATGCTGTAACTTCAGAAGCTTTTAACTGAGATGCTTGTATTTCTGTAGTAAGTTTTTTTTATCTTTTGTCTTCTGCAACACAGACAGGAGAGAAGGAAGAGGAAAAAAATACTGAGTTTAAACTTATGTATGTCCTGTATCTCCCTATTTTTTACACCACAGGTAATGGGCATGCTAACAGTTCAAGAGGATAAAATGCATCAATGTAAACTTTTAAATTTTTGTTAGGATATTTTGATACCTTACTATAGGTGACAATTTTATCTTGTGCTGTTTAAAATTAGTAGTTTTATATTAAGTTACAGAATGATTTAGCAAACTCAGGCAGAATACAATAACTGCTAACCATTGATTCTATTCAGTAAACTAAGGTTCATTTGTTATAGAGTATATTACTATTAATGAACTTATTAAATAGAAAAAAAAAACCCAAACACAAGAAAAAATTTTGAAACAAATAAACAAAATCTGATAAACTATTCCTCAAAAAATTAATTATCTCAAATTAAGACTGATGAAAGAGGATCCAAGAAACTCTTAAAAAGGCAATAAACACTGTAGAACAATTTGCAAACTATTTAAACAATCACTTGGTCAGGTTCTGACTCCCAGCCCTGAACTCTCACTGCCTTTGCCTTCAGGGGCTGTGTAGGTTCATTGCTTACCACTGAGGGGGCAGAGGAAAAGAGTAAATTATGTGTATCACTCATAAAAACCAAACAACATCAAACAACTAAGCAACACAGTGGACTCTTTGACAATATCTATATACAGAGGCAGAGTCTTTTGTGTAATGGTTTTGATTTCAGTGGAACTAAACCAGTCTGCACTAACTGAACTTTTGGTCTGATATGACTTTTATAAAGATTTAAAAAAAAAAAAAAAAAAAAAAAAAGTAAAGTTTCCACTTTACTTTACTTTTCCAACCAGTTCTAGATTATCTTCCTTGCTCCCTGTGGGAGAAAGGAATATACATTTCTTTCCATGCTGTCTTTGTAACTGCTTTGTCAAGAAATCTGCAGAAGATGTAACAGTGACATAATCCTTGCATTTTGGAAAAATAATTTCACTCTAGCTACAATGAAAGACAATTCCAGCAGGAAAACCAAACAATAAAATTTTGTTTCTAGTCTAGCTTGAGAGTGTTTAGTTTGCTCTGCAAAGTGCCAGAGGTGTGTATTTTCAGAAACTGCTTACAGGGTTTGTGTTCCCACCTGTGAAAGCCTTGTGGGCTCTCCTAATCACTGCATTGTCTTCGTATAGAATGAGATCTTCAGCATGAACGATTCGGAGAATGGTTTTTAGTGAATAATTATTAGGACCCGAGCCTACTCCTACCCTTTGCATCTGTGTCAGTTTCCCCTGAGAGTCAGATCCCTTATGCACCAAACACCTCCACTCTGAGTACTGAAACAAAATTGTAAATCTAGCAGGGGCAGCAGCTTCTGGAATGATTGCTGAGGAGGTTGTTATCCTAAGTCAAGTACTTGGAACGAGTTATTTCACAGTGAAATAAAATGTTTACGTATCTTTTTTCCATAATGTTTTCAGTGATGTTACACATGCCACTTCCTTTTGCTCCTCAAAGCTCTACATCATAGAAGCAAAAATCTTCGAAAAGACCCTCTCTTCAGACCCCAATTCAGAAGTGAAAAATACATTGTAAAAGCAGCTGAATCACTTCATTTTGTTCTACAGGTCAATGTAGCTTATTTGCATTCATTTTTCAGTGTTCTTGAAGCTCTTCTCACTCCTCTTTTCAATGCCTTCTTTGTCCTCTTTGAAATTCTGTGATTGCTCTCATATTGCCTGAAGTGCTTGGAAAAATCTCACTCTCCATGGAGAAGGCAGAGTGGAAGGAATAGAGCCTTTTCTATTCTGGTTTGCAACTAGCTTTTAGGAGAGAAGAGACTGCCATTTCCATGTAAACCTCTATGCACAGGCTGTGAAAGCATAGGGTAGCTGCAATCACAGAAAAGCACACGCTGTGGTGTCTCTTTGAAGCTCTGCAGTTTTTGCCACTCTTCCCAGGTGTATCTACCCAGGTATACCTCTGTGCTTCAAGTCTGCAGGAAACATAACACTTAACCTCATAAAAACATACTATATTGTCTCTCTTATTTTCAAGAGAAGGCTATAGTAGCAGCTCTCTGGTTTCAGGATCCACAGCTTTTTTCCCGCTGGAAACCAGCCATCCCCCAGCATGCTGACAGCATTCTTTCCATCTAGTCTCTTCTGAGCTTAATAATTTCTAAATTTTACATTTATTTCCAAATGTCTATCCATCTCTCAATACATGTTTTTCACTCCTTCTGTTCACAAAGAAAATGCTTATAAAGCTTCAGTAAGTATAATTATTTATATATTACTAAGATGATATATGGAGCATGTTATGCCAAAACAATCACATATTAGAAAATAATATTTATGTTCAGTAGGCTGAAGAAGAAGCGAAGCAGGAAGGAGCATAAGTGTAAAAGAAAAGAAGAGGAAGAGGAGGAGACAATACTTCAGTTATGAATGCAATACAGAAGCTTTAGGGTCGATAATTAAATTATTTTTCCATTGATTTGCCATCTACACGGGTTTTTCTCTTATAAAGTAGTTTCACTTATTGCTTTCATTTCTTGTTCCAAACTTTTTTCTGATTTTCAGTATCTTAACATTTTCTGCTACAAATGCTTATACCTATGGGTGCTGGGTATCTTCATGACAGGAATGGCACCTCTGTAAACTCGGAACAACCTTCCTCTTTTTTTCCACAGCTCTCACTTTATTCTTCACAATCTGTAGGAAACACCTGAATTCCTAACTAAGAACCTGACTAGAGAAACTCTGACTAGTGTTTCTGGTACAGGCTTTAATCCAGCAAAGTAAAATAAATCCAGTCTATCATGAATAAATTTTTTGGTCCCATGTAAATATATGGGCTCAAACACATACACCAGTTTCCACTGAACCAGACCTTGCAGTTTTGTGTTAATACTCAAAACATTATGGTATAGATATTTTTTTCTTCTCCAAATTTCAAATGCCCAAATTGCACATGACTCTTCTTCTGAAAACCTGACCCAAATCTCAAGTGTATACTTCAAAGTTCCATTTATCAAATTTCCACAACAAAATATGAAACCTTCTATTGGTAGTATCTTTCTTGCAGGTATTTTTATTCTGATGAATTGCTAGTTTTCAATTTTGCACTAAGGTACTTAAAAGAGACACATTAAAATGTGAAGAGTACATTTTTATTAGGACTCATGCAAACTAACAGTTCGAAACAACAAGCAGATTTTTCCTGTTAATCCTAAAATAATTTATTTTAAATGTGCCTTTTATTACACACCCTATATCTACTTCAAGTATTTAAAGTCCATATTCTCTTGTTCAGACTTCAACTTAGTCATGAAATCTTTATTATTCTAGTAAGGAATGCAGAATTGTAGTTAAAAATAATGTAATTTCTACATACTGACTGATTCTTCACTAGTGTAGATCAAATATAGATATAGTTCTAAGGTAACACTGAGAGTTAATCTATTAAAACATAGTTTCTGTATCATTCCAAGGGATCAGGAATGATACAGGCTCTTCCAGTCCCATCCACAAAAAGGCTGCAATTCTTCTTGGTGTTTTCACAAGCTGCCCGAGGCAGGGGAAGAGCCTTAGCCACGCTTTCCTCTGCTCCCCTGTAAAAAAAGAACCTAGCTTCAGGCAGGCACCTGAGGATTTGCTTCCCTAAGAAAGGTACTTTGCCTTCATTACAATTGGTAGAAAGAAGCAACTTCCAGTCATTTTTTTTTGACTCACAAGAAGGTCATAAATTAGCTTAAAATTTAAAAGAAAATCAACTATATATTTGAAATGAAATAGCAAAAAAATTAGATGTTTTGAGTATTTCTCTTTGAAATCCTATTTTTCCCTAGAAGCATATCAGATTTTGTTCTGATAATAGAAAGGAAAAAAAATGTAATCTGAAAACAAAAGGATTCTAAGAAGCTTGTGAACTACAGAGGAAATTCTGTCTACAAAATCTGAGTATTTAACTTAGATATAATCCTATAGAATAGCTTGTAAATATAAAGCAGGGCCTTTAAGTACTTTCAATTTTCCTCTCAACAGGTTAACCTATCAAGACTGCATTTTAACTCTTATCATTTAACTCAGGTGGTGAAACTGCCTTCCTGTCCCATCACAAATGACTTGCAAACACCCAGGCTGGTCAGTGGTATGGTATTCCATTGTCTGGAGATGGCAGCAGTATCTGAAAGCAGGATTTTCACTGAAAACCCCCCCCTGCACACAGCATATTAAAGTGTTGACTTTGTGGAAGATTGATGTGGACGTGGTAGGCTGCTTACCATTTAGATAAAGGTTGACATACCTTTTAAATTTTGGTTTTAAATTTATAAACATTTAATTTACAAAATGTCAGGAGAGCATGTGACACACATATACTCTGGTACTAGAGCGCACATGGCTGTGAAAAATAAGAACCAGCAGTTGCTGTCCTGTCTGTTGAAGAAACATGTTATTTCTGTTGGTGCTCCCTGTGTACTGTGCTATTTTCTAAGCAGTTTAACCATGAAAATCTGCGGGATGCACCTAATCTATTCAAAACACAGGGTGCTTCCCCACCCTGCTGCCATAAAATCATGGTACACAGAGGGAAGGCATCAGGTGAAGAACAGCCTTCCTCAAGAACACTTGTATTTTCCAATACACAGCTAGAAAAATAAGGAGGAACACGAAGTTGACACTTCTGAAGTGCAAACTTGAGAAAGGGGAGAGGTTTCACATCCAAACACTGCTGTTGAGGGGAAAACTGAGTAGAGTATGTGCAGTGAGTACTTTACACCCTGGAGTAAACACTTTGTTCTTCCTCTGAATTTCTTCACCACTTTGTGGGTTTCATTCAAAAAAATGGAAAATGGTATTTTCAACTTTAAAAAAGGAGAGAAGCAAGAGGCAATAGATCATGCTGCTTACTGTGTATCTCACTAATATCAGATATATCTCTAGATGTATTTGTAGATACTGTAATATACATTTATATTGATATATGCAAATATACTGCTATGCACAGATATAAGTGTAGATACGGTAAACAAGGGCAAAATTGGGTGTTAAAAGGATGACTCTGATGTTCAGAAAATCCTCTAAACAAGACCCTGAAAATGGCAATTATTCCAGTTTTGAGGATGGCTCACAGCTGTAAAGGTGTCTTAGTGGCAAACCTAAAAGCATATTTCTAACACAGACACTTTTTAAGTCTGACTGATTTCCTGAATCCTTTTCAGAAGACTGCAAACATAAATTCTAAAGAACAATTCTCAGCACACCTTGAGAACAGAGAATACTTTATTCCAGTGCTTCAGTAGTATTCCCAGTTTAATTGTCAGAAGTGATAAGAATCCATTATAGAAATCAGACCAATAAATCCAAATCATTCATTGCTACAGAAAATTTCTGACTTGCCTATCTAAATCTTCTGGAATTGAAGTGGTTTGTGACTGTAACACAGGCTTAGGACCACTTCAGGGAATTAGGAAATGTGAATGTTACTTTATACAGAATGCCATTTTAGTGAGCAATTCCATCTCTTTAACCCCAGAATACTTCCTTGTCTTCAGCTGCTTGGAAAATCTTCTGTTAAGCAACTGTCTACAATTTCTCTCTAAAGACATTCATATTGCATCATTATGTGATTTTCTTTTGGGATTTTCAAATTTTGCTCTAAAAACTTGGGTGTCTTGGGTAGTATTACCTTCAGAATCCTGTTCAAACAGTTCCTTGCTTCCTCTAGTTGTCATTTGTCAAAAATATACCTCACAAGTTTCTGTCTGTGCTTGCTTTTCAGATTTAACAATCAATTCTGTAATAGTATTATCATTCTCTAAAATGTAGATTTTGCTTTACATGACTATATGGAACTCCCAATGACCTCAGACCCAAGAAGCCACTTGAAAGTTTTCCTGTTTCTGCCTTTTGAACACTTTTATTCAGCATTTTTCAACCACAATTAAACAATGCTTAAAAAAGGAGTTCCAGATAGCATGCAATTAAGATAGTAGGATTCATTTAGAAGAAAATTCAGAATGCACTCCTGTTGTCCATTTTCAAAACATTATTTCTTCCGGCTTTTCTCTTCCTCACCAGTTTCACTTCACTGTGTAGTGTCAGTCCAAGGATTTTGAGGGAAACATTTAGTTCTATGAAATTTTAAGGAAAACATTTTGTTTTAGCAAATAAAGGATTAATTAACTGAAATGTGTTATTTGGTATCAGGAAGATTTCACAACCTCTCAGTTGGCACATGTACACCTTCAACTTTCTCTCTTGCCTTCTTTTAATAATTGAGTCTCAAATTAATCCCATTCAGTTCTGTCCAGCATTTGCTTCCCTTCATTGACAAGTTCTTTTCTTCCATACCTACCACAGCATTATACAGACCACCACTGTCACCAAGCTCATCATAAATGAAGAACACAGTAATACTTACTTTCTCTCTGAAAGACCCATATCAGTGTGCCTTACTACTAAGGCTATACTGAAGGAAAGTCATATAAACAGAAACAAAGCAAAGCAAACTGCTGTATTCCTGTGATTTTTTTTTTTAATATATAGCAAATGCTATCAAAATTTTTTATTGGCATACAGAGTTTAAAATCTCTCCCTGAACAATTTTCATCATGTTATGATTAAATTTAAGGACCTTTCTCAGGTCTGTAATAATTCTCAACTTATCTGGCTTTATCATAATTATTGTCCAGCAATCCAGCAGCATATTTTTCATAACAATCTGACTACCATAGCAAACACAAAGGCATATCCATTTCTTCCTGCCCCCTAGAATACAATAATAAAATAATATAATTACCTTCTTGGTGCTACATGAAAGTCCGGTAATTCACAATTATTTTTATATTCTATTGCAATACATGGGGGTAGGAGACACCATCTGTAATGTAACTTGATTTATATAAGTCATCCAGTCATTAAAGCCTTTTTTTGTACCATGTACAAGGTAATTAGGCAGCTTCTAGGTGTGATGGTAAATGGAATGGTAACTACTTTATGCTTCATCTTCCACTCAAAGTGAAGCCTTTCCACTCAAAAGTGAAGAATCTCTCTACTGAAGTCAAGCCAACTGAAACCGTCTACCTCAGTTTCAGTTAGTTCATTTCTAGACTCAGAAGCTTCTCTTCAGTCAAATTTTTATCTCTGTCAAGAAACCAGCCAAGTCTTCGTTGCTGTTGGCTTAGTGGGACTTTGTCCTTTGCTTAGTAAAAGTTCTGCAGTTCTTGGAAAACTCTGAAGAAATGTTAGGGGTTTTGTGCATTCTTTTTATTAAAAAAATGACATAACAATGCTCTTACCTAACACCTCTGAATGTGTTGAGATCTTTTAATGAAATATACTTGTCCTTGTAGTCAATCATTGTTTTTCTTTCATGTTCTGCTTTAAATAGGAAATTCCTTCTTTTCTATAACTCTCAGAATTTTATTTGTGAAGCAGAATTTTTACTACCTTTGCAGGTAGTTTGCTATTTCCAAATTCATGTCCATCTTTCCTATGTGTTATGTTTTCACAGTAATACCTAAGTCTCATGGGAAATTTCACTCAAAACTATTTGCCAGATTTAAGAACCTTACTCAGGTCTGTAATAATTCTCAAATTATGTGGCTTTATCATAACTATTGTGCAGCATATTTTCAATTCATTCTGGGAAATAGATTTGGTATTTGAACCCTGTGGATTGTGTCAGGTGATCTGACATACCTTTCCTAGAAATTCATGGACTGGACTTGGAGTGGCATGCTCTAATGTTCCTTAAACTGCCATGACAAGCCTGCAGTTACCTGCTGCAGCAGTTCTTGCCAGGATCCGCTCTCTTGAATAGGATTGCTCTTGGGGTGCCATAATAGATACTAAAGAAATCTAGACTCTTGTTAGAACGGTCCCTAACTCTAAACCCACCAATCTCTCTGACAGACAAAACAATGACAGTGGGAATTGTGGTGGCTTGGCAATAAGGATCCCTCCACCTACATCCTTGGGTTCCTTGTTGCCAGCTCCTTATGTTACAAACTCACATGGTTTTAAACAGTAAGAAGTTCAAGTTCAGCTCCTTGCTGAGTACCTCATGCAGCTTATAATTGGGAGGTAAGATGAATCTTATATTCTTTGCAAACACAATACTAGCCTTGAGTTTCCTGTACTTGGTATTTGTCAGTGCATGTGAAGATGCCCAACTTCAAGCTGGTATCTCCATACCATAGCATGGGAATTTTCCCAGTGGTGGAAAGACCTCTACCTAGGCACAGTCCAGACCGGCAATAATCACAAATCAGGTTGGTGAGGATGTGCTACTTTGTGCCACTATAGCTCCTCAGAGAGGCAGGTCAAAAGTACCTGCTTTGAGAACACTAGGCACATGCTTTTACATAGCCCCATGAAAGACATGGATGTAGATGTGGAGAAATGGTAAGAACACAAGGACTTGGACCTCTAGCAGCCCACAAGACCCCCAGAATCACTCTTACAGGATTTTTTAAGGCAAGGAGTCAAATTTGCTGACAACCATGTGAATAATGAGAAGAAAAATAGAAGACAAGCATGTACTAGATTCTCATCTCCATCTAGCTTTCTCCAGCCAAGGACTTATTTAACTACCCTTTAAGGGTAGTTTGAGGGTGAACTTAGGACCTTAACTAGAAATTCTCACAAGTATTACAAATGTCATCCTTGAGTGACAAGCTCATGTAGGAAATTATTGACGGATACTAGCACAGCATCCAAATCAGGATCAGTTCTTTTCCTGAATACCCACACATATTTTCTTTGTGATCTGCCTAGTAGGTGAGTGGAAAACTGACACACCTCCTTCCTCTGCACTGCCAGTCCCTGCGGTGTTAGTACAGTGCCAGCGCTGCATCAACTAAAACTTTGTATATAGTCTCCACTATGCTGTAACTGAATCAGAGGTCTTACGATGTCTGGAAATCTTAGTCTACAACCCAAGAGCACATATCTTTATTAGGATTTCAGTAGGATAGTACTGTAGCACATAGTATCTTGTCTGAAGTTAAACAGAGTGCCATACAGCAAAAGGGGAAGGGGGAGGGAGAAATTAAACATCTTGTATCTAGCACCTGCAGAATGTTGAAAATGTGTAAATGTAACAATAAGTTATAATGAGTAAGTTATCACTTATTGAGTAATTATAAAAAATTATTACAGAAAAATTAGTTACTCATGGAAAGACCCCTATCCATGTAAAACATGGAATGCCAAGAAGGTTCCTACATTGTATCAGTAAGCCATGTTTTCTAAGAGAATAATAATAAAGCCTGTTTCTTGTATGCCTTCCATGAGCTCTCAACCTACAGTACACTATGTAGATGTAGACTGTCTTTTTACAGTGTGACTCCTAAACAAAGAAAAATTAACGGCCTTTTCATACCAAAGGAATTGACTAGAGGAATGATCCTAACAAAGTAGGTTGTCATTATTTTATGGGCTTCTCCTACCCTTAACATAAGTGCCACTTTTTAAAGAAACAATGACATAATATAAAGTGTATTTTAATCACCACCTAATTATAAGGAAGAGTAAACCACTTAAAAACAAAAAATGAAAGTGTCTTCATTACCATGTAACAAAAAAGTGTAATTAGCAGTAAAAGAGGATACTCTCATTTTGACAGACAAATGGAGAACATGGGACTCCTAGAATGCTTCTCTCACTGGGATGCATGACAAAGGTAGAATCTTTCTAAGTTGTTACACAGAAATTCAAAGATAAATTGGTTAATTATTTAATTTCTTCATATAAAAATTTTGAAACTTCTTTTTTCTTAAATTCAGATATATTCTTTGAGTACAATTTCTTTTGTACTTGTACAAGTCTCAGAGATTCATATGTGCATGGGGCCCTTTCATTTCTACCAATTTACCTCAGTAAGTGTTCAAGAAGAATAAAGGTTCAGCTCTGAAAATGTCTGAGTACATCTCAGGGACACTTACAGAAAAGTGACCCATCTTTAAAGACACCAGAATACAGTCCAAGCATTAAAGAAATAGTGATGCCCTTTTAAAAGTCTGATTTCAAATTCATTATTAATGTTTTGCATCTTCAATTTACATCCTCTGCTCAGAGTTTCCCACAGATTTTATTGCAGAGGCACTCTCCTTTTCAGGTGGGTGGTTCAGGATGCCACATCACCCCAAGTAAGTGCACTATGCACTTAGCCACAATTTCTTTTGATCTTTGGATTTGAGCACATTTTATGAAAGTTGTTAAATACTACTTTTCAAGGTTAATATTTGGAGGTTCTGATTAGATATTAGAAATATTTTTTAAACTGAAAGAGAGGTTAGGCATTTGAATAAGTTGCCCAGGGAAGTGATGGAATCAGTTTTTGGAAGTATTCAAAAGGCATCTGGATGAGGAACTTTTGAATACGGTTTAGGAGTGATTATGGTAGTGCTGTTGGACTTGATGATCTTGAAGATCTCTTCCAACATGGATGAATCTGTGGTTATTGAAAAAGTTAATAATTTTTTTTTCAAAAATATTTCTTTTCAAGCTCAATAAGGGAGTCTGTGAGAGGCTCCTATAAAGGATCCATTTTTTTCTTGTGCAAGTCAGTAACTTTCTTACAAACTGACTTAAAGACACTCTCCAAGACTTTTTGTGGATGTAAAGAGACCTGGCAAAACTCCAGCTTTAGTTCTCAGAAAACTGAACACATGAGTACAATGCATGTTGAAAGTTATATGTATGTATTTGTAGAATGAAGAGCAATGAGCAACCATTTGTGAGAGAACTTGATCTTGAATCTGCAAAGTAAATGGTGAAAGCCCAAGCTACAGAAGTTTGGCAGGCACTGTTCTCCTATGTAACCCTATTTCATCACAGAATATAGCTATCAGATTTCCAGTGCAAACCACAAGCTCTGATTTACCACCCTAAAAAGACTAACAGACACAAAGACTTTAAAAAACCACATCCTGATTCCTGACCAGTTGTGTATAAATCCTCAACCCTGCTCAGCTGGGTCATAAGAAGTCATGCACCAATGTATGCAAACATGTAGATGCAGGAGAGAGGGAAACCTAGGCAGAGAAAAGGAAAAAGTAATGTAATGCAAGTAAGATCTGGAAACAGGATTATGTTCCCAGAGGGATTATGAACAGACAACCAATATAATAGTTAGAAGATATTGCACATGCCATGAAGGTGTTCAGCAGCACTTTGTAGTCTGCTCAAACATTTTGCCTTGCTTGGAACTTCTCAGTAGCTATGAATTAAAAGGTCTCTATTGAATTTTGTGCAACAACTGCTGCTCCAAATGGCTGTATTTGCAAACAGCAAATACAAATGGTAAATATTTTAAAAATGGGAGGTAACCTTCACATGCAAAATTTCAGTTTACATTTTCTTTTTCCCACATGAAAGGATGATTCACTATGATAGCTGTAAGCAATTTCAACATGTGCAATAATTGGATAGTTTCTGTAGTTCACAGGTGGACAAAGGCAAAAAGCAATCTTATTCTCACAAAAAGCAATCTTATTCTCTTATTCTCTCTCTTAATCTTATTGCTATAATCCTAGTAGCTTACTCCTCCTTATCACATATAGATCTCCAATACAAAGATAAACTGACACGGCCTTTTGTGGTATAAATCACTAACATCATTCCATATGAATATCACAGTTTAGGATACATAGCAGAGTTCACCTAATGTGATTAAAACTAGCAAAATTAATCTCTCACAGGACCTTGAGCTTTACCTGTCTGTGTCTGTTCAACTTGTCAAAAGATTTCACTCCTAAGTATGTCCTACCACGTTGCCCAGCAGATTCTGCAGAAACAAATAAGCAGAGCAAATGTATATATGCAAGCAAAGTGTAGAAGTCTGTTATCACAGTCTGTTAGCTTTCCAACTGTAGAACACCAAAATTATGCAGTGAAGCTCATGGTGGAATTTTTTTCAGAGCCAAGAAAAGGAAGATGAGCATAATTTGAATCACGGGAATTTTTTCAGCATCTTTCTCACTGCTTCTGTAGGCTTTCTGCTATTTCAGAAAAGTTCAATATTTGCATCTTTATGAATGAAGATGAAACATTACTGAGATGGTGTCTGAGGAGGAGTGAAATGGAGAATAAGTGTTCTGCACTCACAGAAGAGTACTTAGGAAAACAGTCAGCTGTTGTTCAAAATAGTAGAATTCAACTTGAGATTGTAATGGCAATGATGCAGTTATACAGAAAGGGTGTTAGATTGTGGGCTAGATACATCAGAAGAAATTAAATAATAATACCGATTTTTCATATGTGCTTGCATAAATACGACATGCTGGGTAGCAGGAATTGAAAAGTGTATATGATTGATTTTGGGTCTCCTTTCAGTTTACTCCATTTCTCACCTGCAAGAGTTATGTCGTAAACACGCACAGAAATCCTCTGTGTTTCCACTGCTTCAGTTTATAGCTGATATTTACCAGATGTTATGTTGTATTTGCTAGTACATTGTGAATCAACCTGCTTACTAACTCAAAAAGCTAGTGAGATAAACAAATAATTCTTCAGCAACCAATCATAAAGTGCATGTTTTAGTTTCTCCTACAGTGTGCCTATTAATTGGTAAAGCTTATCAAATTAAATTAGCTGGTCTTTCTGCTCTACAAAAAGTATAAACACAAAGCATCTCAACCAATCCCATAAACAACATTGCACTCCCTCCAAAGATTACTTCATAATCCAAATTATTTGCCAGAAGAATAACTGACACTGAGATGTCACAATATTCTTTTCATAGTTAAAACTGATACCAGGTTAGTCTTGCACTACTTTGGTTCAGTATTATTGCAGTCTGCACTGGTGTTTCTCTGCCTAAATACTACAAGATATTAACTGATTATAAAGAAGGTGCTGCCTTCAAACTTGGAGAGAGTATTGTTCAACTTTTTTAATGCAGAACATCAGAAAGTTTTTTGGCTAAACATATTTTTAGTTTGTTTTTCATGTTTTTGGCCCTAGATCAAAGATAAATTTTACTGGTCCATCATATTTCCTGTAAATTTTATTTCTCTACAGTCATATATGCCAGCTACATTGAAGAAAAGAAATTCGATGAAGAAATTTTGCTGTTCAAAAAATATTGACACTGTTCTCCTATTGGTATCCACAACTATATTGCCATTGACTTGAGAAGAAGTAGAGTTATGTTCTGTGTGATTACACAGGTATGACACCTCTTCATATTTCTTCAGCAACTTTCACTTAAGGCAAATTGCAGACTTTTGCAACCATCATGAGGAATTCAAGACTGAACTCCCACCTAATCTTGTCTGATTAGAAAGCTAATTCTCAATTCAGATGCTGAGATTATTACTTTCTAGATTTCAGCATGCAAGTGTCTCAAGATAGTTTCTCCTTTTAGTTTTCAAGGTGAAGTTCTTTTTCCTGTCTGCATCATTAAATACAATGAAAAAACACTTACTAACTGCCTTGAAAATGTTAATTAGGCTGATAAATATAATGGTCTTATTATTGGCAATTATTTCCTTCACAGAACCATAGATTCAGCTACAGAATCTTCAGAAGCAATTATATTAGCTTATTTGCATGGCAGATTTTGATGCATGTGAAAATGAACAGAAAGGTAATCCATTTCTCAACATTATGTCACAGCAGCACAGAATGTTCTGAGTTGGAAAGGACCCACCAGGATGATCGAGCCCAGCTCCTGACTCTGCACAGGACACCTCAAGATTCACGCCATGTGCCACAGAGCGTTGTCCAGGATTGGTGCTGTGACCACTTCCCTGGGGAGCCCATTCCAGTACCCAATCTTTCTCTGGGTGTAGAAGTGTACAACCTCTATTTTCCAATCTAAACCTCCCCAAGACAACTTCATGCTGTTCCGTCTGGTTCTGTCACTGTCACCACAGACCAGAAATCAGTGCTTGCCCCTTTTCTTTCCCCCACAAGGAAATGTAACTGCAGTTAGTTACTGTGGTCTCCCTTCAGTCTCCTCCAGGCTGAACAGACCAAGTGACCTCAGCCACGCCTCATTCTGCTTCTCCTCCTGACCCTTCACCATCCTCGTGACCCTCCTTTGGACTCTTAAAAGTTTATGTCCTTTTTATACTGTGGCATCCAAAACTGCTCCCAGCACTCGAGATGAGGCTGCCTGTCCTAGGGTGACTGTTAACCCCATTTGTGTGTGTGTAATTTATGCTGAATATTATGTTCTGTGCCTTTAAGACTGGCAGAGTGAAAGTTTCGTTCTGGGCCTCTTATCAGGAGGACAAATTTTGAGAGCATGGGACTCTTAATCCCAGGGTTGGGGCTTTGAGCCTTATGTTGGGTGCCAAAATTTGTCCTGGTTTAGGGCAAATTTGGGAGAGAATCCCCAAAAAGGGCTTCTCCAGAAAACAAACCCACACGGCCCCTCCCCCCAACCGGTTCCGGAAGAATTCCTTGGAGACAAGTAGAAAGAACCTGTTTATTTGACAAGCACAGCAACCCCCGGCACTCAAAATGAACAATACTGGATGACACCACTCTGTCACTGCTCTGAAAAAGATGACAAATTCAGAAAGTCTCTCTTGGGGGTGGTCACTGTTATCAGTCCCTCCGGTGCTGAGGCAGCTGCTGCAGCCACAAGAGGCAAACTCTTTCTCGGTGTTCCAAATCCCAGTCTGGAGCAGGTTCGGCAGGTCCAAACAGGAGAGGGGAAACAGTCCAGGAAGGAATTTGGACTGTTTAGGTAAATTAACTAATGAGAAGAGGGAAAAAAGCAAGAGCAAGCAAAGCAGAAGCGAAGCAGAAGCAAGAGCAAAGGCAAAAAGCAGGGCAAAAAGCAAAAAAGCAGCAACATGTACTGGCGCTATCTGGATGTCCCGCCGAGCGGCTGATAAGAGGCCCAGAACAAAACTCTCACTCTGCCAGTCTTAAAGGCACAGAACATAATATCCAGCATAAATTGCACACACACAAATGGGGATAACAGTCACCCTAGGACACTGCCCTAGTGCAGCGCAGAGCAGGACAATCCCCTCCCTTGCCCAGCTGTTGATGCTGTGCCTGATGTCCCCAGGACAGGGTTGGCCCTCCTGGCTGCCAGGGCACTGCTGGCTCGTGTTCAACTCACCACTGACCAGGAGCCCCAGGTCCCTTTCCACCATGCTGCTCTTCAGCCTATTCTTCCCCAGGCTATACACACAACTGGAGTCACCCGATGCAAGAATCTTTCATTTGCCCTGGCAGGGGCAAATTAAATTTCACATGGTTTGTGATTGCCCAGCCCACTCATTCCTGACAATTTCACATGTTCTTCCTTCCTTTGAGGAAGTCAGAAGCTCCTCACTTTTTTGTTTCTTTGGCAAACTTGCTCAGTATCCCTTCCAGTCCTGTATCCAACTTTGGGAAGATGTTGAAGAGTAACTGTAGTGTCGCTGTACTGTCACTGTACAGTAACTGTTACAGTCACTGTAACCCTTTGTGCCCCACCCATCAGCCAGTTGGTCACCGATGGCATGATGGTTTTTTTCAGCTGTGAGCTGGAGGATAGCTCCAGGAAGATACCATGAGAGACAGTACAGAAAACTTTGCTGAAACCCAGGAAAATTCAACCAGCTGGCTTCCTTTGATCAGCTGGGTGAGTTATTTCAAAAGACTAGGTGTTTAGAAGATAGTAGCTTGCTGTAAAAAATCTGAATAATGCCATATTCTTAGCTTACAGAATGAAGCAATGAACATTGCAAAATGTACTAGAATTCACATTAAAATTATGTAAACTTAAAACTTCCCAACATTCTTGTTGTTAGAATAGCTGCCACTCAATGAATGTGACGATAAAAACATTCCACTCAAATAAGAAAATTACACAAATCTTCAGCAGATTTAAATACAAAATCATAATCAACAAGTACATTTGTGTTCTAAATGTGTTCTCAGGGCCCTAACTTACATCACAGAATTTCATGGAGTTTGGTCATTCTGGTTAGCATGACCAGGATCAGAAGCTGTCACAGATTTTTTTGCTTAAAAACATAGTTCTGTCATGATATTTACCTGAAGTTCTTTAAATTTTTCAAAATTTTTGGCACAAGTGTCATACCAGTAAGAAGTTGGGTAATCAGGAAAACACCTAAACTTCCAGAGTGAAAACTGGCTTACTAGTTTTAGTGAGGCAAACTCAAATTTTTATAAGGATAAATATGGCTATTATTTTTCTTATTCAGGAATGATTTCTGCTTTTCCCAGACCATAACTGAAAGTGCTTCCAATGTGCATGATTCTTAATTAGTTCAGTCTCCCTGGTAACTACTGGGAGAATAGTTCCCATTGTGGGAGGATAGGAAGAAATGGGACTGACCTTCAAGAAAACTAGTAAACAATTACTCTAGAGGAAATTTCAAACTGTCATGTAGAGGTGAAGTGCTGCAGATGATGTTACTTCACCCTCACTTTTGAGTTTTCCATTAATAAGTGATTAACAGAAGAAAATATTTGCACATTGTGCCTTCAACTTGTATATCAGAGACCATATTTTCTTGAATAAAATGTTATAGTCTTTAAAAACTAAAAAGTCATTTCCCTTTTCAGAATATGGACCTTAGTACTCTAAAAAATGCAAGATTAAATAAACCAATACTTTATTTATTTACAATTACTTGAGGTAAGTATCTTCAAATAGCTGGGCAGTTTCCCAAAATTTAGGAAGAGCATATTAAAAGACTTTTAAAGGTTGCAAGGTTAACAATAAGAAGTTATCATGGAATGACTGAGGATTATAGCAGAAGTGCCAGCAACATGAATCCACAAATTTTAGTTGCAGTCCAGAGGATAAACAAACAATGGACTCTAGGAAGATTCTGAATGCTAGAACTTTTGGGAGACTTCTGTGTTTCAAAAGCATTATTAATGCTCAGACATGATAGATAAAAGGGATGTCAGAGATCAGAATCTTAATTTCTGAGGTATTTATTAGTAAAACCTTATTAGCATCCAGAAAAAACAATCAGGATTAAACAATGGCAAACTCTACTTAACTGGAATAGTCATGTACAAAAAGCACATATCTAGACCTCTCTTATAAAATATGGAATTGTCGAGTGAATTGCCCATCACTGCAAGCAAAAAGTAAAATTTTTTATAAATTAGTGTGAATTTAACTTTACTGATTACATGAGAAACTACTTAAAGTCAAGCTGGCTGGCCTTTGAATTGAGGATTGCCAGGAATATATCTGCTTTATAGGTTTATACCTTCTTTGACATCCTATCTTGATTTGCACTTGGAGAAAAACATCTCATTAAGAAGAGCGGGACACCTTCTCTTCATGATTTAACCAAATTGTATCCTGAATAGTAAAATAACTTCTAGCAGAATTCTCCCTGTGCTTGTGATGCAAGCTACATTCATCTCTATTCTTGTTCTAAGGAAATCTAAGGAGCATTACTTAATTTGCTTACATTGTCATGTTTCACCCCAAAGGTGATGCCATTCATGGCCCAGTGAACTTATTCTTATCTAGTTGGAACAGGAAAAAGTACATTCTGATTTAGACGTGTTTGAGAAAAGTTGTAAATGCACCTCTCAACTGCCACAGATAGAGGTTAAATGACTGATAAAAACTCCTGCAAGTAAGACTGGGTTGACCTTCTGTTTTGAAATCCACTATGAAGTCTGTAATATTTCAATGCTTTAAAATAGCCTGGGATTTAGTGTATAATACAATGTATTCTCTTTTTATCTTTTAATTTCTTTAGTTTTTCTTTATTTCTGACTTTTCTCTTGTCTTTTCTAAACCCCACGAACTGATTTCTGCCTCTGCCTACTGAGTTGAAAATAATATTTTCCTTTTTAGAACTTACATCTAGGAGGTAACATTTTTAAGCTGCTAAAAAAGGGAACAGTTTCACTATGTTGAAAAAATCATACTGTGTGTACATTTAGAAAACCTTTATTGAGCATGCAGAGTAATTAATTTCATAACCTCACTTGTCATGACAGTGATTCCATAATTTAACTTCAAGGCATGTCGTTTCCCATCCCACAATCCCAATCACATCTGTGTAGGTGTACTGTGATGCCAATACACAGCAGAAGGAAAAACTGCCGTCTTCATTTCCATAGTACCTCTCATGCCAAAAGGACTTCAAAGAACTGTAGATAATCCAGTCAAGAATAACAGAAATTTATGTCCTACAGTAAAATACAGTAATTCAAATGGTTGTTCTTTGGCTATATATGCTGTGATAATTAATATTTTAAATGTGATGACGTGATGAAAATGTTGATCCTTTATCGTCAAAATTAATTATCTTGCTTCAGTTAAAAAAAACACCTGTGAGCATACACCAATGGAACACATAAGAATTAGGGAGCTGAAATTTTCTTTCCCTTAACCTTCCAGTCTCCTTTTTCTACATTGACTGCCTGTAACTGTTTTTCTTCAAAGTAGAATTATTGCAAAGATGAACTGGAAAATGTTAGAATAATACTCTCAAACAAATTATAGCATTAGTTACACACCAATAAATTACTTTAAAAATTAATTTAAAGAAGAAAAATTTCTTTACAAAAAGATTAATTGCTACAACTTCTGATTCAGGTATTTTCTAAATAAGGTTTTTCCTTTAGCCTCTTGTTACAAGAAACCACATTTTTTGATAAACTACTGTGTTACATCCAACAGTAATAATTCCTTCAAGAAGAAACACAACTAAGAAAAAAGCAGGTGCTGTCTGTGTTAACAAGGGACACAGGGCAAAGCAGTGAAATCTCTCAGTGGTGATGAGGACAGGTGTTCTTCTTGACTCTGTGTGACCATCAAATTTTGGCCACATTTGGGGAGCTGGTTCAGCCTTCTCCAAGCCTGTTGTGAAAAGCAGAACAAAAATAAGTGAGCTGGTTGCTTCAAAACTAAAAAACTAATGAAGATGCATTTTAAATTCATTTCCTGATGTATATTGAACAAATACCATTATCTAATAGTAGAATAGAGTTGTAAAAAGCAATTTTTAAAGAAAGAATACCTTAAAGGAAAAGTATTTGAACATGTGAAAATCAGGATGGTGAGGGGAATTAAAACTTTATAAAGTTTGCCAAAGCATACTTATAAACATGTCATTTTTCTACAGAGATACTAACTGTATTTATATCCAAGTTAAGGATTTACATATTCATTACAGCCAGATGTAACTAAGCCTTAGTGCATCCAAACTTGCTAACTTTGTCCCTGGAAAAAACACTGACTCTTCCCCCAAAGGAACAGGATTAGCTAAATTCTCAGGTCAGACACTTAAATTGTGTAATGTATCAAGTCCTACAAAGTGTCTCTTTTCCTGTTTACTATTACAAGCTCGGTTTTCTACCACCCAAAATCTTCCCCATCACACTAAATAATGAGCAAAAATTCATTAACTGTCTCAAAAAGAGTCAAGTGCCATCTTCCACTACAAGGAAATTAAACAGATAAGGTTAGTGCAAGGAAAGGGACCACAAAGTAACAGTTAACTAAGATACACAAATTGATCTATAGAACTGCTGATGAAAATGAGCAAAATATGGTTATTGAGAATGTCATGGGAAATTATATGGAGAAGAATTGTGAAAAAAAGGTATTTATCTGCTTTGTCACAAGATTTTTTCCATTCTCAGCAACAAGAGGAGACAAAGCAAATACCTGAAAGGCATAGATCCTTGTTGGGCAAAAAAGACTGTGAATGTTGATGAAGTGAAGACAGAAATCACATTTCCTATACATCTGTAATCCAGTGAAGCAGGACAGGTGCTTCTAGAGATATGCAGCAGTTGGGTTTACTGCATTAATTAGAAATTTAATTAAAATTACATGAGAATTCTGTCTTATTTTCTTTTCTTTTTCACTTTGGATAAAACAACAGCACTTAGTATCTACAATTCTATAGAAAATGTTTTTCCTAAACACCTTCAAGGTATATCCTCTCTATTTGTGAAAAATAAAATACAAAATAAGTTAAATATTTCTACTTAGATGACAGTTTCAAATGATCACCATAGCTAAAAAGCCCAAATATACAAAGAAATAAAATCCCATTAGTCTTGATTTCCTTTTATTGGAAAACGTTACATGGCAGAAATAAGTCATGCACTTGAAAAATGTGAGTTTTTACTCTGGAGGTGACCCCTATGCTCTTTGTCTTCACTAGTATCACAAACATTAAAAGGTTGAGTCGTACAATGTAAGAGCAAAACTGTAACAGCTTGTTGGAACAAAAGCTGCTCATGAAAGCCATGCTAGCCTCTTTAGAGCCTACCCCTATTTCCTGTTAAGTGCACAGGAAATTTTTACTAACAGTATTGGATTTTGGGTTGGGCCTCTTATCATTTCTGAGCAACTCATCAAGCAAATGCATTAAATACACAGACCAAAATTATAATCATAACCATAATCATAATCCATACCTTAACCAAAAGACAGAAGATACTGAAATGTGTTATTTGAAATTGAATAGACCCAAAACACATAAGAAAAGAAAGCAGACAAATTGGGAGCTGCTTCCAATTCCTGCCTACATGATATAGTCATCAGCATGACCATTGCAATTAGAAACCTACAGCCCTGATTTTCATGAAAATTTTCATGTTTGCTTATGTCCCTAAACCATCACAGCTACCCCACCACCCTTATAGCGTTTGAAATGTAGCTCATAGCTTTCTGTTACAGCAAGTATCAAAAGCAAGTAAATTAATCAAAAGCAAGTTTTGATAACAAGCTCCTTGCAGTTCTCAACTTGAGAAAGACTTCTGTCATCTATGAGTTGCTGTAGTCTGGAGGAAAAAAAAAAACACCAAAGAAACAAAAAACCAAACCAAACCAAAATCAACCAAACAAAAAAACCCAACCAACCAACCAGCCATTAGAAGGCAATAAAATTTATTACTCACTAATGTGCACAGTGTAATTGGCAAAAAAAGGCTTCTTAACTGTAGCTCCATCCTTTAAGTTTCATTTAACATAGTTCAGTATTTTAAATGTAGTCCCAGAATCAAGACAAGGCTCAAGACAGTCATTGCAGTGTCTAGGGCTCACATCTACAAGTCATGCTCTACAGCTGATGCCTGATGCAGATTCATTAGAAATTAATAATTTCACAAGAGGTACAATCTGAAGAGTTTTAAATAAAAGGACTACATCAAATCAGTCCTTCTTAAAAAGAGTTCAGGTTTTACCTTCCTTATGTTACTGTGGAACTACATGAAATACATTCCAACAGGTACAAATCCCATTAACTCCAGAATACAATGACTTATTACAAAATTATTAACATCTGTGTCTCATTAGAGAGATAAATTTGGTTTTTCTTTGTTGCAAACTTATATACCAGCTGGAGATTACAAATGCAGGTCTTCTTGTTTTAGAAAAATAGTGCAAATCTCTACCTTCATTAATAGAGGACAATAATTCAGACAGAAACTGTTCATTTACATTGCTGCTCTCTGTGCCTTTTCTCACAGCTGACTTCATTCTGTAAAGGAGATATAAAATATAAGATTCAGAAATAATTGAAAGGAAACTGATTTTAGTCAATTCTCTTGCCCAAAGACAAGATCTATACTGTTCATGGCACCTGTTCTTAAATCTTCAGTGATAAAGATACTGCAATCCGTCCAGGCCATCTACTTCAGTATTAAATTACCAAGTTGTGAAAATACTGGCTTTGTTTTTCTTTTTTTTTTTTTTTTCCCCTCTAATGCTTAACATAAATCTTCCTGCAAACTGAGCTCTGATTTTTGCTCAGAACAAACACTGGTGTTTGCTTTCCCATTTTCGGATATGCTTTACACATTTGAACACAAGACATCCCACCTTTGGTTGTACAGCCAGAATTCATTTTATGTTATTTTGTTCATTCATATTTTTGTAAAGTTTGTTTTGTTCAATATGTTAGGCATATCATATTTTTCTAGCAGGTTGTTCTTACTGAATCGTGTTTTGCAGCATATTTTTCTCTGCTGATTGTCAAGTTGCCCAAAACTTTTATGAAATACAGTCATCAAAACTGAAAAAAAAAAACCCTCTCCCTTTTAGTCTTTTTCTGTTTCAAACGCAGTCAACATACTACTGCATACAACTTTCTGAAGGCACTTTTATTTAAGAATCTAATATTGTGCTTGATTATTGGATTGTAGTATGACAATTCTGATGGATATTCAGGATAGCTACTAATACTCTCTCATTTTGCTTTGCAAATTTGTAATTTGCTCTGTTTTTTGTTTTATTATTCCAAGCTTCTTCACTTTGACATATTTCTGTCTTTAATATTGTTAATATTTTTTCTAAGGTATCCTGAGATCTTTATTCAGTGTTGATCCTTTACTATATGATTTTTACTAATAGTATTTTTATTTTTATCTCAGAAATTGTGAGTTCTATAATTTCATTACCACAATCATCAGTGTTGCTTTTCATCTTCAAATTCTCCCAGAACTCTATACTGACAATTTCACTGTTGGATGCATTTCATCTTGTTTTCCTTCTTAAGGTTGAAATAACAAATGTGATCAACACATTCCAAGACCTTAATATTTTAATATTTTGTGTCTTTCTATATGCTGGACTTCTACCAAAGTTCAGCCTAGTCTGAAATTATTTCATCTGCCTCATCACCTTTGCCTGATGTTTCATCCTGACTGTGAAAGCACCTTTGTGATTTTTCTCTTTTATCACCACTATGGACTTCACAGATTCTGCCACTCAGAGCAAGCTTGTGTGCCTCAATATATGAAATAATATCTTACTCCTTTTCTTTGATTGTCATTCCTAATAAGGTTTCATATTCAATATATTCATATTTGAATCATGAGACTTAACTACTCTTATGCCAAACAGATGATTTTTATCTGCTTACTTTGTTTTCTTCTCACTTCACAAGTGGATGTATTACTAACTGGGTTTCCTGATAGTGCAGTATGACAGCATGGGTTTGAAACCTGGTGAATGCATAGCACTAAAACAAATCACCCATGTTAAAAAGTAATAATATTAATGGTAATAGAACTTTTCTAAAAATAGAAAGTATCTGATGCAAATTTTAGAAGCAAAATTTATCATTACCACCCTATCAACAAATATTTATCCCAGTGTCAAAGTGTATATATATTATTATGCTGTTATTGTCTTAGGAAAAAATATTTTAAATTGGTTTTTATACCTGTAATTCTAAATCATACCAGAAAAAAATTAATGGACTGTCTGGTACAATTATACAGGGTTTACTTACATTTTCATTAAAATTTCCTTAAGATCATCTATAGATGAATAAAAAAACCTTTTAAGTCCATTGTTCTTTTTTGAGGATTCATTTAATTACTGTCTTAGCAAGATATTTAATTAATATAATTTAAAATGTGTGTTTTCTAGAAAGTGCACCTGTTTTTGAATATTACTCTAATGTATTGTGTAATTTATTGTATTTATTTTTATGTCTTGTTCAATGAATCATTTGTCAACAATTTAAGAGATAAATAATATGATTTGGCAGTAATAGCACAGTACACCTGTTATGTCTGATGCAACAGCTACTCAGAGTCAGAATGGGGAAACTTAGAAAAATTAAAAGGTTGCAGAACTATGAGCAAGAGTTTTCTCTGAAAACCCAGATTTCAAGCCACAAAATTCCCTAGCAGGATATACACTTTGGTAGTGAAATAGAAAATAAAGCAGTATGTTGTTATTTATTAGGCTTTTTTGTTGATCAGATAGAGAGAAATCACACTGTCTGTAGTAGCTACTAAGATGTACAATTTTCAAATAAGCTTTTTCCTGAGTAGAAGACATAACACATAGTTCTTCCATATTCTGAGGGCTGTTCACCACTGCAGACATGCAGTATGCAAACAAAACTTTTTTTCTCCAGCTGAGGCTGTACTTCACCCACTGAGTGATTTGTCTTTGCAAGAGACAAAGCAGTATTTGCACCATTAACCTTCCCTGAGACTGCTGGGGGAAGTTTTCCTCATCATTTTTATAGGACTACAGAAGAGTCTAGGTATGAGAAGCACCCTAGATAGAATTATGTATGAGAATGTCCTGGCCATGGACTTTGTACCTGCAGTCTTATCCATTTAGTGCACAGCACAGGCCCTAAATAATGCTTAAATACAGCTGTTTTCACCCTTTGCTGTGAAGCTTTCTATCATCAGAATGAATCTGATATAAATTGTATTAGCAGAAACTGACAAAACTTAGAAGTACGCATGCATCCCAAAATAGTTTATTTGGAAGAGTTTGTACCTTTTTAAAAAATCTTATAGTGAATGGTAAAGCAACTGCTGGTGCACTACAACAATCTGTCGAAATAAAATTGGTCTACTAACATGTACAGATTTGTTAACCAAAATCAAAATAATAACTTGGTAAATGTATTTACTTGTTGATTCTTTTTTCTTTAATATCTGTATATGGGCCTAAAGGCCCATGGAAGTCAGATCTCCTTGTCAGTTCAAAAAAATAAAATAGTCTCCATTTTTAAGGAGAGTAAGGTAAAAAAATTAGGTGAAAACAGCATAAGATAAGCATTAAATTTAGCTGTTCAGATGTTCTACTCTTCCATTATTTCCCATTCAGCCCTTCTTCCCTTGGCTGTTTATTTAAACTGTAAGCTATTTAGAGTGAGAGGGTTGCTTTCTGACTCATTGTCCATACAGATTTCTGGCATTCTGTACTAACAAGCAGCTATTATAAAAAACAACATGTATATTCTCTTTCATACAAGCACAAAAGATTTTTTAATGATCAAGAGTAAGACTTGGTCACCTTAGAGTGGAACACTGGACATTGGCTGAGATTAAATAAATGAATCAGCCAAATCCCTGGAGTTAAAGCAGAGAACTTGGGGATGCCAACCCCAGCAAGAAGTGTTGAAGAGACAGAAGGGAAGCTTCTGTTAAAGTAATGGCAAGGGTTAAAAATGAGACAGGAGTGAAACACTCAAGTGTGAATATAGTTCTCATTCAACAGAGCAGAAGGTTTCTAACTAGAAATTTCACATTATATAGCTTCTAGGTAGTTGAAATTGCCAAGTCAAAACACTGTTGGGGAAAAGATTCCAAGCTTTGCACCAACATTGTTCAACAGGTAACAGTAACTGGGTCTGAAAGAAGATGTTTCCCTTTCTCAGTGGCCATTTCAGCAATATCACAGTGACACTACAACACAGTCATTTTACAGACAGCTCTATCTTTATTCAGATACTTTTTTTTTCTTTTAATGGAAAAATTTACTTTGTCAATGCTAGCCAAAAGCACTAGTAAAAACTGCTTTGGTTTCAACATGGAAATACAAGATATGTGCATTTATCACTGGATATAATCAGTAGGTTATGAGAGTCTCTTAACTGATTAAGAAAATTATGTGTGCAATTGCATGTACTGAGTCTGCTTAAGAGGGAAACGTGATAGGGAGGTTTATTAATTCATCCAAATATCTAGATGTATAACAGAATAGACGCTACATGGAGAGAATTAATTAATTGTTGTATTTATGGAAGTTGTAAGAATACATTTTAAAAGTACATTTAAAAAGTACAAAAATGGTACATTTGCCCATCTTAAAGATTGGGACTCAAATCATATTGCAGAAGAGCATAAACTAGATTTTAGTTCTGAAAGACAATATTTCTATTTATTATAACTACATAACAACAATTCTACATATCACAATTATTAGTAAATTAGATTCTAAATGCCTTTGACTGTCTTGCCCCTCAGTGCATTTCTGTATAAATTTTGCATAAAGTCATTACTTTTGTCACTTTAGTTGATTGGATATTACCTGCTTATTTCAAGAAAAAACTCTAAATAATTTTTCTTTTTCTCACCTGTAAAACTCCCATACTTCCTGCATCACAACAAAACTATCATGAAATAAAATTACTATTATAAACTTTTTCCCAGTGTACCTGGAACTACAGCCTAGAAAGCCTGACATTCACTGCAGGCAAATTGATACTGCAGTAAAAATGATACTGAAACCTGCAAATAATGGACACATGGATAAATACAAATAATGAACATGTGGATAAATAATAATAAAAGGGAAGAATGAACTTGGCTTTTTAAATTCAAATAATTTCTCACAAATCTCTTGGACCACTTTAGATCAGCTCTTAATTTTTCTATTACATGTATAAATAAACAGAATGCTCTATATGATTTCTTACATTTCACTAAATATACTTTGAAATGTCAGTTAATTCATGGCACAAAGGAATTTGGCAGAAGGTGACAAACATAATAAAAAGGTGTAAAAATCATTTATTTGCTCAACACTAACAATTTTCTATACTAACTACTTTTTTTTATGCTGTTGCTTTACTATTTCTTTAACTTACTTGCTCTACAGTTCATGTTCCATTTTTTTGTTTGTTTGATTTTTCCTTTGCTAAATCTGTTTGTTTTATATTTAGAAATCTGGTGTCTAAGACTGTGGAATCCTTTACTTCAGAAACTAAACTCTGGAACACTATTTCTTTCTGGTCTTCATGGGTGTGCCTAAATGTGTTTTGAATTATTCTTTCTCAAATGCAACACTACGGTAAGTAATAAAAAAAGACAGAACCTGGATGAGAAGCAGAAATTATTGTGAGAACTAGGTAGAGCATGAAAAAAAATGTGGCAAAGGCCAATTTAAATTTTTCAGTGTAGGGAGTGAAGTCATTTTTTGATTTGCTAAACTACTCTAAGCAATTTTCTTAGCCTCTCACAAATGATTAACAAACAAAGGCTTTCCAAATTAACTTTATTATTCAATGTTCCTATTTCCCACTTGCTATATTTTCATGGTTGCAGTCTGCATCTCAGATAATCTGCACCTTTTTTGAAGAATCAGACCTGGAGAGTAAGCACTGAGATAACACACAGAGAATCAGAGAAAGAAGCATGGAAACCACTGGGGACCAAGAACTGTGGTGAAATTACTTGGCAACCAGTCCAACTAATAAAATTGCCCATTTGAGAAGGATTTTTACCTGTTTATTTAAAAAACTTCAAAGTTTCACAGGTGTGAAAGAAGTGTAAAGCTTTAAATTGCTAACAGTTACATGTCATATGCACCATTATTTTCCCACAGTCTTTACCATCCAGTTGCCTAAAATTTATATCATGTATTTTTGATACAACTACCTACCTGTGTTTCCAAGTATATTCACAGCTTTAACTTTTGCTGCTGTCTTTACAAATGAAAAAGAGTTCCACAGATATCCCTCTGATATAACTAAGATCTTCCACAGAATCATTCATGGTGTATGGATTGATAGATTGCTATGTGCTGAATTAAAGGATTATTTTTGAGTTACACAAAAGACTATCTAACTTATGCCATTTAGAATGTCAAATTTCTGAAACAGATATTCCTCCAAAGTGTCCTAATAAGTTGTGCACATTCGTTGAGGGACTCGGATACTTCCTCTCTCTTTGTAAAGTTCAACTTTCTTTAAAATCTTAGCAGAGTCTTCACCTTTTACAAAAGAAGGAAGAAGTTGGTTTAAAAGTACTTTCACGAGACTATAGGCGAGTGGGAATGTGAACCCGCAGTAAGTGAACCTGCTGCTCCAGAAACAGGGAAGCCAGAGCTGCTCCTGTATCACCATCTAGTGGAGAAGAGCCCTGCTGCCGATCACCCAGCTCCCGAGCTCCATGAGTGTGAGAGCGGACTCCTGGCTGAACCTCAACTGATGGATTGCACACTACCTGCTTTATCGAAATCTTCGTGCCCAGAGATCAATTAACTTCCAGACAGGAGGCTGGAACTTGTACCTAAGGATGTTCAAAGTAACACCCTAAGAGCTCCGGATACCTTACCTTTTTTAACCTTTTGCCTCCTTGGACCAAAACATTCAGCATATTTTTTTGAGTGCCATAAGTGTCATGTTTGGAGGTGAAAAAAGAGAAGCTGTTCCCTAACTGTCATTTGGAGTAAAGATTCATCACAAATAATGGGTTTGTTGCAAATTAATGAGTAACCAAATCGGCCTAATTATTTTAGGGAAATAAAACAACTGGGCACAATTTACTCAACTCCTGAAACAAGGACAAGAAGGCATTACTGGAAAAATCATGTCTATGGGGTAAGCAATCAGAGAACAGAGAAAGATTTCTAACACTTATTATCTTTTCTTGTGACATCAAAGCAGTAATTCTAATGCAACAGTAAGGGAAATAGTAAGGGAAAAATTTGATTCCAAGACAAATTTTACATCCAGTGGGGCTAATATTTAAAAGCTGTATTAATATTTTTGGTGACATTAGAGGGACATGGTAACTATTCTCATAATTTTACTGGGGCAGAGGTACCATAGTGTATGTATTTCCAATAGATTTCAGCTATTAAGTAGTGTCATTCTTATCTTCACAGATCAGTGTAGCATTTAGGGGTTTTTCCCTGACCTAACTGTGTATTTTCATACCTAAATACATTCACAGAACCAAAGAATGGGCCAGGTTGGAAGGGCCCACAGTGCGTCACCTAGTCCAACATCCCCACTCAAGCAGGGCACACAGCATAGGATTGTATCCTAGCTTGGATATTTCAGGCGAGGGAGACTCCACAACCTCTCTGGGCAACCTGTTCCAGTGCTTGGTCACTGCACAGTAAAGAAATTCTTCCTCATATTCAAGTAGAATTTCCTGGGCACCACCACACACAAAGACCCCAAACCAAGCAAACAACAAAACACAAAACCCAAAGAATTGTAGCTATCTTGTAAGATTGTAGTGTTAGAGTAAAAAGCACATTTCTACCTAGAGAGGGGTCAGGAGATCAACAGAATCAAACACCACTTCAAAAGTTCCCAGTGCTCACAACACTTTGTGGTATGAAAAGGAAGGCCCTACATTTGATTGAAGACAAGCAAACAACAAAATTCACTAGGTGAGTACAATATCCTACTTTACACTTTTTTTTTAAGAGCTCATCCAACTCTAAGCAAAACCAGACATTACTCACTTGCGATGCTTTTAAAAAAATCTTGCATTTTATTGTTGTTATTTTGCAAAATTAGTTTTCCTTCTACTTTCACTTTCTAAGACCGTGTTTACAGTTGTACACCATGTGTGCTTTCCAGATTAGATAGCCAGGCCTGATGTTGAAACATAAACTTAAAGTGCAAAACACTTTTCAGACAAAAAGTCATGCAGCAGCAATACATTTAAATATTCCAATGTCTAGTGTGTTAAAGGAAAATATTATATTAATATTCATGATTTGTCAGACACCAGCACAAGTAACTCATCTTGCTTGGCCTTAAGCAGACAAGGAACTCAAATTTGTAGATCCATTCATATCACTTGAGAGGTTTCTAGAAAAAACTCTCCTGCACTCGTTCAACTTGCAGAAGTTTTTCTACCAGAAGTCTTTCTGCATGTTCCTGGCTACCAATGAAGGCTTAATAATTAATAATTTGGATTAGTTTTAATAAATTGGAGTAAAATCACCGATTTCCTCTTGCATTTACTTTAAGCTATATTCCTTCCCTTCTTCCTAAAAAATGTAAATGGTTCTTGCCATACAGTTCAGTATGGCTCAGGCCATTATCCTGTGAAATCAGAGAATAAAAAAGAAAGGAAAGGATAAGCATGGTTTTGAGAAGCAATATTGACCTGGAAAATTTGTCAAAGATGGAAGATACTGAAAGGAAAATGTTTAATTGTAGGCATTAACATCTTCTGCATAAACACCACAGGGATCCAGTACTGTGACCCTAGGAGATAATGTGAGGAAAGGAAATGGAATTTCTAGTATTTAATCTGGCAATAGACTGAAGAGGCTAAGAATTGAGAAGAAGATTATGGGGTTTTTTACATGCTTTCTTTTTTTCAACAAAAACTCTTTGAGGCATTGAATTGCCACTTGAAGTTAAGAAGAAACAGGAACAGAGATGTAAGGAATAGTAAAGAAAAAAGACAAACCCTGGAAAATTCAGCTAAATGACCCTTTGCATAACATTATTTTAAAAAGTAAGTACAAAATTTACAATTTTGTTTAATCTCCCTGCAACTGCACTTGGGAAAGACTTTATATTAAAATCCCATACCATCTTACCTTAGACATTTACGTGCTTAAATTGGGAAAGGCAGGTTGGGACCCCAGCACTGAGGGTCAGGACACCTCCATTTCTCCAGTTATTGCTGAAGAGCTTCTGAGAGGTGACTGGTAGGAAAGATGCGTGCTAATGTCTTTACAAACAATTCTGTGGGTGAAGGAATGGGTGTTAACGTCTTAGGAACGGGGCTTAATATCGCTACTGACTTCAAGCCGAAGTTTGTTACAGATCCCAGACAGCTTGACTCATGAAATAGGCAAGGGTCCGCGCAAGCCTCAGCTTCCGAAGTTTGGGGTAAAATAACAGGTTCAAGGGGGAATATGTGGTAGGTGGCTAGGGAAGGCTGTACTTTCCTTGTACCTCAGCTGGTGGAGGAAGGCAGAAGGCAACATGCAACCGGAGTTTAGGATAGAAGGAGGCTGCACCCTCTAAAACCTCGAGAGAGAAACCCCGCGGGCCTGTGCCCGGGTGGACTCTCTGCCATTATGCGAGTGAAGTTGCAGGACTCCTTTTACTCCTTTATGGACGCTGGCTTTTCACAGCGTGTTTTTCCGTACATGCCTGAGCCCCCCGGAGGAAAGCAGCCGCTCCCCGGGCTGAGCGGGGGCGACGCTCCGTCTGCAGGGATGGGGAGAATGCTCACCTGGGGCACAGGTAGGCGCCGTCCATACAGCGTCTACAAAATTCTCTACTGGGAATCACAGAAACAAGCAAACCAGCAAACAAACATACAAAAACAAACAAACCAGCAAACAAACAACCAAAAAAGACACAAACACACACGCCAGTTTACCAATTACTATTTAAAACTTGTCACACGTTTCCACAACACGACGAAGACGTGTTGGAAGGCTATCAGAAGGCGTTTAAGGCCGTTTTGTGGGTGGGTGGTCGCTTCCCCCTGCTTCACACAGCCTGTGCGAAGTGTGTTCACTACCCTGACCTGCCCGCAGTGCTCCAACGTAGCAGACCCCGAGGCAGGCTCCCTCCCCCCGTCTCCTCCAGGCAGATTCTTTGGGATCGGCAGGAAAGGGGTTAAACAAGAAGGCTCGGATCCTGGAACCCGGCGGACTGTTCCATTACCTCGAGAGGGGGGACTCACATACACATTGCTAATTATTCGCTACCACATAGTGTTAAGACTCGAAAAGGAAAGCTATAAGCAGTCGTTATAAAGCATGAGAAGCAGGTCTGTGAGTTAAAAGAGGAGAACCTGAGGTAAAATTCTGAGGGCACCTCCGTCTTTTCTCCTGCGTGGGCAAGTTGCGCTCAGCCCGGTCTGAGGGAGGAGGCAAGGCGGCACCCCGGTAGCGTGTTTGGGGCTCGCAGGGCGCTTTAGGAGTTTTAGATACACTTTAATTTCTCCTTTCATCCTCGCTAGAGTCTTCCTCTTCCCTGGCTGCTTGTAACAGGCCTTGTTTGCCTAAGCGGGACTGGGAGGAGAGGAGGAAGGGCGGGCAGGAGAGCGGTGACGGCAGGAGGGTTCTGAGGTGACAAAGGCGCGGGAAGCGGCCGGAGCAGCCGGGGTGCTGCTCGGTCAAGGGGTCAGTGGCTTTCTTTAGCTCAAATAATTTTAGAATCTGTCGCGCCGAGCCCAGTGGAAGAGATGTGACAAACAGGTTTGGGAGTCCTGAGCATAAACGCGAGTAACTCGGCCGGATTTCACAGGCAGTGCTGGAGAGCCGGGGCTGAGATCCGCCCCAGGCGGTTCGCGAACAGGCGGAAGGCGTCCTCGACATCTGCTCTCGCCAGTGTTTTGGAGTGTCTTAGAGACATTGTCTGTGTTCTTTAGGATCGACTTAATATGTCAGTATAGAACGAAAAAAAAAAAAAAAGGGGCCTTTTTTTTACTGTTAATGGTAAGAATTAAGCAAGTGAGGAGCTGGGTTCTTAGGTCTGACAGAAGGAAACGGGGTGCTTCAAGTCTTATGAAAGAGCTGGTTTAAAAGCAGCTTTTAGTGATAGAGAGCTTTCCATCATACTAAAAATATTTCTGTGGAATCATAAACATGGGCAGTGCTTCCCAGGCAACTATAAAATGCCAAGCCCACTTCCTTTGAGAAACTCCAAAACTTAAAAGTGTCAACAAATTTAGAGCTTACAATGAGGGAATAGGAGGGGCATTGTCTTCGAGAAGCCAAATTAATTTTTGTAACATTTTCTTCTGTATTATTTATAAGAAGATTTCTTGTCTGCCTAACTGTTCTTCAGTACCAGCTCTGCAGTATTGTTTCAGTAATACTGTGGTAACATAGTATAGATGGAGAATCCACATATTTCAGAGAAATGTGTGAGAGATTGAACTACATTATAACCTTCGCCCCTCTGGGGTGCAACAGTGAAACGGCTCTGTGAAGTGAGCTTTAATCATTGCACTGGCTTTTTTTTGTGGCTAAATAAGGGTCTCAGTGCACTAGACTAGCAATCCAGAATCTTTCCTGAGCTCTACATCACCAAAAATAGCATTTAATTTAAAAAGTTGCAGTGTGTTCTTGCAACTAAAGGGAAGTGTATATGCTGGAGAAAACCTATTGGATTAACAGTACTGTAAATTTTTACTTGGCACATAGAGAGTTCTAAGAGGTTATCCTTAAAATTTCTGCAGGTGGAACCCCCCTCCCCCCAAAATTCCTAGGGGCAATAATTAAATATTATTCTACAGCTACCAAAACATGTAGTTGTATTTCTATAGCCAGGTTATTACAGCTCTATAGCTTCCCAGACATTACATGTGAAATTTTCTATTTCAGGCATTTTGACAGCAGTAAATAGCATTTTGAATGAAATTTTTGGGAACTGGACAGATTATATCTATTACATGTGAAGAACACCAGCCATAAAGAAGTCTCATATAGACATCTCTGAACTGCTTTTAGAAGAGGGTAAAGCTGGTAGAGGCCTGGTAAGAAAATCTTCATTTAAATATACACAATTTTATTGTTGGGAGGGAAGATTATTCAAGGAGTAAGAAGGAAGAAGAAGAAGGTGTAACTGCTAAAGTTAATCAATTTGGTAGATCTTGAATGTTCAGTTGTTACATGGTTTTGTACTAACTTCATAACACCATGAAGGTCGCAGGAAAGATGTAAAACACAATGTCCATCATAATGAAACAAAGCCTCACAGCCAGGCCGTGAGACATATACGTGACACTCCTTCCCCCATGTTATATTTTTGAGTTAATCATCAACAGTAAAGGAATACCAAGGATTTTTCTCACTTTTCAAGTTCTAGATGGTATTTATGAGAAGATATAAAAAAAAAGGGGATGATAAGGATATCATGACTAAGTGTAAAATAAAACATACTTCCCAATAAAATTCAGATGGACTAGAAAAAAACACATTTACCTTATAAATCTAGTTTTTAAAACCAAATCAAACTCCCTAAACATACGTCTATCACTAATTTTTTAGATGATCAGTTTTTCTTGAAATTTAATTCTTAAGGAAAACTCAGACATGGATAACATCTCTACTTGGCATGGCCCTAGGCTGGACAGTTAACTTCAGTACTTCTGAAGTTTATGAGGCAACATCCAGGTTTAGCAATATGCAAAGTTATTTACAGACAATCAAAAACACAGCAGAACATTTACATTTTAAATTAAAAAACAAATTGCAGTTACTAGTCTAAATGAAATTTGGTGTGAAAAAAATTTAGAAAAGGAAAGATCATATTTTTAGGTCTGCACATATATAACAAATTTTTTTTGCAGTTTTTCATTAAATACTTTTTGTGCTATTCTATAATTTAAACAGAAATTTATAGCATGGCTTTCACAAATAATCTCTTTTCCAGCTGATTATCCCTTGTTTGACTGAACTTTTTATCCAAACATTATTCAATCACAAATTCCTCTTCTACACTATTAAAATGGCATACCCACCAAAGCCAGTTTTCATTCACTTTTGACTCAGAGTGTATTCTTCTTTGGGCATTTGGCTATTCTGTAAACACACTTTATAAGATTAAAAAAATAAACCCAGTAAGATAATTTGTTATAGAGACATCCTCTTTTTAAGCCAGTGATTCTTTAAGTGAAGCAGATAGAGGTTCACATCATGGATTATTTTGCCAATGAAGAAAAATCAAAATAGGAAAATAAAGTAAGGACTTTTGTATGCTCCCTCTAACCTTTGGGAGCAAGTAAGAAGGAAACAATCCAAAACGTTAGGGAAAACACAGCCTAATGGCAGAGGAAAGATAAACATTGCCCAAGGAAATGCAGGAGGAAAACACTTTAACCAGAGAAGAGTAATCACTAGTGTAGCCTGGAATAAACAAAAGACTTTCTTAAGTCTGAAAAAGAGGGGAAACAGCAATAGAAGGTATGAAAGTAATGAGTAAGTTTAGGAAAAAGTCTAGAATATACTTTCACTAGAATGAAAGCGTATCAAGTATTTTGTGATGTGTATGCACATATTTTCCTGACAGGGAAATGCATATTTTGAAAGCTGACAGGTCATTGTAATTTATGGATCTATTTAGAAAGCAACTGTCTTTAAAATTGGCAACTGTCTTTAAAATTCTTACTTAATTTGACTTGGTTAGTGCAGTGTCTCTAGTCAGAAAAAATAGATGGCATCAGATGCTTTGATGCACTCTTATTTATAAAGATTGTGTGTACATTCTTTTCCTCTGAAACCATGTGAATGTTTCACTCAAAGTCTCAGCTCCTTTTTGGTTGATAGTCATCTTGAATCTCTCTTGCTCTGCTTTTCTTACAGCTACTTTCCCAGTGATTGCTCAGGCCTGTGTATGGGTATCTGTGTCTTCTCTGCATCTGTTTCTATGGCATTTTACATCTCTTTTTCTCACACATGCCTATCCTCAAATATCCAACAAAACATGTGCTAACCACAGGTGTCTTTGTTTTTGGTGGTGACATGCACCCATGTTCTTGTGGAAACTGGTTCTTTTTTGTCAGAAAGTTTAACTACTTACAGTGATTTTGAAGAGCACTGTCTATGACAATTAGCTGTAATGCATTTTATCTAACAGCAATTTTATGGATAACAGACCATATTCATAAATTGAACCCAGCATGGAAAACAATACCAGCAGTAGCACAGGTAAACAGATCACAGCCTCCTCAGGAGAGTCACTGTATCATTTTTCATATGAGTACTCACACCAGAATGCAATCAACAGTAGAAAAAGTTGTCAAACCTATAAAATGTACACTAATAATTTAAAACTACAAATTAACAATGCTGTGTACACTAGTGGTCTTTCATTATCATCAAAATTTTAAAATTATTTCCACTTACCTATAAGCTTTAAGGAAACTGCTTATGCTTAGTGTGTTATTTCTCCAAACCTATACCATTGGGACAAAAATTTTCTATGGTGAATTCATCTTTTAAAAGATGAATTATATTTAAGAAATCTGAGGAAGTTGAACATGTTTTTTAAAATAGAGGAGGATAAATACAGAAATGTAAATATCAAGCCCAGGAATTCAAATACATAACGATCCAAAAAAGGACATTTTTCATAAATAGATCATTTTGATGTGATTTTTAAGCTGCATCATCTAGCCAGAGATATATATTTGCATTTGATTTGAGCTTCTCCAGGTCAACAGCTCAATTTTCTGGACCACTTATTGTCCCTGTCAAAAGTTTAAACAAAAATTTTTAAATGGCTTTGTGCTTCAGAATGCACAGTATTGCAAGTTTGTGAGAAATTAAATAAGTGATAAATTTATACTGATTTCTGGTTCAATAATGGAGCATCCACACATCTTCTAAAGTCCTGTCAAAGTAGTTGTAGTGCTATTTGTCCCTGTGGACACGCTGAGAAGCAAATTTCCAGCACATTTCCAGCTACATTAAAGAAAAAAAAGAAAAAAATGAAGAAAATAAAAGTTATAAATGGAATACTCAACATTCAGAAAATAACAGATGATGTTATATTTATCCTTACTCCTTTTTTATTCTTATTTTAAAATCAATAAGTTAGGCTTCAGAAGTAATTTTCATTACAAATTGATGTTGACAGCCATAACCCAAAGGAGTGCAAAAGTTACTTGTGCTTTTTTCATTTTATTGCACTATATGTTTTCCCCTCCCAATCTCACAGTAACATCCTTTTGTAAAGGCCACAGGATGTCTAAACCAAGAGGGACATCTGCTACAGGTTAAAAGTTTGGTTTAGACACTGTGTAGGACTTTTTAAAATGTCTTAATATGAACAAATATTTCAACTGGTACGCAAATTTCAATCAACTTACTTTTATCAGGTTTTTGAATAATTATAAGGTCATTAATTGCTTGAATAAAGAAATAATTAGAAATGTGAATGTGATTTATCCCTAGATGGGGAACTACAGTTTCTTCTTACCTTCCTTTTGTCAAGTCACTTTGAGAAGATTGCTTTAGGTGTGTCTATAAAGTGCAACATAAATGGAACATGCATGGACATTGGAAAAAATCTGTCTAAAAATTGCATATTAAAGTGTTTGAACAGACCTTGGCACAGGTTCAAAGCATGCCAGCTTGCACTTTCCCAGACAATTCCTGTGCACAATTTAGGCATTGGTGTTAGTCATGAACCATTCTCAATGGGCAAAACATGCACGTGACTAGGTAAAACATGGAACATTAGGTGGCTACAAGCTCCAATGCCAGAGAACAGTCCCAGGCATGTTTAACCTGATATTTATATGTAGCCATTTCATGCTTTGGCTGAGGATAATTAACACTTCTGAAGAATCAGGAAGTTCTCTCTTCCAAGGAAGCAGTTTTTAAAGGCCTGAGCCCAAGACACTTTTTTAAACATATGCTATATAGATAATCATATCTTTGTTTTAAATCTTCTTTTTCTGGCAAGTTCATTAAAAATTGAATGGCAAGGCATGTTATGATATTCTCAACTTTTTAAATGCATAGAAGTATGACTTTCTGAATACAGAGCTGAGTACAACAGCCCTCAAGGCCAATTTTCAACTTCGGTCTTTTGCCAGAAGATGAATATCCACATTTATTACTGGCCTGTGAAGTTCTGTATTGATTTAGCTTTACTTCTTAAAAAGCGGAGAAACAAAAAAAAAAAAAAAAGAGCTTGAATGTTTTTGTATTTCTGTCTTAAAATTTTTCTTAGTGGGCCTCAATAACAGTCTTTTAGGAAATTAAAGAGTATTTTTTTATGTGGCTAACATGACAGTAAGTTGTCCTCCCAGTGCCTAGACAAACCAAGAAAATTGAGAGGATAGGTATCATCTCAATTTGGTTCTCAAATTAAGAACCAAAAAGGTATCTCCCCCCACAAAACCCCCCCAAACAAAAACAAACAAACAAACAAAAAAACCCAAAAACCCAAAACCAATCAACCAACAACAACAACAACAACAACAAGAAAACAAAATAAAAAAAAAAACCCAACCACCTCAAAAATTATGGGAAATCACGGCAGGTATCAGGAATGATACCTGCCTCCTTTCTGAAGTTCAGCAATGGTGAGAAAAGAGCCTAAAGAACATCACTGGCAGTGTGTAACGGATCAGTTATCTTACCTAAAAAGTCAGCTACTGTTAGGTCTGGTGTTATGGCCCTGGTATAACAATTCTGGGACATTCTACTTGTCCAGCAGTCTATGACTGGCCTTTCTCAATTATATAATGTGTCATGTATACTTTATAGCCTAAATTACATGTTTTCATTGTCATTATTTTAACTTTATTCAGAATCCCTAGTACTTTGCATAATTAAGAGTTTACTTTAACATTCAAATGAAAGTAGCAGAGTTTTGTCTTGTCATTTTTTCTCCATAGAAACATTATTGTACATTTTAATATATATGCCTGCCATAGAATTCCTACTGTGTACAAACAGAAGCTCATTCTTAACATGGTAGAGATAATGCAAGTTTGTCACTTAAAATGAAAAATACAATTTAATTTCATATTAAATTCTTGTGAGTCAATTAAGCTAAATAATTAGAAGAAGGAAAAAATATTACCTCCTTTTGGCTTACCAGGAAAAATAAATAAAAATCAGTTGTCTCCATGAAGTTGTAAACTTAAAGCAAGTAACTATATAAATACTTGACTCCTCAGGCTTCTTTGGCTTTTTATTTAACCTGTACCACTGTGAGTTTCATATTTAGGTTGTTTACTTTCCACAGTGAATATTCCCCAGTCAATTAGTTACATGGTGCTATTATTTGTTCCTGTGAACTAAATGCAATGCAAAGAACATAATATTGTATTACTTGTCATACAGCGTATGTTATTAATTTCTTCCTAATCATTGTGTGGTCCAGCCTTAACACCAGATTCTAAACAGAGTACTTAAATTTAGGGTGATAGCTAATGATTGTGTTACTGTATTGAGATAACAAGATAGCACTTTTTATAGGAAAGTTCTTTCCAATTATTGAGAGAGTATATAAAATAAACAGTCATAATTAAAAAATTATTTTACTGACATGTCCTAATTATTTAAAAATCTACCTAGAAATATGTATACTGTAGTATGGGTAATATACATACCTGTAAGTTACTAGGAGGTAAACAGAATGCACAGTGCTTGTGCATCACATAACAACTTAAAATGACAGGTAAACAACTTAAAATGACAGGTACTTGAATGTTATACTGGCCTTTAAAGAGACAAAAATGATAAAAATCAATGCATTTTTCATTAATTATACAGAAAAAAAAAAAAAACAAATTACAACAATCATATCTAAGAAAAAAATGGTATCAGGTGTCCAGTATTACATGCTGTCCATAATTTATGAAGCTAAATAACAACATGTAGCAGTCAGGGAAGTTAACATAAGAGTGAAGAGGGCAAAAGAGGTCCCTTCTCTAGTTTCACCAATACTATCTTTGCATTTATAAAGCTTATCTCAGTACACAGCAGCAGCAGTTGCAAATAGCAGCAAGAGACACACCTACAGCTTTCCATATATTTTGTGAAAACTGGTTGAGTGCTCTCTCCATGAAGATCTTTAATTTCTGCCTTTTGAATTAAGATTTACTTTGAAGAACAAAAATTGAGTCTTAGAGTAACAGACTGGATAAATAGCTTAAATTTATGGGAACTCAGTCATTTGTTTTGGGCAAAAGAAGCATTCGCCCTGGACATCAAAGGGAGCAGGATTAGGTTCTAAAGCTTTACCCTGAAAGTTGCAGTTCATTTTCTGGACTATATACGTGTGGATTTGTCAGGGGAGTTCAGAGAGCTCTGCCCTTCTCCACACTGCAACCAGCTTTGTTCACGCAGTGTATGCTCCTTAGTGTGCTACAGTCATGGTTGCATGGCTCCATAGCTCCTCCCATACAGATTAGGGCATCCCCACCCCATGACTAAGGCCTGGAACAGAAATAAGGTTTAAAGGCTTTTGCTGTAGTTATCAGGTAATCTGAAATACTTGATTTATCACTTCTCTGGTCATTTCAGGCATAATGACATGAACCCTATGCATACTAAAGTGTTTTTAGGAATATAGTGAACATCCATTCTGCAATAAACTGTCATGAGTGAGCTTTTGAAGCAGAATACAAGGAACTGCTTCTCTGAATGCAGTCAAAGAATTCAATCTTTCATTTTAAAAAGTGGAATAAAAATATTTTATTTCCCTTAAGGAAAATAAAATCCTGATTTACCCATACGTGTTACACACCACCTTCTAAAAGAACTAAAGGTTTAAATTAGTTGTTCTCTTGTGCAGGTAATACAGCATAGTACTCAAGTAAAAGAGCCATTTCTACAAGTTCTTTTCACTGAATGGTATATTAAAAGCATTAAACGGTCTAGTGATATTCTCATTGAAACCATAATCAAATAGGTGTTATGCCTGACCATAAAACCATAAAAAAACGTATTTGGCATTTGAAATTTAAAATTCCAATGGTTTGTATTTTATTTACATATTAATTCACCAACTAAGAAAAAAATAATTACTTAAATAATTACTAAAATCACAGAAAGACTCCATCAACATGAATTGGTAACAATCACTTGGAAGTAGATTGAAATAGTATTCCTGAGCTTTGTAATTTCAGAATTACATTTTCCTGGAAATTCGTAGATGTATAAGTACATAAATATATGCTATGTGAACTCCAGATAGGTAGTTCCTTAAATTATATTTTATTTCCAGGAGAATGTAGTTTTCCCCTTGAGTTACAGAGTTGCAATATATTAAAGTAAGCGGAAAGACTTAAGGACAAACTTCATTTGCAACACCAATTATTTCCCTTTATTTCAAATTAATAACTTCAAGTTAAAAATGCATAAACGATTACAGGATTTGGACCTTTTATATTAACTTGGAACAAAGATCTGTAATACATTTTTTTCAGAACCTAGTTTATTCTGTCTCTGTTAATAGGTACCATTAGAATAATAGCATTTCCACTACTGAATTACCATGTTTTCCAGTGCCATCTTCACTTCTACACTTTTAAACAAAAATGCATACACTTGCATATACACAAGTTTATAAACCAAACTTTGATTCATCCAAAATTATTAATTTTGTAGTAGTTTAAACATAGGAGAGGCATTTGAAAGCTATATTAAGACAGAGCACAATTCAGAAAATCCTAAGCATTGGAGAGATCAGGTGCACTGGTGTAAGATATTATCCCTTTGTGCAAATAACATTTATCCAGCGCTGAAAGGGTGTGTTTATATGTCACAGGGGATTTACAGCTGTGTCCAGCTGATTCCTGGAGTCGACAGACAAGGAGTGCTTCCTCTAGAAATGAAAGGATTTTTGTCCAAGTACTGAGCAGCAAACGACATTAAGTGAGTACTAAAAGACATAGTTAATTCATGGGATAAAAATTCTTCTTCATTATTATCCTGTGCTATAATTATTCAGTTTTACCTGTAGAGAGGAACACCAGAAAATCTTTCAGATTAGGACATGCTCTTTATCCAAGCACTCCCTCACAACACACAATTAAAATATTTCCAGTAAATCTGGTGGCGGTGGAGCCTCAGCCTCCAGCGAAGGACATTTCACCTGAACATCAGTATTTTCCCCTGTTCTCGTCCAAAAAGCCCGTTTTTGAAAGCCACTCCCGTTCCGTATGTCCATCTGGAAATCCCTCGCCCCGGCAATGCTTTGAGCAGCGGGTGTTTCGGTTCCTGCGGCGCGGCCTTTCACATCCACAGAGAAAGGGCATGAGCGGCGACAGTAACTCCAGCGAGTGTCCCACCTCGCAGAGGCTGCCGCCTTTGAGGGTTCAGTTTAAGGGCCCTTTCCAGGTCTGCCTCCTGCAAGGCAGCCTTTTGCAGTCCTCCGCCTCCTCGTCCTCTCCACCATGCTTAGGCAGGACAAAAAAATAAACACCAAAACGTGTATTATTTTTCCAAGAGAATCCCTTCTTCACAAATCCTCAGCGCAGGCTTAAGCATTAAACTTCGGTCTCGTTCCGCGCATCAAAAGGCAGGGAGGAGGGGGAAAACAAAAAAAGGAGAAAAAGAGAGAAGGTCGTGCAGCAGGGAGAGGAGCTACGTAAGAGAGGCTCTGCCGGGAGAGGCGAGGCAAGGGAGCCCCTCCAGCTGCAGCGGCGGAAGCGGCGCTGGTGGAACGAGGGAGCGATCGGGCAAGGAGGAGGCAGCGGAGGGAAGGGGAGGTTGCTGGTGTTTGGCGCCGGTGGAGGGAGTCATTCCTGCCGCTGCACTTCCGGTCGGCATTTTGTTCTGAGAGGGAGCGAGAGAGACACACACAGGATCCTTCCCCCTCCTCCTCCTCGCCCTTCTCTCCCTCTGCCCCCCCGCTCGGTACCGACTCACCGTGCCCAGGCCGCCCCTCCCCGCCCTCCTGCGCTCGCACTCTCGGAGGGAGCGGCGGCGGCGGCGGCCCCTTGGCACCGCTTCCTCTCGGCCACCCTCCGCTCTCCCTGGCTCGGAGCGCGGCTCGGAACCGGTTCGGCGCGGCGCGGCCCGACCCGTGTTGATGTTGTGAAGCAGGCTCGGGGGGAAGGGATTTGCCTCGGCCGCACACCCCCCGGCTCTACATGTTCGCTGCACTGAGGAGGAGACGGAAGAGGAGCCAGCCCCCCTCCCGGCCCGGATTATTGTTGTTATATTATCTCCCCTCCTCCTCCTGCTCCGCGGCGGCGGCGGCGGCCCAGCGGCGGCGGCGGCTCCTCTGAGGAGGGAGGGGGGCGGATTTCTCTCCCCCTCTCTCGGATTCTCGTTGGATTCAGACGCCGATTTGCTCAGGTAATCCCCCCTCCTTGTCTCCCCTTCCCCTCCCTGCCCTCTTCAGCAGCGGGCCGGGCCTCTCAGCCCAGCGGCCCAGCACTGCCGGGAGCAGAGGGGATTAGCTGTTATCCGGGGTAGAGGGGAGTAAGTGGCAACCGGAGGTGTTTATTTCGCAGCCCCCCTTCCTGCTCGGTCGGGTTTGGCGGAGGAGGTTGGTTCGTGCCGGGCTGCCGGGAGGCCCAGGCCCGGCGGAGGGCGCAGGCCCGCCGGCCAGCGCCTTTACTCCAGCTCGGGGATTAGAAAGGCGAAGCGGCTGCTCAGTGACAGGCCTCAACCCGAAAAGAGCAGGAGGAGGAGGAGGAAACAATACAATTAGTCGCAATTGTGCACTGATCCTTTCCCATATTTACAACTTCACCTAGGGCAAGGAAGGAGGGTCCCAGTGCAGACAGCCCTCTGAAGTGGGGCAGGAGTAAGTGGAGGCATAGAGGAGGAGAGACAATGTAAATACTCAGGAACAAAAATGCCATTTGTCTTTGCCATTACCTTATTCTTCTAACCAAGTGTGTTCTGAACATTCAAAAGTTTAAATGCTTTTGGTTTTATAATCTGCAGATGTTTAATTTCTAAACATTATTGATTAGTATGTTAATGACTTAGTATATTTATAGCATTAAATAGTGCCTGAAGGATGATTGACATATCACAAACACCTGCAGACCCAAGAAATACAGATAGCCTAGCATATTCTATCAGGTACTCTGCACAGTTTTGGTGTCTGTGTCCTGTATATGGTGCGGGAATATATGTTAATGGAAAAAATACCATTTTCTCCATCTAGCAAACGGTAAACCAGGCAAGGGATCGTGTGTAAAGTGTTGTGTTTATGACCTAAGGGACCAAGGTGAAGATGAGATCTTAACCAAAGTACTTCAGAGTCACATGTAAATTTATTTAAGTGAAATGTGACAAATGCTTAAAAAGTAGCATATTTTCTTGCCAGGCTATATCACACTGAGATACCCAGGTTGTTATTGGCTGTTTGTGTCCATGATGTTTGAATATGTAATTAGGCGTCATTTCTACAGGTCAACTGTGTTTTGAAAATGACTGTTTATTAGTCTCAGGTCTTTATAAATAAATAGTCGCTGATTTACAATAAAGTAAATCTTTGACTTATAAGTGGTAGAGTTGTAAGTGTTGCTAAAAACTCAGGCACATTTAAACAAACACCCTGTGAACTAATAAAAATACTTCTACAGAAATTACTGCAGGAAATTTTAAGATACAAAGTTTTCATCCTTGTAGAGAGGAATTTGTTAGTGGCAAACGATTTGTGATATTACATACTTTGTTACATTTTTAGCAGGTTTTTTAGTTGTTCAGGTAGCTTTGCTGTTATAATACATGGTTACTATATCTTATAGAGTAACTTTCTGGTGCATTGTGTTCAGAGTCTTGTAAATGAAGCTCTGCTGTCGTGCCTCCCTCGTGCCCTGATACATGTTTAAAAGGGTGAAGTTAATATAGCTGTCACGTAGAAGGCGTGTTTTTAATGCTGTAAATCCGTGTAGTAGTCAGTAGCGTGTCCGTGATTTGTATTGGTCAGGGAGCAGTTTGAATTTTAAAAAGCCAGAAGATCCTGCTGAGCCCCAATCCCGGCCTCCCTTCCTCCCACTAATCTCCCATTCCTGTCTTTGTGCTGCCTGGTCCTGTTAGACACTGTTTGCAACAGGGCCTCAGGCCTACGTGCGTGGAGAGGAACCATTTACAGTTCGAAAAAGCAGCTTTTTTTTTTTTTTTTAAATTTTGTGAAATGCAGAGGGAGCCACTAGTCGTCTCTAACTGTCCCCACCTCGGTGTGTAACAGCGGAATTGCTGTTTGCTTTTGCCCCGTAGTGTGCATGGAGACCGAGTGTAACTCTGCTTCACAGGAAAGAAAGGACTGTGCAGAAGTAGTTGTAGTTCTTGGGTAGTTTTCATCATCAGGAAGCGACATTACAGCACTAGCATTTCTTGCGTCTGTGTTTCGGGCGGCTGCCGTTCTAAGAAGAATGTGTTTGTTAAGCTAACAGTAGTGAAGTTTTCTGACTGATTTTTCCTTTAAGAAGGGTTGCTTTAAATATTCTCGATATGAGCAGGAAATGAGCTACTGTAGTTACACAGTTCCTGTCAAGTTTATCTTGCCAGGGTTGTGTGGTTGTGTTTACAGCACCATTTTTTTTTTTTTTTAATCTGAACGGATGCACTTTTCTGGAATGAAGAATACTTATATTTATAAAGGGAAATATAAGATGTCTATTTTTATTTGTAATTTGTTTTTTGGGTTTGTTCTTATGAGCTGCATGTGGTTAATCTTGAATTAGTTGCTTGATCAGTTTATATAGTTTTACAGAAATATTTAAAGTTGAGAGATTTATAAGAGGGCTTATTTTTCTTTTGAGTTACAAGTTTTAACATATTTGAGAGTGTGTGCATGCGTGAAGCAGGCCTGTTACACTTGCATACTACTTTTTCCCAGATGTTAGGAGCTTCTACTAAATGTTTATCACAACAGTTAGCTGCTTAAGGACAATGTATGTATTTTATTGATGTTATGGAAATACAAAATTAATTATTCTCAAGATCTTAGTTGTAACTATTATTTTTTCAAAAATAGAAAAATGCTTCTTTCTACGTTTTGTCTTGTACTTTTTCCTGCTTTGTGCATTTTGAATTTACTTCCTCTGCACAGGTTGTTTTTTTCCCCTCAACTTCTTGAATATTTTACCTAAGGTTATTCCAACAAAAATCCCTTCCTGAAATCTTTTGCTGTTGATTCAAGCTGGTTTTATACTTTTTAAAAATCAAAACGTAGAAACAGGCATGTCAGTAAAATATTTTTTTTTTTAAATTTGCAATGTTTAAGTTTTGACTTAGAAGCAACAGACAGATCAGAGAAGCCAAATGTTATACCGAAACCCTTTTGAAAATCATTACTCTACATGAGAGCACAGGTACCCCATGAAACCTTATGTTTGAGACTCCGTGTACATAAATGTTCCTACAGCTCTTCTTGCAGAATCAAGGCCATAGATAGTAATTTCCTTAGGAGAGAAGTTTTTTGTTTGTGTTGGTTTTAGTGTGATTATTAAGGTAATATAATTTTAATCCTGAGTGTTTCCTTTATATAGTCCTCTACAATATAAATAAACTATATTTTGGAGGATACTAGGTGAAAAATATGGATTGATTTAAGCTAGAGATCCCGTTCCTACTTTTATATGTTCTGTGGCAACTGGACTTTCATGTCTATTATATTACAAAATTTTAAACTGATTATACCACATTTATATTAATATATCATAAAAATTGCACAAGACATATGAAGTTTCTGGACAATTGCTGTAACTAGAGAGAAAAATATGTACTATTATCCTGAATATCTAGACCTAGGAGAGAAATCAAGTAATCAAATTCACAACTTTATAATTTCTAGAAAGTATGTTAGAGGAGTATGTAATATTCATGAATATGTGTAATTTGGATAATAACCCTGGGCATACTTAATCAGAAAAATTTGAGTAGTTGTAGCTTTAGCATTCGTTGACTGGTAGGTGTGAGGTGGGTCATCAGGTATGGGTGGCTATTTAGCATCACAAAACACTAAGAATATTTAACATTTGAAAGAATAGCCTTTTCAGTATCATACCATTTATTTTAGATCTTGTTTTTCATTTGTCTTTATTAGAAGTAATTGAGGTTAGGTTGGCTTCTGATTTTGAAACATCAGCAGTAATGAACATGCAGTTGTAGAGAGATATCTGCAAGGAAATGCCTGAAATAGGTTAATACCCATGTATTGTTGCTAATAACTCTGTACAATAATGATATCTTTTTATTGTAAAAAAGGAAGTATTATTGAAATTAAGAAAACAAGTGTTTAACAATTGCAAACTTCTTAATATAATTCATCTACATTTGTATTTTTATTTTCTTTGTATTACAAACATAGTAGCTGATCCTGATCCCCAAAAGGTGTGAAAGAAGTGCTTTACATTGACATGTATGACACCCCATGAGTAAGGAAATTGCGTTTGAGTGGATTGTGCAGGACCTGTGATTTGTGTTTCTCTTCCTGTCCCTACTGTTAACCATGTAAAATCTCCCCAGCAAAAGGGAGGGAAGAAAGGATTTTAGCCCATCTGTATGTGGAAACTGAAAGGGATTCCATTCAGATTGAATGTGGTTAATACTGTATTTTAAGGTGATTACTTAGTCTACACAAATAACTTCAAAAGAATGTAAATATCCAAGACCAGTTTTCATGTTGAAGTCATAAAAAATTGTAGAAGAAGTTAATTTTGCGGCCTTTAGAATTTGTATCAGTTTAAAGTGTAAGTAACCAGAGATCTCAGATTCTTTTTATATGAGTAGATAACTAAATTTTTCATTTTATTGCTGTGTTTGATTTTAAGCATTCTGGTTTTTGTAGCAGCATGTATATGTAGACATGCAATGTGGGTGTCAGAACACCCTAGCCTGCAAAATAAGGGAGTCCTGTAAGGAAACAGCAGACTGAGGAGCTGGGCCTTTAACTGCACCACAGTATTCAACCTTGCAGCCCCGGTTCAGTGCCTCATCCAGTGCACGTGAAATGTCCCTGACCACTCTTATAACCTAGTTTATATACTTATCATTCAGTGTGTAGCCTGTTGCCTTATTACCTGCTCTGTACATCCCAGTCTTTCAGGAAGGCTGTAGTGTTTCCATATTTTAATTTGTAGAGTTATCTCAAAACAAGGTGCTTTGCAGACTTCCTAGAGTCTTGTTTTTGCACATCTGTAAAATATTTCTTCAATTTTACAGATGAAGGACTGAAATAGAATCAGATATTGAATTTTAAAAGCTTATAAATCTTATCTGTTGTGACATGCTTTACTCTTCAGATTTTTAAAGTTACTTTGCAGCACTTAGGAAGTTCATAACATTGTTTTTGTTGGCCTTACTTGTGGTCATATATGTTCTGCGCTTCAACTTTTTAGGCTCATTGTTTCTCCTCCTGAAACCCTAAGAAGTATAGAATCGGTTTTCACCGGAGGCCTTAAATATCTATTAAATTTCAACTGTTTTGATCATGCCAACAGTTGGAAAAAAACAGACTGCCTGTCCTGAGAACCTAAAAAAGAATCACCGTCTATATCTTAAAGTTTATTGGGGAGAAGAGAGAACAGGGTAGATCATTAACTCACGTCGCTCAGGTAATTGACTGCTGTGGCTACAATGTTGAACATAGAGATACAAACTGTTACTGTTACTCTCTAGGATTGCTAGTTCCTGTTGGAGGGTGTCCTAAGCATTGGGTTGGGAATCTTGGGGATAAAGCTCTGTCTCTTTACCAGATGATTGTTGCCCTTGATGTATAGTGCTTGAGAGCCCCTCTCTACACACAGTGGTCAGACCACTGCGATGTCAGTCAGTTGTCAGGCTCCTCTAAGACTATTAGTGAAGCAAGGCTGTTGAGGTGTAGTAAGTGCATTCCTAGCCAGAAGATTACTTCTGGGCTGTAGGAAGTCCAGGCCCAAATGTGTAATTGTATCAGGCACAAAAGTTCTTGAACTTTTTTTCTTCCTCTTTGGCTTTTTGTATCATGCTCAAAGCGTGGCTCGGGGGCTGTGAGTACATTATGGAACAGGCAGAATAAGTAGCACTTTAGTCTTATTAACTTAATTCCTTTCTGTTTTGTGATAGTACATTTGTGGAGGTTTTTTGTTAGTTTGTTTTGTTTTTTCTGCTTTTGGTTTTGCTTGTTTTTAAGAAGAGTTGTTTTTCATAAATGTCAGTTTTGGCAAAAGATGTCTTGAATTTTAAACTTCTCAATGCACTGGTTTTGTTAAGTGTGTTTTATTCAAATTCCTTAGTAGGAAAGTGTTATGTTCCACATGAGGCACTTTATAAGTTTGTGTTTCATGGCATATATGTCATGTGCCATATATGGGGCAGTGATCCTGTGAATAACAAGAAATGGTATATGATCAATGAGTATCACAATGCTCAAGAATTAAAATATAGGTCCAAGCAACCATAACTCTAACATTTCTTAATATTTCTATGCTTGTTTTTGTGTTTTGCTTGTTTTAATATTTCTATGTTTTTTTCTCCCCTTTTTTTTTTCCTCAAGCTCAACTGAATAACAAACATACGTCTGTGATAATGCAGTCTCTATCTCTCATGTTTGAACTTAGCCTTTCTTCTATGTTGACCTCAGAAAGGATGAGGTTACAGATACTCAGTCTCTGAAATTTTGTTTTCAAGTCTTATGACTTAATAAGACTGTCTGCATTTCTTTCATGTTATTTTCCATTCAGATGTGTTGCTTTCTCTTTTTCTTCAGATATGTTTTCTGCATATTGAGAGAAGGAGGAAGAATTTGGAGGGCCCTCACCAGGTGCTGTGTTCAGCAGCTGACTTTAAAAAATTGCTGTAGAAAAAATACTCTGGAACCCGCTTTTTTGTAATGTAAAAGCTGGACAAGTTTTGATGAGATTCTAATGAGACTGTGGGGAGAACTTATGGGGAGTTCTTTGTGAAGATCTAAAATCTTTGGGTTTTTTTTAAACTTTGTGTTTTTTTCTGACGGGAAAATTTTAAATCTGCTTGGTGATGTGTTTGTTATGTTTCTAGTTGAAACAAAGATGATGTAATTGCTTTTTACTGTGTGAATGCTATATTTCCTTTTTCTTTATTTTGAATTAATGGAAGATGGATTTTTCTCTGCCTGCATGCTCTGTAGTGGTTGTCTCTTCCTGGCAGTTTCTTTTAAAAACTCATGTTGAGGCATAACCTGTGACATAGCACAGTTTCATTTATCCTGTTAAAATTTGGCAGTCACAGGGATTTGAAGCATTGCTTAACAGTTACTAGCTGACTTTAAGAATGCATGTTACTCCTTGCATGTAGGTAGGACTGGTTCTCCTCTGTTTCCTGATTACTTATGTACTATTTAAAGGCAATGACTGTACTTCTGACTTTGCTAAACTTCAGTCATTTGGGCCAAAGTCTTCCATGTTGAGTGAATGCCCTTTATTGACTTATTATCTGAATAATATTCAAAGTGAACATAATTCACTATTCATAAGGCTTCATATAGTTCATAAGGCTTCTAAAGATTGTGATAGAGGAAAATATTTTTAAATTATTCCTGACCTTTTTTTCAAGCTTTTCTTTGGGAAAAGGAGTTTAGAATTTCAGTGTGAAATAACTTTTTACATTAAGGATGTACATTTAGTTGCTATTTGGAAAACTTTCAGAAAACTGGGCAAATTATTAGTGTCTATAAAAATTAACTGACTTCCCTGATTGTAGGCACTATTGTTGAAAAACTTTGTTATGCACAACAGAGCTTTCCTAAAGAGTTCTAAACAGTGAGATTGATGTACAAACTCTTAGTTTTATGGTTTCCATTCTCTGTTTATCCACAATGCAGATTAATTTAAGTGTGTAAAAGACAAGAAGTGAAATTGCAGATGGATGGAAGGGTGAGCATATGGAGAAGGAGAGCAGTGGACTCGAACTGGACTTAGATGGGTGGGGAGGGAATGGAGTTTGAAGGGTAGGAATTGGGAGAAGGCAGGAGCTTTGAAGTTCTTAAGGAGCAGAGCCACTCCTTAAAGATAATCAGCACATCTATGGAGACAGTCTAAGAGAGTTGGGAATGTCTGAAGAAAAGAAGGCTTTGGGGAGAGACTTCATAGCACTTCTCAGTACCTAACTGGGGCATTTCACAAAAGCTGGAGAGGGATCTTTTACAAGGGCATGTAGTGCTGGGACAGCAGGGAGTAGCTTTAGGATGACAGAGGGAAGATTTAGATTAGATCTTAGGAAGGCATTTCTTACTATGAGAGTGGTGAGACAATGTGTTGCCCAGAGAAATTGTAGCTGCCCCATCCCTAAAAGTGCTCAAGGCCAGGTTGGATGGGGTTAGTGGAAGGTATATTTGCCCATGGCAGGGAGGATGACCTTTAAGGTTCCTTCCAACCCAGATTCATTCTGTTGTTCTATGAAATAATGACTGAACTGTAGTGACTTGACAAAGGAGCTGGTGGGGGAGATACAAATAGCCTTAAGAAAGATAAAGGAAGTGCTGTGAAACAGCCTTATCAAGAAGCAAAGGCAAAAAGATACTGTGGATTTGCTTGTACAGTCAAGAAAAGCAGTTCAGGGATGAGAACGGATGGGAAGTGTGTTCTGAGAGAGGCCAGAGAAGGGACGGAGAAGAAATTGCCTGAGAAGCCAGAAGAACTAAACAAGGATTGGCTGGGCAAAGAAGCATTATTTCACACAGAGGAATTCATTGTTTGAGTTGTCTTTTTTTTTTTTTTTTCCCCCTAAACTGAGAAAATTACTTAGCAAAAAACAAAAGCTCAGAAATTTAGACTACTTCTTTTAAGAGCTAATCATAGGAGGTTCTGTAGTTCAGATTACCTATATAAGTATGTGTGCTACCTTTGTGAATGCATTATGGTATTCTTAAATCTGTAATCCCTTTTTTACTGACAACAGGATGTCTATTTCAGTGATTGTGTAAAATAAATTGAATTGTGTTTTTTAACACAGCAGGTTTTATAAATATCTCCAAGTATTTGCTTCAGATATTGTTGATTCTGCCTTGGAGAAAGTGATAAACTCTAGAGATTGCTTTCAGTCCTGTCTTTTATGATTAAACATTTTGAGTCTCTTTGGTGTTCAGTGTGTAGCCTTTTGCCTGAATTGTTTTGTGTCATGAAGTCCTGCTCCAGAGACAGAAGTCTTAATTTCCTCATAGGCTTTTCTGTGGTCTGTTCTGAAATATTGTAAGTCCACAGTTAAGCTCCACAAATGCTTGTTTCTAAAATGCATTTGAGGGTAGTATTTAATCACATAAATTGAGTGCTGAGATTAAAAAGTTGATCTTTATTATCTTTGGAAGTCTAACTGGAACAAGTATAGAACCCTAATTTTAAATTAACTGGCTTTTTTTTTTTGTATCTTGATTTATATGGTAATAGTAGAACAGATTTTGTTAATTTTGGTTACAAATATGACTAATCAGTGTTGTTCAAATTAGGCTTTGGAGCCTGCAGGATAAAAGGAACACAGAAATATTTGCCATTTGTAATAAAAATAGAATGAAATTCCCAAGAGTGGCGTTTTTCTGTTTCCTGCTATCTGATCTGAAGCCTCTTTCCCTTCGTACTTTCTTTGGTTTTTTTTGGACTTGAAGTGTCTTGTGTACAGCCGACCTTACAGCCTTACAAATAGACTCTGATTCATTTCCAGAGCAGATCCCTCCTGTAAGCTGGAGGAAGATTGGGCCTGAGGATGGCAGAGATGTGCTACACAATTACATAATCCAAGGACTGTGTCAGAATTCTTGGAGGCAAGGGACATTTATTAACTTTTGATTGACTTTGCAAAGACTTTCAACCTGGGGGTGGGGGATTTCCTGTAAAAGTCTAGAAACGTTTGAGTCAATGCTCAGAAAAAGTAATGGTTTAGTATTTGTTGATATCAACTATTCAGTGCCGAATGCTCTGCTTTAGAGGATGTTTTTAAAGTCATGCCTCTAACATTTTTAATAGTAAGAGTTTTAACATACAGCTGTGCATTTAGTGTGATGCATTTCTAAACATTGCCTTGTAAAATAGCTGTTAGAATGCAATGAGTGAAATTTACAATCTTGATTTCTACATCATAAAAAGGAATTGGAATGAGATCAAAAGGGGACTTTGTTGTGATACTGCTATTGAAAATGTCATCCCTTGGATGTCAGTCAAAAATTTGAGATGTGAGAGATGCAAAATGGAACTTAGCTCCTCTGGTGCTAATTAAGGCATCCATATTGGTTAGTTGATAGAAAACACTGGAGAGATTTTCACATCCTGGAGTTCAGTTTGAATCACTTTATTTGAAAATCATATTCTCTCCTTCAGGTTTTTTCTAATTCATTTTCTTTCCACTGTGATGTAGTACTCCTTCAGCAGGAGGAGAAGGGGATGGTCACCTCCCCATAAAATATAAAGCCAGTCAAAGGCACTAAGAGATAGTGACAAATGCATGTTTGAATGTCTTGCTACTGAGGAAGATTTCAGAATCTGTCAGATTCCTCAAGTGAGTGTTCAGTGTCTGGCCTCCTGACGTTTTAAATGAAGTGTTGGAGGCAGTGGCAAGTACACAGGGCCAAGTAATCCATTTTCTATGATAGGTATGTTCAAAGCATGTTTATGACTGGACTTTCTTACTCCGGAGGTCTTGCCCAGACTTATGGGTAAAACAGGTGAACTGCTTGGTACTTACACACACTGAAGCAAGGTTGTTGGTGAGCTTTTCTGGTGATAAGTTAGGTGACTAATGGCTTAGAGAGTTGTAGGAACACACTGTGCACTCCAGAGTCACTATTATAAAAGGTTATTTAGAGTTATGACTCTGCATATTTACTTACTGGAGTAATTCCCTCTGGTGTTCTATCTAGCATGATGTAAAATTTAGTCATATTATTTGCAAAAATAGGTAATTTATTTTTACCGTGGAAAATATAATTAAAATATTTGAGGAATTGAAATAAAAATTGAATGGTTTAAAGACTGTTTTGTCTGTAATTCGCCAAATATCATTGCATGAACAAGCCATCATACTACTGAAAGTAAACATTCTCAGTTTTCACATATGAATAATCCATCATACTACTGGAAAGTAAACATTCTCAGTTTTCACATCATACTATAATTTTAGCCTGCAACCTGGAGAAAGAATAATGAGAACCATTTATTTAATTTTGTGGTGTATTAAATGCTTGCCTTGAACTAGTAGGCTTCAGAATAGGAATTCCCTTTTTTTTTTTTTTGTAAGTGTTTGTTTTTCCTGACAAATCTTTTTCCTAGACTCAAAGCAGACGTATGATGTCATGGAATTAAGCAAATTCCTAATCATGTCTTGTTAAACAATTAGTCAGTGAAGTCTTATAAAAAACTCTGTAGGTGGACTTCTGAGAATTCAACACAAGTCCTGAAAATCTGAAGTTATTACATGCTCATTTACAGTGAATGTTCAATTGTGTATATGTAGCATGTGGCAATTGCGCATAACTTGGGTTAATTCAAACCTGTTTCATTGCTGGCTAAGGAAGGTTGGATTAATTTGCATTTTTCGTGGGCATTATGTACAATTATTGGAAGTCAGCTGATGCATAGTTAACTAGACAGTGTAATCTACTTGGACTAATCAGCTTGCCCAAGTGTGGCTGTCACCCCATGTAGCCCTACGTAAAATTTGGGTGAGAACAGTGTTTGCCTGAAACAAAAACATTTAAGGTCTACTATCTGCCCCTAGTTATCGATACAGGTATAAATTGGAGCAAGTGTTTTGAGAAGGACAAATAAAATGGATGAAATCCTCGTTGTAAAATACACAAATTTTGTAATTCTGATAGAAGATATCATAAAGCTTGTTATAGATATAGCAGATAATTATTTTAAACAAAAGTGGAAACATTTGTTTTATGATGATGCTTAAATACTTATGCTATTTTGTAATAAATCAAACAAAAGTTAGAAAATTTACATACTTTAGTTTTAAAGGTGACCCTATAGAAACAGCATCAGTTACCAAATACATTAAACTTGCTATACAGAACTTAGAATTTTTGTTTGCAAAATGGCGTTTACCTTGATATAGAATTCAATTTAGTTTCATGTGCATGATTATGATTTATAAACGTCCTGTAAATCAACTTACGTGCAGGTTCATTCATAATGTTTTAAAACTACACTTTTGCGAATGGATTACTTTCAGTAATCCAGGATTTACGCAGATGTAATTACTAAAAATTGATACCAACGTATTTGCTTCCTTAAATAAGAAGTAACAAGAACCTTTTTGTAGGGTGTTCACATATAATAGAATATTTATTTTATGAACTCAAATATTATAGTAGTAAATAGTGGGTGCACACAAGACAAAATAGCTCCTTTTTTCTTTAGATAAGACATGATAATTTTTAGGCTAAATTTGCCCATTAAGAGTAACAATAGCTTTGTGGCCCTGTTGTAGTTAGTTTGTGTTGTTCTGTGGTTAATTCATTTTTTCATAATCACTGTTAATTGTTCCATGAATCTTTGTAAGTTAAAGATGTTTGTATTTTGGGGGAATGAAGGGGGAGTGGGTTGTGGCCTGGAGTGCTAATTGAAGAAATGTAGTGGTAGGCTCCCAGTTATGATTGCTTTGCAGTAACTCTCTGAACTCTGAGCATAGTTTAATAAATTCAGCACTCATTTACTCACTTACTAACACATTTATCAGTGGTGTGTTAATTGACATCAGATACCTTGAATTTTTTTTTTTTTTTAATAGAAATGTATTAATGTAAGCCTGTGTAAAATGCTTATGTATTTGTTTGGGTAATAAGTCAGATACTTGTCCACTGAAAAAGTGGAGAGTTCTCTGAGAATTCACCTTAAAGTCTTTTAGAAATCATAAGTGCCTACTTGACAGTTAGTGTCTTAGAAAATGTAGAAGAGGATGTTTGTTATGAGTAAACAGTAGGAATAATTAGCAGTGGGGGGAGCTCAAGTTCCTTGTAATATGAACCTGGAAGACACAAATGTAAGTGAATGTTGGATTATTTGAGGTAGGAGTTCAGTACTATACAGAATACTACTGTCGGGATAAATTTGTGGTTTAGACACTAGTATTATCATGTGTGCCAAAGCATGCAGACAATAATCTCAAACATTTGGCCTGGGAAGGCCACTTGTGATCTGCAGGCTCTAATTTATGGTCTCCCATGGCAACTGTTAAAGAGAAGAAAGGGTTATGAATTAAAATGTGTCCCACAATCATATCCTGTGAGTTTAATGTAAAGAGTTTATTTTTTTCTGGATATAAACAGCCTGTTCACACAGGAACAGATCTTTACCTTGCTGCTGAGGTGCCCTACTTCTTGTCGTATGTTTAACCATGGAGATTGGTAAATTAGCAATTATTCTGTTGGGAAACAGGACAAAAACTCAGTACTTTCATGGCCTGGACAAGTGGCTATTAGTGGTTTGTGTGCCTGTCTGTATAGGTGGCTTGGCATCCAAAATAAGAATGAAAGACTTTTAGCTGCTACTTACTCCTTCTTTAGTGTGTGTATATGTCAGTCTTGATGCAAATCAAAGGTATTTGAGGCCTGATCTGTTTGAGATGCTTCTGGTTTATCTTCAGTGACATGTGAGTTAAATTAGAGGGGTGCCACCCTTAATTTTTGATGCTTCTGAGTTGTTAGAATATCCCCCAAAAGATGTGTAGTTTCTGTGTCCCCTTTGTGCTAATATAACTTTCAGTTTGGAAAAAAAGCAAATGGATTCTAGCAAAGCTGCAGAGAATTGAGAAAAAACTTCAAAATGAGCTTGTGACTTGAGGAATAATATTAATATTTCATGGCAGAAAGATTGAGCTGTCGTTCTAAAAGGTGCGTGTTATCAGCTTCATCTCAGGAAAGACTGCAAAGATCACCTTTAGTCTTCCCGCAAAGGTACTGCCCTAAAAATATATATTTCTAGCAGTGCTGTGATTTACATCTTACTCTGTATGTATTTATTAGCATTCATCGGGTGATTTATGATTGGCAAACAGCTGTAACTGTACTTATAAGACAGTGAGCTGAAAATTATAGTACACTTATTTTAGGATATTCTAAAATGTATAGTTTTAAAGTAATTAGAAGATACAATGATAATAATTGAATTTTATGAGGGTTTCATAGTTTTTTTCAAGATAGGTAAAATTTATCTCAATTGATTAAAGCATGCTGATAATAACACCAAGGTTGGGGATTTGATCCCGATGTGGACCATTAATTTATGAGCTGAATTATGATCCTTATAGGTCTTCCAACTTGGAATATTCTGTGATCCTTTGTGATGCTTCAGATATAACTTACCTCTATTTTAAAATCCAGTCCCTTCCTAGAAAAAAGGGAACATGTAACTGCAAATTATTCTAGTTCAACAGGTTATGAAAATAAAGTGCTCATCATCCAATTGTGTGACTTCTATTAAAAAATTAAGCATGACTCACTAATCTGGTCTTCACTTTATTCATTAATTTGATTATCTGCATGGTCAGTTATGATTATCCTTGTATTTGTAGAGTATGGCCCATGGTTCACCTTTACCTTAGCAACAGCTGGGACAATAGTGGTGTCTGAATTCTAGTCAAAAGTTTTGTATAAAAGCCTCAGTGAAATTGAGAGCTGTAATTAGGCTTCTCTTGCACGGTAGTGAGGTTCTAACCTTCAAGAAGAGATGGTTGTTGTTTAGAATGAAGTAGCTGGAGAATAATTATCTTTTATGTTCTTCTACATAAAAGATTAAGAAGAACATCTGTGTGTTGTCAGGAATGTAAAGATTCAGTGTGGATTTTTGTGGTGTGACCCTGTAAGGTCTAATTGAGCCTTCATGAAAGAGGTCTTGGGCCTTCCCCGTATTCCCACAACAGTCAGCTGTGCAGCCCGGAACTTGGAACTGGGTCCCTGGCCTGAGACATACTTTTTTAATGTTAGCTCATCAGTTCAGAATTCAGAGATGTAGATATAGGATGCACATGGATTTTTTATTTAACTAATTTGATGGTATCTGCAGCTCATAGAAATAAAGTTCACAAGTGGGAAAATGCAAATTTTTCAGTTTTGTTCATTAATTGATGAACTACTTTCTCATATTGGAAGGTGTGACTTATTTATATAAATATGGAAAACATAGTTGCTGTATATGAATGAGTAGAGAAGCATTTGCAGTGCATTTATACTCTCTCAGGTTTTACCAGTCATTTCTTTGAACAAGTATTGCTAAGAGCTCCATTTTCTTTCACATATTAATGGGTTTTTGGCATGGTTTTTATTTGTCAGCTTCATTGACTCCTTGCTTCTATAAGTGAGAGCTTGTATGTGTGACATAATTAGAATGTACTTTCTGGATAGGCCATGTAAATACTTTAGTAAGTGAAGTTGTAAACAGGCTTAGCTAAACATAACCAAGCTGCTCTTACACTGAGACTTACATTTCTGAATTTCTCTGATGTCTCTGACCAGTTTAGATGTCTACTTTTCAGAAAAGTGTAGTAATTTTTCATTAGTAAGGGCTTGCTTATCTCTCTCTTTTCCCTCACTCCCCTATAATTTTGCAAATGGCTATTTAATCACTAACTCTTATAAGCCAGTGAAGAAGCCACATCATGAAAGGATGCTCAGGGAGTACAGCAAAATAAAAATCTTTCTTGTACTGTTTCTTTGGAGCTTTGACAGAAGATATTGGTTGAGTGAATTATGAATGAGGCTGGAGCTTTGCAAGTATGTGACGTGACCTGGATGGTCCCTTTTTTGCCTTGCAAAATACAGAGAGATATATTTTGATGTCAGTGAGTTGGGTAGGTTTGTGGGAGAAAACTTGATTTCTGAGGGAGCATTTGTTGTTGATTTGCAGTGAACTTCATTGTTTGTTTTGTGGTATTGCAGTGCTTCATTAAAATATTTTTAAACTATTTGGGAATACTTACTTTCAAAATATGTTGCTAAACTAGATCCTGAGAAATGTTTTGGCTGACTGAAAGATATTAACAACTTATATAATATTAACAACTTCAATATAATAGAACAGATAATTCTGCCAGGATCTTTTATTTTCTTGGCTTTTGGGGTAAAATGGATTAACATGTATGAATGTGTTGTCTTGTTTTCTTATATATATTAAGTTTTAGCAGTTATAGGATCTAGTGAGGACTTTTCTCTGTATGGAATGTACAGTTTTTGATAATACTCTTCTCCAAAGCAAAACAGAAACAGTAAATGGCGTCTCTGGTTTTTGGAAATCTTACATTAGTAAAAATCCTTAATTTGGCTTTTGAAAACAGCACAGTGATATTTGTGGGGAAAATTCAAATCAAAGTGTACTAGAGCTGCAATCGTAGAATGTAATTAAAGTGTTCTGTTTCAGAAATAATGTAGTGTTATAAAGTTGAAACAACTAAATTCTGTTATTTTAAATTAAAGTTGATTTTAATGGAAATATTTTCTAAGATGTGTCCACTTTGACATATGACAGTGTTCAATGAAGCACTCTAATTAAAAAATTTCTCATTGAGTTACATGGATAGGTGTTTTGGAAGGGCGTAAATATTTTCTCTCTAGCCACTAAAGGTGAGACAAGTAGGATTTTCACCAGTGTCTCCCCCCTTACTGTATTTATAGGGATCTCAAACGCTGTAATGTTATCTGAATAATATCCTAAAACTTCTGGCCATTACCTGATTTCTGTTTGTGTACCTGTATAAGTTAGTATTGGGAAGATATCTTCCAGTCTTATATTCTTCTTGCTTTTCCAGTTATTTTCTAGATCCTGTTATGGTCCAGCAGTTAGACAACTTTGATCTCATGAATTATTTAAAATTTTTTGCTAAATAGGCAGGTTTGTGGAGATATTGCAGGAGATGCCAAGGACTTCAGGAGCAGGAGAAGATTAAATTGCCTTGGCACAAGCATAATTTTTTTTTTTTTTTTTTTTTCCCTTGGAAAATACAAGACACAGAGAATTAAGGTGGTCTTAAGTCCGTGGTTCAGTTTGGTATCTCTCATCCATAACACTGCCTACTATATATTTTTGTCCAGGTTCATATGACAGGACAATTGTAATATGAACATCTGTCATTTTTCAGCTTCCCTGTTTCAAGTGTGCTACATTTAATTTTCCCTAAGCTAAAAAAAAAGTACTCTAGATGCTTATATTAAGACCAGCTAGGTAAACTATGGTATGAAGTTTAGTTGAATTTACTAATTTCCTGTACTGTAAAATTGGTTGTTTAATTACAAGAGTTTGACAGCATAGTACTAAGGAAGCATAAAGACTGTAAATCCAAGCCTTGATGGATGATGCGAAATAAAATCTCTTTTCAGATCAAGGAAGTTTATTAGGAGTGACCATGCTTAGTCAGTGCACACCCTCTTCTAAATTATAGAATAGGTACTTTGTTTATCTGAACAGCGAAACTTTTTCCACAATAGGCAGTTCAGAAGCTTTGCAATTACTGACATTAGATGAGTCTATTAAACTAGTTGATTCAGAGCTGTTGGGCTGTAGTGAGAAATAGCTGATGTCTATAGCTATGATCTGACTCTCCAAAACTGAAAAAGTAAGGAAAAATGCTTTTACTCAAAACTAATGACTGAACCCTGTTTATCAAGTTTTGTTTATGTTTTGTGGTTAGAGCCTCCTTAACACTGTGATTTAATTTGAATCCGTGAAAAGGGCAGTTTTTCAAAAGATTAAAATATCTGTGGTCATACTGTTGCAAGCAGTCATTACATATTGACCGAAGAGTTCTTTCTGGATTGTATGTTTCCCTTCCCATGTTTTGTGTTTGAGGTGGCAAGTGCAGTTTTGCATTAGTTTTAAATCATATTACCAAATAGATTGCCATATGCAGGAGCTTAACTGTGAAAAGCATAATGAAATCTGAAATCCTCTAATAATTATCTAGTTTTACAGTAGTTCTTCTCTTAGACATAATGTTGATATTGCTTGTCCAGCTACTCTTGTAACTACAGCCTTAATTTACTGAAACGAAAAAAGTTTTTAATTTAGTACTATTACTGGAAAGTGTTACTGGTTGGAAATTTTTATGATTGGCTTGATATCATTAACTTTGCTTGCATTATCTATCTGAGTGTGTGTCTGTATACAATACAAAGAGAACTAACAAATGTATAGTTTGAAAACTGGTTTGAGTACCAGGCGGAAAAAATCCCAGGCAGTTAAACTGTAACTCTTAACAAAAAATGTATTGATTCCTAAAAACAGCCTTTCAGAATATTTGATTATTTCACTATGATGATGTCAGTTGCCTTTCAGTCTGTTTTCTGAAACAATGGGGGACATGCATTACTGTGTTAGACAAATCCTTATGAAAAAAATTGAAGTGATTTCCATCCAGCAGAACATATTAAACCAGTGAGAGACATACTATGAGACCGTTTGTCAGTTTTAATGGTAATCGCTCTTCTCTGTACTTGAAGTTGTCTCTTTTATACTCTCTTATTATACTCTCTGAGTATAATTTCTCAGCTTTTCAAGTTCTTAGCTTGAAGAGTGTGCAAAACACAGTACAATTATGTATAAGGTGGTATGTCTTAAAAAGGGAAAAGAAAAACCTTTTTAAAAGCTTTGCAACTTTTAAATTTTCCAGTACCTTCAGCAGAGAGTCTTCCTGGCTAGTTAGGTGTCATAGCCAGCTTCACATAACTATTTTGGTTAGAAAAGACCTCCTAGATGGAGACCAACTGTAGTTCAAGTGCAGCCATTCCATAGCTTACCCAGCGTGTGCCTTTTGACTCTTGAAATTGTGTGAATTATTAACTGTTAGTTAAATTATTAAAAAACGAATTGTTAAGAAACACTTTTTTTAACTACTGCTTGAGAGATCTTGGTTGCATTTTAGCAGAAATGTTGTCAGTAAGAAAATTTTTTTGAAGTTAACCACTAGAATAGCAATACGCTGTGTTGACATGCAAGCTGGTATTTTAAAGAATGCGTTGCTGTATTCTGTTAGTTAGGCCTTGCCTTAATCATATATTTTGCATTTGACTCTGGATTTTCTGTGTGCTAAATAGGCCTCACTGAATTCCTGTGTAAGATTGTATCTTTAAAAAAGTCTTATGTTAAGGACTGAAGATAACTTAATGAAGTAGTACATGCCTCTCCCTGTTCACCACATATGTTAATCAAGCATGTCTGCCTACCATCCTTTAAAACTCAAGGCAACTTTCTGCTCCTTTATAGGCCAGTGAATACATCTGCAGGATCCTAAAATATTCCTGAGAAATATTTCTATCAAAGCCCAGGCTGTACTTGCCCCTTCATTGAAGTATTACTTAATTTCTAGTATTTACTCATGCTGTTGTTTGTGAGTCATGAATCATCTTGGGTCATTAAGCTTTTTGAAGAGGATTACTTGACAGTGTTGGAGTTGGTGCCAAAATATTCCTGAGGTTTTACACAGAAGATGTTATGCTTTAGAAGGTCTGTATGCTTAATTTGGAGTTTTGAGGTCAGTCTGTCCACAGAATATAATTCAAGTTAGAGAAGAGCTTGCCCTTAATATCTGAAATAAGAACCTGTATAAAATGAGCCATTTTCAGTGAACAGTGAGGATTAAATTGAAAGTATGCCATATATTCTTCTTTACAACGTTGCATGATGGGTTAAATATCTGCATATGTACACAGAAGTTCCACTGTGAATTGTTTTCAGTCAGTTTATTCAACAGACCAAAACTACTTTGGAATTAACTGCTAGGGTTTACTTGGCAAGTGAAATATCAGGTGGAGTTTGACTTTGGTACTTTAGAGAGCAGCATGGCTAATCCTTCTACAGTATAAAAATCAAAATCATGATAATTTTGCTGACTTCCAGTGTGCAGCAGTAGTAACCTGGTGAAGTCTTAGGTGTTTTTCTCTTAAGTAGTACCAGTGAAAATAGCCAGAGGTTGCCAGGGTTGTTATGCTGCTGTACTGCAGTGTAAGGTAAAGTTTCATGGATTCTGCCAAACAATATTATAGAAATTCTTTAATGACCTAGGTGTATTTTAGTGATCGTATGTTTTCATTTTATAGTGAATTATAGTATATGGTTTTATTATAGCTATGTAAATTTATATCTTGTCAGGTATGTGGGGACAGTCAGAGTGTTTGACATTAGGATATGAGTGTTTGAAGTGACCAGTTTCCCCATGTTGACCAAATTTCAATAAGATGGTAGAAACAGGTGAAACAGAGATTGCCTGCTTTGGATCACTGGATAGTCTCTGGAGTAGCTGAAGGTGAGAGGCCTTTCATCAGAGTAATTTTCAACATTGATTATAAAGTTACCATGACCTTTCTCTCTTTGTGTGGGTTTTGTTTCTTTACCAGTGGGGGTTGTTTGGATTTGTTTTTCTTTGTAATTTTTCCCCTATATATCTGGGTTCAGGTGTACATCTCAGGTTTAAATTATTACTTGAATATTTAAGAATTTGGAAGTACAGATAAATAGGACAGAATTCCCTCTATCTGTGCTCTCAGACATTATGTAGTTTTCTTACCACTGCATTCACCGACACTGACATTGATGATATTGCTGGTGTCCTGTCTTGAGAGGGAGCAAAAGAAGCAGGCTTAATCCTAGTTTCTATTGGTGTTTATGTAGTAAATATTTCTCTTTATCTTTGCATGAAGCTGTGGGACAGCATGGAAGGAAACGTGGCTAGTGAATAGAATGGAGAGAAAAGGAAAGCAGTAAGAAGTAAAATAGTTGAATTTGAGAAAATATTTTTGTGAAACAACGTTTTGAAGAGTTGCTGGTTACAACAGTATTAGGAAAGGAGGTATATTTGTTTTTTTCTTTAGAGGTTGGAATATACAGAAAAAGGCAAAGGGAGATAAAGAAATGGTTAGCACCTTTCTGCTGTTTTCCAGTCCAGCTCCTAATTGTATTAGAAAATTAATTAGAAAATTAGAAATTTCTTGAGCATCCCCTTTCAGGATAAGATTAGGTCATCTCATTCTTAACCTCCTGTTTATGTACTATGTTGCGTTTTCTCATTGAAATGAATAATGAATTGGGGACCGTGCTGTGAGAGCAGTAGCTTTTATTGGCAGTCAGTTCAGCTGTTACATGGAACTTTATCCTGGGCTTTGTGTCAGCACCTTTAGTGCTACTACTCTCACTCAACATCTCCCATTCTTAGGTTGTCCTGCATTTATTGTTCTGTATGTTAATTTCTATTTATTCTTCCTGTTTCTTGATATGTTAATTTACAGAAGGGTATGGGGCTAACTTTTGTCAACCAATAAATGTTATTTTGTGCTCCATTTTTTTGTTTATGTACACAGTACAGTAAATTGGTAAAATTCTTTTAGACTGTGAACAGTTTAAATTTTTAATATATTAATAATTCTGAAGTAATTTAGATTCCAGCTTCTGTGTCTTAAGTCTAGCCTACAATACAAAATGTTTACAAAATTGCCACACCAATGCAAAAGTAAATGAAACTTAGATATTCCTGATGTACAAAACACACATTTTCTAGGCCTAAACTTCCATTGTCAAAGTATGATAACATAATGTTTTTGTATATTAACAGAGAGAGGCTTGTATGCACTTCTGCTATATTTGAGTTGCAAAGCTGCAGGAAGTCAGCAATGACCGTATCTCAGCTGGTGCACAGCAGCCTGAAGAAGAGAACTAAGCCAGAATATAAACTCACTCAGCAATTTATCAGGAAAACAATCAATTCCATACCTGAAATAAGTAGTTTTTCAGAGGTGGTGATAAAGTAGCTCAGCTATGTGGCTGCCTTCTAAACCAAAAGTTGCAATAAGTCTCAAGAAAGATGGGGTAATTTGTGGGTTAATAAAATAGGTAAATACAGTTATGTTTACAGGTTTATATAAATAGTTATCATGGTTAACTCTATCCCAGCTGAAACCAGCACCTTTGTGTATACAAGCTGTACCTTGCTCAGGATAATCAGCAAGTGTTCTATGCTTTTTAAGGAGAGTATTGTTCAAAAAAGATACCAGGGTGGAGAGCACAAAGGGCTTGTGATGTATCTAGGAAATTTACTTTGTATACAGAAGACAGAGCAAAGCATTCAAAGCATTTGACTGTTAGTATGAGAGGAGCAAATGATAGAAGAGGCTAGCCTTATTGACAGTGTGGAGGGGATGAAATGAAGTGTGATGCGAGAAAAAGCGTGTTAGTGGTGCGGGAAAAACCGCAAAGTCTTGCAGCTCTAACATTTTGGGGTAGATATGGAAGCTGGTTGAAGACAAAAGATAAAAAGGTGGGCTCAAAAATGCCATAATGACAGTTGTAACAATGAATTACTCTGTAGGGCATGAAGACAAAACTGGTCTGAAAACAGAATGTAAATGACACAATCAGCTAAAATAAAAGATGACCGAGTGGAAAAGTGTGACAGAGGGCTACTGTGATGGTTAGGGGGCTGAAGCATGAACTTTAGTAGTAGAATCTGAGGTTTGGTTGTGGTGAAGAGAAGGCGAAGAGAGAGATTGAAATTCTGTCTTTAACCTGGCTGATAATGACCATTTATGTAGAAGGCAAGGCAGACCCCTTTGAGGGGCAAAACAAAAGAAGCAACAGCTGCTATTGCAGTAAGGGAAATGCTAACTGGTTTTAGCTGCAAAAAATTCACAGTGAATCCCATTCTTGAAAGCAGGTTTTGACTGGCATAGCCCTTAATAACCTGACATAACTTTGAGATTGCTCTTACTTTGAGCAAAGGGTTGGTCCAAATGTCCCTCAAAACATGGGCTGATTTTGTGCCAGCTTCTGTTTAGAATCATTGTCTATACTTGGTAGGAACAGGAGTTACTGAGACAAAGCTTTGTTAAAATACTGGTCGAGTTCAGTTTTACTTGGTTTATGTATTCAAGATAATCCAAGTCTGAATACAAAGTTTCATTTAACCACAACATTTGTTAGTTCCTTGCCTGTCTGAGGTGAGTTACAAGGTACCTATCCTTGATTTGATGGAATTAGATATTTTAGTTAGATGAAGATGTTAATCTGTAAGGTAGCTTTTAAAATGTATTTTCAAATTTCTAGATCTGATTTACTGTAATTGCATATCCAGTGTTTGAAATTCTATGTTTAAACAATGAAAGAAACAGTGGGAATCATTGTACTAAAGTAATTTACCTAGAGGTATTTTCTGCTGGTTGTTAACTCAAAGCAATCATAGAGGCTCAATTTCTTCCTAATATTTTATTCTTTATTTCCAGTTCCTATGGATGTACCTTTTTCGTAGATGGAAACTATTGTATCTTAAACTCAATATTCTTTCACAGTAGTGATAGTTAAAGAATATAATTTAATATTTTTAATATTTTCTAAAGGACATACTTTATTTTAGCTAGTGAAAAGTTACATGCCAGTTAAGAATCAAATTTTGTAGGAAAGTGCAAGAAGGAATGCACTGTAATGTAAGGCAGTGTTAGACATTAAAAGATAGTTATAAGAATATTAGAGTTCTGAAAGATGAATCTGCAAGCTTTATCTAATAGAGACTTGTTCAAAAGCTATGAACAAAAAAAGTTATCACTTGTTTATATAAAGTTGCTGTCTATTGTCAGCATATGGAAGATCTGGAATACCTGTCAGGTAACATTTGATGACCTTGAGAGCTGCGGAGATAGAGGTAGCATAAAATTCGAGTGTGAAATATTGGTACATTTGAAGATTCATTACTAGAATTTATGCTGTAAACAGACAGCTTTTCTGCATGGTATATCAGAGGAAGCATAAGATCTGTGTAAATTAATGTTTTTACAAAATACTTAGTCATCAGCAAAAAAAGACTATTACATGCTGTTTTTTAATCTATCAGAAGAGGCATGTCTTTGTAGAAATATTCAAGTATCAGAGTACATGCATTGACATGCAGTGTATCAGTGCGTGATCCTTTTGGGCTCAGGAAAATAATGAGATGGTATCAAGTGTTAAAGATAGTAAGAAGGTTGAGAAAATTTATTTTATGCAAAAACCTATTTTTGTAGCAAAGGGCTCTCAGCATAAGTTACAGTGCAGCTAAACTAATTTAAACTAATTAGAACTAATTTGTTTACATGACTTCTGGGCTACAGCTGGCTCATGTCTGACTAGCTCAGAGTGTTTACAAGTGGTACTCTTAATATTCGACCTACTCATGCAGCAATTCCCAAGTCTTTTTTCTCTCTTGTTCCATTTCTGAGCTTAGGATCATGTTTGGGGGGTTTTTTGGGTGTTTTTTAGTGTTGTGGTTTTTTTAAACTGATTCTCCTGCTGTTAAATTTGTCAAGATTATATTTTACTTGTGGTCTACAGCCCTGTCTTTAGGGGCTGGAGAGAGATGATACAAATGAGCACTAAATTTTCTGGAAGGATTCACATCTGGAAAGGAAAGGAGATCCTGGCCAAGAAGATGCAAGAAAAAGTCAACATAAACTGGCAGTGAATAATTCCAGTCTGGAAATTTATATAAAGCTCTAGAATGCAAAAGAATGAGATACTGGAATTACCTTCCAGTAAGAATGATGAAGGCAAAATGTTTACAAAATTACTAAATGCTTGAAGTACATTATGTGATGTAAATGATAATGGTCTGGACTTCATGATCAGGGAAATCCTTATTTCTTAAGAAAATACTGTGAAAAAATTATTTCTGGTGTGAAAATATACAATCTAACAAAAAAAAAAATCTAACAAATGTTACAAGAACCTGAGTGTCATATTATGGGACTAGTATATTTAGCCATATTCAGAGTAATGGTATTACTGGTAGTTTCAGACTGTAGCTGTCTTTGAATGGGAACTTAATTTCTAATTTATTCAGGTGGTCTTCTAAATGTACACTGAATTTTTACATCGATACCTAAAATTTCTGTTCGTTTGTGGCGTTGATTTTTGGGGCTTTTTTTTTTCTGTTGGGAATGTAGAGTCATTGGTATAACTAGTAGGTGAGATTAATTTGTCCCCCTCACTTCAATCAGCTGGAACTTACTATTCATACATAAATCCTCTGGTGCTAATAGGATTAAGATTTCTGAGTATCTTAAGGTGGAAATGAAACAAACATTTGTAGTGTTCAGCTGTTTTCATTGAAGGATTTGTGCAACTGTAATGCAGGACCAATTAAGTGGTGTGTTTCAAAGGAAGAATCTGATTTGATGCTGCATTTGAAGGTGGACACTTAACAAATGCACTTGCTCTGCATATTCATTTTCTTTAAAAGGAGTACGTTTCAAAGAAATTATTTTGATTTGTAGTTAAAGCTGCTATAGGAGCTATTTTTTTGAGATACAAGAATGGCATTGGACTATGTGATTCACAAAAAAATCCTGTAGTTGAGACCCTGTTTTGGAAAGCTTGCTTTCTAAATGCATATTGTATCACTTCATCTCTTTACAAAAACTGTTTCTGTTGCTGAAGTGCATTTCTTTGTTTCAAAGTAACTAACTTAACAGTGTCATTTCTACTCTGAAATAGTTTTGCTCTGTTTTCATGTATGCTTGGATGGGACTTTAGTTTGTGAATGCTTTTTGTGAATGACCATGTTTGATAAATCTTAGAAAAGAGTGTGAAAGAATGAAGGGAGCTGAGTATTTTTGTCTTCTGTTTCTATGTCTTAGATGTGCCATCCCATTTCTTTACAAATTTAAAGAATAATTGGGGCGTTAAGAGGTGAGTTTGCCTAGACCAAAAATCATGTAGCAAATTATTTGATTGTTAAGAAAAAAAGGAACCATATTCTTTCTAGCCCAATTTGGAGTCCCATGCTTTTGCCATGGTTTCCGTCCATATGCTTGGAGCCAAAGAATGGGTTGATTATGATAAACCTACGTTATACGAAAGTCAGGGACCACAGAGTTTAACCTACCCCTTGAACTACAGCTTTATAAACAATGGTAATGGACATGGTGATACATCTTTCCTTCTTTACCTAACAAGATCAGCAATCCTTAACTGAGGAGAAAATATTTTATGAATTCCCCTATCCCAAGAACACAGTAAACATAGTAAATAGCATCATGATACTTGGCTGTATCATTATTCTTTACCAGGTGTTAATGTAATGAAAAGTTTAGAACCACTTGTAGTCACCACTATACAATTTCAGTCTCTCACAGTCAAAAAGAGTGAAAATTTGCAGAGTACTAACTGATTCTGTTGTGCTCTCTTCCCCAAAGTCTTTTGATTAATTGGAAATAATTTGAAAATGCTTTGGAAGAAAAACTTCTAAGTTTGGCAGTAACAGGAAGTTAAATATGTACAGTTCTTGAAGTTTACAAAATTCATGTGAAACCAGACAGAAGTTTTCCATTTTTAAAGTTTGGATTTGAACAAGCAGATTCAATTGTATCACTGAAGTAAAGCTGCAAATAAATATATGTAGGTGAGACTTTGATTATATTACTTTAATATTCTAAGTTGCTGCTGGTTAGGCCACCTTCATTTCCTTCATTTCATGACTTACTAAATTTAAACAGCATTTCATGATCCCTGTTCTATTGAATCAGGGATTTGATAAGGCACCTCTGAGTTAAGTTGCTAGTCTGTTCAACTTGCTGACTATAATATGTCACTTTCTGTAGCATTTCCCTGTCTATCAAGATAAGTTTCTTAAGATTGTGAGTGCTGTGCAATTCCTTAGCTTAATTTCTTACAAGAAAGAAACGCGGTTGTACCAAGTTCTGAAACTTTTCTGCCAGTCAGCTGCATCTGAAAGAGAAGCACAGTTTGCCGTGACAGGCTTCGTGAAGGCTGTCTTGGCCAAACGTGGCACAAGCTTTAATTAGCTCTTCCCAGCCATGTTGTCTCAGAACAAAAACAGTTGTAACTTCACTTTATAGCATTGGCCAGCATTCATGTAGCTCTGAATTAGGAATGGGATGTTTAGTGTTTTATGTAACATATCTGTAACCTGATAGTTAAGGCCTTAAGGCTGAAGTTGAAGTTGTTATGAATACAAAACTGCATGAAACAAGTTCTCCTTTCTGCTGTACATGAAATAGTTTGTTTTACTCTATCTCTGTGTACAGAGAGGGGAGAGAAACAGAGAAAGTGTTTATGAGTCATACCTGGAACTTCTGATGATAATGCCTTAATTCTTTCTATCCCTGGCAAAATATTTGGACTCTATGGAGTGTGTCAGAATTCTCATTTATGGTATTTACAACAAGCAGTATTAAGCACTGGTTGGTGTAAACTCTCCTGGTAATTCTGAGACACCAGTGTGAGAGGGAAAACCTTGCAATATAAGACTACTTTTATTGTTGGGAAATCTGACCAGCTGGTTACTGCTCTACAGTTTCTTATAAATTGTGCAAAGTGCTGCTGAACAATGTTAAAAATTTGTAAAATATTCAGTTGTGTCCAGCATTAAAAGAACATGGAAATATATGTCAGTAACTGTACCAGTAATGCGAAGTAGTAGTCCAGTAGTTGACAGTGTAATTCTTTGTATCCAGAAACCCCGCAGCCAACATTTAAAACTGAATCTTGAATTATTGAGTAGTTAGATTTAAAAAACCCCGAAAAAACAACAAAACTACACCCAAAACCACCCCAAATCCCAAAACAAATGGACAAAGCCAAAGCAAAACTATACAACCACATAACTATCTTATGCTTCGGTTTTGCAAGGGTCAGTATTTGTTTAGCTTCCTGAGGTAGAATGCCAACTGAAACCAGCAGAAAGTATATAAAATAAGTCTCAGGGGATAATGTATAGTTCCTGCTTTGACTACTTGGTAGATACAGGCTTTTCTTATTTTTTATAATGTTGTCATAAGGAATTATCTGAATTTACCCATTTGAACTTTATCTGCTGGCTTTAAACAGAGAAGGAGCCAATGCTGTGATGTATAGGATAGGCTTTTAATGAAATATATTTCATGGGGATCATCTCTTCAGAAGATGCAAGAATTTAATTTTTTATTAATCTCTAGATAATTGACATGTGAAGGATTTAGAATGAAACTTTACTATTTGTTGATCAGTGTTAAATCAGAGGAGACAATTTCCCTCTTAAAAGACATTCTTCATGAAGTGAGATACTGAATCAGTTGGTGTTTTGGTGGAAAATTTTTATCAGATGAGAAAAAAATGAAAGGATTTATCATCTGTTTCACACAGGTTTGAAAAGACAAGATTTTAGTTATACAGAAATGCTATGTTAAACCATTTCTCCTCTCAGAAGAAATTTACACTGAGACCCTGGCTGTTCATGATTTTAGAGAAATTCTGTTTCAGTGTTCAGAGGAGGAGGATGTTGGTGATGATTCAGTAATATTACCCTGAAACTTTAAAACGCTTGGTATGTCCAGCCAGAATTACTGGAGTGGATTCACTTATGTATAGTTTTAAATTATGTGTATAATAGCTGATATGAATCATGGGACAATGTAATTTTTAATTTGTAACTTAATTTGTAATTCATAAAATTAGATACATTCTGAGGAATGCTTCTTTTTAAAAGGCGCTTTATTATACCTGAGTCAATATCATTAGCCAAACACTTTGATGAGATTCTTTATCCTTACCAGTGTTTCTGGTATTCAATTTTTGCATTTGTTTCACAGTGCTTTCTGTGTTCTCACTAAATCCTGAGATCTCATGCTTGTTGCAGAAATCTTTGCCTTTTTCTGCAATGTTTTTGATATTTGATTTTGGTATTTTCCAATATGACCAATGTGCTGGTAAAGTGAGCAATTTTATTTTCTAAACCATTGGTGATACATTTTCATCAAATTACAGCTTACTGTGGGAAAGCACGCTAGTGGATTTTTTTCCCCAGTTTATTTTTTACTCTTATTTGTTTTGGATTTTGGTTTTGGTTTTTTGTGGTTTTTTTGTTTGTTTTTTGTGTGTATGTCAGGTACTGATACGATTTTGTAAAATAGCTGAGAAACTGAAATAGTTCACCAACCAAATATATACTCAGATTAATCAAAGTCCCGGTTTTAGATGGAATAAATAGGGGCATTGTAAACTAAAAAAGTAGTTTAGCTTTTCTTTTAGCTTTAGGCATTTATCCTCTCATCTTTATGTTAAACTTTTCTAGTGAGTTGTTCTGCTCACTGTGTGGTTTTCTTTATGTCTTTCTTCACTGTCTTGATCAAGTTTACATTGTTGCTTCCCTGTGTAGAGCAAAGAAAACATACTGAGCTTGGTTGTCCCTGTATTATGGACAGTAATTGTGATATTTTAATTTGATAAACAAGGAAATTGTGAGAAAATGCCATGTGCATTTAGACTCTTCTTCAGAGAGCAGTTTTTTTCCTGGGTAGTATGTATTGCAAGTTTTTTGCTTGTCTTCTTGAATTGAATCTTACTTTGAAAATTATTTGTCATTTGCAGGCTTTCTGAATCTACCTGTAGAAGGTGTATGAGAGTACTTCTACAGTCGTGTGCAGATGTTTTGAAGAGCTGTGATGTGTTCTTCAGGCAAAAGGAAGGGAAAGATAGCTGCTGGGGGGTATTATACTATACATGTGTAGAGGCTCTTTTAATCGGGTCACATGGACCTATGCGTGTGTTTATGCTGTCATGGTAGTGACTTCTGAGAAGAAGTTCCTTGGTTTCCCTCTGTACTTGATCAGAAAAAAGTTCAGCTGAAAATTGTTTTGGCCCTACATGATTTGTCATAGTCTCCACCTGATTCTCATGCTGTTTTAACTGACAAGGGATTTCAACACTTTTGTGAGAAGAACACTGAAATCATGCTGTTTTCCTCCTATTATTAATTTCTCAAGCTAAATAAATCTTCTATCACTATCTCCTTGAACCTTTTCCATTTCTGAAATCAATGCTGAAAACCCCCAAACCTGTCATCTATGGGTAGTCAATACAAGGCATTTTGAGGCTCTTCATTAGGTGCAGGTTTAGAAGGTGTAAAATATTCTCTTAGCAGTATTTGGTACTGTGTTTTTCACAACTCTCCTTAGAAACAATCATTTAGTTGTAAAGAGGTTCTTTATTCCAGATGCTATTCACACTCTATTTCTCCTGTGGTGTTATTTTGACTGCTTAAAATATTACCTACTCGAACAGTTTAGACTTCTAGTTTTAGCTTAGGTTTTGGGGTTTTTTTCTCTTAAATCTTCAGAAGATACAAGACTCCATTTGCAATTTCAATGAATTACCTCAATTTTTTTAGGCTAAGGCATGTAGACTGCAATTCAGGTAATGGTAAGTGAATTGCTTAGTGGGAAGAGTCATAGCACTTTTTGGTCACTACAAAGGAAGTGAGACTATGTTATTTAAAATTCTTCTTCCTGCAAAGTTACCTTTCAGTTTTGAGTTATGTATTAAACCCAAAGTGGTAGTATGAGCTTGAATTCTCCAATAGTCAGTGTACAGATACAATGAGCCACATATTCCAGTTAAAATGCTGCTTTGGAATGTTACTGTAAAGCCTTTTACCTCTTCATCAAAAATTGTTCTGGACTGGAAGAAACTGTAATGTACTAGAAGGAACATAATGTCTAAAACCCTGAACATCCACACTTGTAAGTACATGATAGTGATTTAATATATTCCAGGTGTATTTGTTTAGTTTAGTGGGACAAGAAGAAGACTTCATGTTTCCTGACAGTAAAATACAGCTGAAAGGTATGTTACTGAAGCCAGGAAGTAATGCTATGAAAGAATCTTTTAGTAGATACCTGGCACTTACTAGATGTGATGATTACAAAACATAAAGATAGTTTTCTGATTTAACAGAGTGATGTATTTTTTAAGAAACCCATGTAATCCTATAAAGCTTAAGGTTGGAAGGAACTTCTGGAGGCCATCTAATCCTGCTCAGAGCAGTGTCAACTACAGCAGATTGCTCAGGACTGTGTCCTGTCAGGTTTTGAGTAACTCCAATGAGAGAGTTTTCACAAACCATCATATGCCAGTGTTTGATTACCCTTAAGTCAAACAGGTTTTCCCCTAAGTAGATTTTCTTCTGCTTCCCCTGACCACCATGACGTTTCAAGGATGCTGAGAATGGTCTTACGCTGATGTTGGCCAGCTCACTCAGCACTCATGCATGCACCTGATCAGGTCCCATGTACTTATTTGTGCTTATCCAGTTTGCTTAAATGTTGCTTATCATGATCCTCCTTTACCCAAGGGTAATCTTTACTGCTTTCAGACTTCTCAGCTGGCCTCAGTGTCAGTGTTTCCTACAGCACAGTCTTATCAGTTAAAACCAAGGCAAATAAACTTAAATTTTACATAATAGCACCGCTAACTCCCAGAATATCAGGAAATAAAAAACATCCCCAGTTAAAGAAGAATTGACTATCATATGGCAATTTACCAAATTTCGCACCAACATTAGAGTCTTGACAAAAACTGTAAGACTGTTTCCTACTTTCTAACACATTTTGTTGACAAATACAGGAGTCTTAACAAAAATGCAGGAGCTGCTCCGAGCAGTGTCATTAATGACGAGGATTTCATGGCCTTCGTCAGGCGATTTCAAAAGGACTGAACATCAAAGAAGAAACTGGAATATGAAAACTATTAAGAACAGTCTCTCAAGGGATACATAGTGGCCAAAACAGCATAGCTCTTCCAAGAGGCAGTGAATGACCTTGTAGTTGTACCAGCTCCTACTTTCAGCATCTGAAAAAGTTATTTAAATGCCCATTAAACATAAAAACTAATGAACATGTAATTAAAATACTCAGAAAGCAAACTTTGAAATAACTCAGGAAGATTCCAAGTTATGGCAGTTTAACTGCAATTATTTAAGTATGGTAAGTATAACTCCAGACTGTTTTTCTTAAAACAGGCGTAAATTACATACAACTGAGTTCAAGTGGTTTGTAGAACAACTTACTGAGGTCTATACAAAAGAATAATAAAATTAAAATTACCCCAAATTATTTCTATGAACTAATGATTGGGGGGTAAAAATGAAAGAGAAATAGCCTTTCCTTCCCTGCTAAAATCTGACAGAACTTCCCTCTTTTTATTCTACTGCTGAAGAATGCAGAACTTCACAGTCTGTTTCTAACTGGTACAAACGAACAAGGGAAGAGAAGATAGTTCATTACAAAGTGTTTAAAACAAAACAAGTGTTTTAACCAAAAAGGACTGGGCAGTCAGAAAGTAATCACTTTTCCTCTGCTTACTGCTTCAGTCTGCATTTAAAATTTCATCTATAAAAAAGCACAATTCCCTTGATCAACATGTCCAATTAGGAGCAAATTTTTTATGTGTTCTGTTTATATCCATTGACAGAAATTTCCCACCAGAATCATCATGTCTTCCTGATGAGTTCCTATGACTGATACCCACTCTTCCTTAGAGAGAGAAAAAGAGGGGGGAGAAGGAAAAATTAAAAAGATACTACTATCTGTATGGTAATGCTATCAGATGAAATTATGTTATAAATTGAAATGTTACATGTACTGAGTCTTATATGGCTTCTTCAGGAGCAGGCATCCATTATATCATTCTGGCCCTTGCAGGACCTAAACCTGATGACCTCTGTAGCCCACCCCAATCCCATGTCACCCTAGTTTCTTGGACAAATTGCAAGTGGAAAATATTTTTTATTGACGTCAAACCAAAATACACTGTCATTGTAAAACTGAACATTTTAAAAGTAACTTTAAGAACGTTCCTCTGTCTTTCACTTTCTCTGTCTTACCTTCATTGAGACACCATAAACTTCAAGCATGAAATTAATTTTTGTTCTGTATAGTAAGGATTTTTTCAAATATCCAAGAGGGATAGGGAAAGGATTGTGCATGATGATAGCAGTCTGGCAGGATTATGTAATCCAGAAAACTATGGGGAACACTGCTGTACCATAGATTAGGATATACTGGGAAAAGACATGATGCTGTGGGGCTGTAGGGCACATTAGAGGACATTAACAATAAATTCAGCATTTCTATGATACATGTTAAAAATGTATGAAAAATATATTCATGCTTCTGCAAATAAGAGTTTTCAACCTTGCATTTAAATAGACTGAATTGCAAAACTAAACAAATAAATTACTATCGTGTATTTACAAGCATACATGTTCAGAGTTTTAGACATTCTCTTCCTTTCAGCATAGAACAATTTTTGATGAAGAGGTAAAAAGCTTACCATGTACAGTAATATTCTAAATCAGCATTTAAACTGGAATTTGTTTTCCCACATTTATTTCAGAACCAGCAATTTATTGTCCAGATACTTTATCACCTTTTTGCTTTTAAGGCTTTTGCAATAGCATCTATAGGAAATTTTATGTGATGTGGTGATATGTAAAATATATGTCCTTTCATGTGTTTTAATTTTACTTAATAAAATATCCTTATCATTCCTCTTGTTTTTCCTTGGGAAGTCATTAAGTATTCACTAAGTTACTGGAGGCAGCTTCAGAGAGGTGTATTGGTAGAAGCTGTGATGACAGCTTTTTGCCATAGAGGATAAACACTGCTTTGAGTCCAAAAAAATACATTTTACAGGTGTTACATATGCAGTGTGCATTAATATTTCCTTCTACAGAATAAATATGATGATTAGAAATTGGATTTAGATTTATGCCTGATTTCATTGTAGTAGAAGATGCATTAATTCTAATAGGAAAACATGTAGTTGTAAAATGGTACTGATAACTCAAGAAAGTTGCTAAATGTCATGAACAGTGCAGAAAAAACCAGCATTGCTATTGAACTCTGGAAATTTACCTTGGGTTTCATCATCGTCATAGAATGGTTTGGGTTGGAAGGGACCTTAGAAATCATCTTGTTCAAACCCCTGTGCTGTGGGCAGGGACACCTTCTACTAGACCAGGTTACTCAGAGACCTGTCTAACCTGGAACACTTCCAGGGAAGGGACAGCCACAGCTTCTCTGGGCAACCTGTTCTGGTTCCTTAACACCCTCACAGCAAGGAATTTCTTCCTGACATCAATTTAAGGCTATTCCTCCTTGTCCTGTCACTGCGTGTCCTTGTAACAGAGTTCCACTCCAACTTTCTTGTAGGGTCCCTTAGGGTACTAGAAGGTGCTATAGTTCTCCCAGAGCCATCTCTTCTCCAGGCTGGACAGCCCCAACTCTCTCAAGCCTGTCTTCATAGGAGAGGTGCTCCAGCCCTCTGAGCCTCTTCGTGGCCTCCTCTGAACTTGCTCTGGCAGATCCATGTTCTTCATATATTCGGGACCCCAGAGCTGGATGCAGTGCTCTGGGTGGATCTTGACAGTGGAGCAGAGGGGCAGAATTCTCTCCCTCTCCTGCAGCTCATGGGGCTGTGGATGCAGCCCAGGACACATTTGGCTTTCTGGGCTCAGAGCTCTCATTGACAGCTCATATCCAGCTTTTCATCCACCAGCACCCACAAGTTCTCCCTCTGTGTGTTCTTGGGATTGCCCTGACCACAAGTGAAGACCTTGCACTTCGCCTTGTTGAACATCATGAGGTTTGCTTGGGCCCCCTCTCAAGTTATACTTCATTGGAGTTTAACAGTTGCTAAAAACTCTGCTTCCTAAGTGGCTAGCTATACTCTCTAAGTTTTGTACTTACTGATTAAGTAGGCATTGTCATTCATGATTAGGAAAAAAATGTAGTCTGGGTCCCCTAAATAATTTCCAGAAAGAACTATGCTTTAAATTACTACAGATATAATTACCACTTTAGAGACATGTAGTGTGAATCTTTCCAGTTTCCTCAAATTATCTCAATTTTTTTTCCAGGTAGGATTTATTTGTGTATATCACAGATTATATTCACTCTTCATTATGTATGTTACTCAACTTTCCTTTAATACTTCCTTTTTTCCCATTATGTGTTAATAAACAATGACATCTTTTTTATGTAAATTTATTTCAAAAGAGGTAGACAAACTTACTGGAAATTTTATGTGAGTGACTGACTGCTTATATCTTTCCAAGATTTCTCATCTCACATAATATTCTGGACATGGAAATAGCATTTTTATTAGAGGTTTTGCCTGGTTTATGAAGGCTAGATACCAGAATTGCCTTTTGAGCTTCGAACTTGGAATCAGCTTGAGGGCTATGGCATTTCCAGTTATTTTTGCTTCTAGTTGTGAAATTTCTGCTGAGGAGTGATTTTGAAGGACTTTGATTTTTCCAAGACTAACTGAGGTGTAGTAAAGGCATTTCTAAGAACCAGTACCTTAATGGTGGGTTGGTTGATTTGTTTGGGGTTTTGTTGGTTATTTATTTATTATCTTGGAATACGATTTTCAGCATCATTCATTCAAACTCTGGATAATCTGTCAAATTTTACGTGCTAATTAGCAATAATTCCCTTGGGAGATGGTACTGGCTTGCAAAGTCATGCTGGAAGACTGCATTAAATTGAGGGAAGTCAGACAGTCATTGTGTCCTCCATGTATTTTCTGTCACAGTTGCAAAGACTATGACTGTTACTTTGAAACCTGCAAAAAAGTTTCAGGTGGGTCAGATTAGATGTAAAATTTACTTAGGAAAAATTGAGGAATTTGCTAAAATATTTTGTTCCTTCAAGACTTGCGAAGTAAACATTTTATTTGTGAATCTGTATGCTGAGTGTGAATAATGGTTAATTCAGCAGTTGAAAGGCATTGTATTTAGTAATTTAAGAGAAGGGTTCTTGCAAAAGGAGAAATCTAAACTACAGCTACACTCTGATTAGTCAAATGGAAAAGTTAGATACTTAGATGTGTTTCTCTTTCAACTTCTTCATCTGGTTGTGGAAAGCTTGTTTAACCAAAGTTCTACATATTTGTAAAAGCAAGAGTAGGAAGCCTATGGCTCATATTGAAAAGCACTTAAAGCTGAAAGCTGAGTGTTGTACAGTTCCATGAATCTGTGAATTGAGAAGAATAGAAAAGACTTCATTACATCCACTAATCATGTAGGAAAAAATGTCTGTCATTACAGATATTTCTAATTTTGTTTAAAAAGCCCCTTCCAATTGGAGATATTGAGATACTAATTTCTTTTTGCAAGATGCTTTTAAAAAGCCTCTGGTGGTTTTTGTGTGGTTTGGATTTTTATTTGTTATTTACAGCAAAAGAGATCTTTTAAAAAATATGACTATTTACTGTACATGCTAGCTGTCTTCAATCAAGTAACTTACAATCTGCATTCCGTCAAAGTAATGCATTAATAGAATTAAAAGCCAAAAGTAAAAAATACTATATGGAATAGCTTTGGAAGTCTTTAGTGTGGACTTAATTATTCTCATAGTTTGATACAATATCTCAATTACTGATGCCCTTTAACTTGGGGTGACCTTTTCTATCTGGCTGTATATACGCTTGGTCTATGGTTATGTGGTTAATCGTAACTTACTTGGTCTAAAGATTGAGGCTAGTCAGAACTTGTGGAGAAGTTTTTGCTTTGTTGCTGTCACTGTCAAGATTAGAACTTTTACTTTCCTTGGGGCCTTGCTCTTAAAAAAAAAAACACCTCACTGCTTGCTCTTAAAATGAAAATGGAAAAAATTACTACTAGAGTAGGAATTCAAAACTAGAGTATTCTGCAGTCATTGGAAATACTAATTTTGCTAAAATAATGTTGCTCTATGGATTGTTTACACTTTGACTTTGAGAATGGGAGTCTTAGATTTTGGGAAAATTTTTTTCCTAAGTCTAAAAAAGTATGTTGTCTCAATGGTTGATTTTTTTTTTTTTTTAAATTTATTTTGGTTTTGAGCAAATCAGGTACTTCAGTGTCAGCTTTAATAAATAGTATAGCCAAAGAAAATAAAGTGCATAGTCAATCTGAGTCCCTAGATTTTTTTTAATTAGGAGGGTTTATCTCCCTACTACTCCCCTGCAATTTTTTGGTCATCATGGTGTCCCTGCTTGAGTGGGAGATTGGAGAAGATATCCTCCAGAGGTCACTTCCTTCGGCATCTGTGGTTTTTTTTGAGGTGAGATGTAATGTGTAACTTCCTGTATTAGTAGTAGTTCTCTATTCCTTCTTCAAAGGGTAAGGAGTTGGGGGGAACAAAGAAGGGAAAACAAATGTATGTTCTATGTCTTTGGTATTAGTTGTCATGAACTTTTTATCTCTTTGGTACTGAAAGACATTGTTCAGCTGCAGAGGTGATTGCAGTTTGCTGTCCTGTCAAATTTAAAGTGACTTGTTTTCTGCTGTTCTTTGTGTAGCATACTGAAAAGGAAAGCTTTAGAGAAATATCTGCATGGGTAGACAATTTTTTATGCAGTAATGGGATTAAGCATGGACAGAGATAAATGATAAGCGTTTGGAGCAGGAGAAAGATCAGGGAACAGTAAGTTTGTGTGTTGTGCCTTCAGTCAGCTAGATGCTGTTTTCAAATGTTCATAAATATTTTGGAAAGTGTATCTGTCTTCCTTTTAAGTTACTTGTCCTTGTAACTTATCCGCATCACCAGAAGCCATATTCCGTAAGAGGATGGGAATCCCAGCTGGAGTTACTGCTTAGATTTATCTAATTTTTCCATCTTCCTCCCTGTTCTGAATAAGTGCACAGCTGTGTCTGCACATCCACCTGTCTGAGCAACTGAGCTGCAGCTTTCTAATTCTGTGACTCAGCCTCATCCTTCGGAGTTGTGTAAGACTGATGAAACAATTCTAAAGGAACAGAACCAAACCACACTAGAGTACTGTGCTGGTTTTGCATTGGAGCCACCCATAGAAGTGATTTTTTCTGAGAGGAGCTGCTGAGAGCTTCTTCTGTGCCTAGCAAAACCAATTGCTGGTTAGCTTTGAGAATAAGCATGTTAACAAGCCAGTTAAAAGCTAGATGCACCTTTTAAAGTTTGAACCTGTTTTGCCTTCCTCCTAATCCTATCTCCCAGCAGGAAATGAGTAAATATATTCTAGTGGGTCCACTGGTGTTTGGCCAGTTCTAGACCCACCACATGTGCAAAGACATTAAATTTAAAAACATCTATTTTTGATGTGGGTAAAAAAGTCAGCAAAAGATAACTTGTCTGGCTCTTTAATTTCATGGACTGTTCAGAAAACTCTTTGGCCTTGTCTCTTCCAGCCTTGTACTTTGTGGAATTGTTTTGAAATTAGGAGGTAGCCATGACAGATGGGCCATGTTTTGTGTTTTTTGAAAAAGTTGGCTAATGAAGTGAATTTTTTTTCCCCACTCCTCAATTCTCAACTCTTTGTGTCACAGTTTATGATCTGTTCTGCTCTTTAAGGTGAAAGTAAGCTACTAGATTGACTAGTTCAATATTGAAATATTGTACTTTGTCTTCTGTTTTCTATGTTCTGCACACTTTTGTTATGATTGATAAGTTTGTACCAGAAGTTCTAATAGGAAATGTACAATGTGTAACTTAAAATTGTTTTTGTTTCTTGAAAAAACAAATATGAAGCTAGTTTGTAGGTGTATTATTTGTGTTCAGCTGAACTACTTAAAAATGTATGACTTTGTTCAAATAATTGGAAATAAAGGCATTGCTCAATCCTTGTCTACTTGACAGTACTTTAGATTTTTTTAATGCAAATTAACAGGAACAATTAATTTAAAGAGGCTTAGTTGAGCTATATTAAACATTTGAGTTTATATTCTCTTTCAGAATTAGTAGCTCCAATTCAATTTGTTTTATTTTACTATAAAATCAAGTTGTATTTAGTCAGCTCTACTCAGGTATGAAGAAAATTTCCAAACTGCTTTCAGTTAGTTTTGTTAAAGAAAAAAAATTAGATGCATGTTTTAGAGAATTTCTATGAATTGGAGATTTTCTTCAAAGTAGTGTGCTTCACTGCATTTGTTTTATACTAACTGGGTCATGGCATTCCTATCCACATAAATAATTACCTTTTGTTTTGCTCTAAATTATGACTTCTACAAGTGTGTTTCACTGTTGACAGCTGTTTCTGTGTTTCGTTGTATTGCTGCAGTACCCAGTGAAGATGAACTGAGAATATTTAAGATGGACAGGCCACACATTAAAAAACTCCAAGTTTTTTTCTGCATAACCAACATAATTTCATTTAATTGTTCTTGATTGAATGTTTGTTTATGATCTGGCAGTGGTAAGTTAGAAAACTTTGGAAGTTGCAAAGCTTAACCTTGATGGAAGCATGAGCTTACCTTAGGCTGTGAGCAGCGTTGCTAAGTACTTGGTGCATTACCTGTGTAGTTTTGTAGTTTCGATTTGTAACATCTGCAGGCTATCAGGAGTAAAATGTGGAAGATGGTCAGTAAGGTGAAAGAAACACCACTTCAGAGGAAGTTTTTTTTTTTAAATATATCTCTTCTTTCAGTACAGTTGCTGAGTTTAAGAAACTTCTGTTGTGTTTTTGCTGCAGCTGTAGGAGAACCAGCAACAGCAACAGAAGTTCAGAATTACATAGGACGCTTTCATAGGTAGCACTGTGAACCCATCCCCAGATCTACAAGAGCCAAACATCAAAACCAACCACCAAAATAATATTTTTCCTAGCTGTTGAGAGATTTCAGATTGTTACTGTCTAGCCCAAGTTGCTCATGGTAAGCTGATCTTCATTCGAGCTTAGTTCATTAGCAGTTATTCCAACACAATACATCTAGATGTTGCATGCACGATGCTTCAGGGTTTATTAATAGCCTTTTAAATGTGTTTGATTTTTTTTTTTCCCCCAGCTATTCTTCATTTGTTATCTGTGCTGTTTTTGCCCTCATTGTGCTTCGGAAGTTTAACTGACCAGAGTGTGTGTGGAATTGGGAAAAAGGACTGTCTTGGCTGCCTAGTGATACTGTTTCACAGGCTTATTTGTAACTTCTTTGTTTATAATGTTAATAGGGATTGAACTAAATAGAATAGGAAGATAATTTTCTAAATGCCATAAAGGAAAACGTCTGGGAATCCTGACACTAATTGTAGTTACAAAGTCATGGAGCTTTACAGTTTTAGCATTTCTAGGTTGGATGGGGTATGTTCAAAAGGCTTATGTAATTCTCAATTTTAGAACACAAACATGAACTAATATCAGCTATCAAACATATGAAAAGTTTAGTCTCTTGAAGTCTCTATGCAGTTACTGTATTTATTAGACACTAACACTGCAGTTCGGTTTTTTTGCAAGTTACCTTTGCTCTTGTGTTCAACCTTCTGAAGCAATATATTTTTGCAAGATTAGTAATCTCAATTAAACTGTTAAATTCCATTGATTATTTAGGGGTTTTGTCTCTTAAATGTTAGCATACTTTCCTTTAGAGCGTATATGCTCTGTATGCTGCATAAACAATATATAATACCTCATGAAAATGAACCAAACAGAACAAATTTTCACTAGGGAATGCTATAAAATTACAAAAATAATTATATTGCTGTAATTGTGCAAATATGTACAGTAGGACAGTATAACCAAAGCTCTTTGTGTTTCTGCGCACAGTCACTAAAATCACCAATTAATTTAATAGTTTTCTACCTAGTGATCATTAGTCATCTCTTTATCTGTAAGTTCCTCAGCCTAATAATTTTGGAAAGTATCAACATCAGCAAATTTCAGTTATCCTTAGAAGGGCTGGAAGCCTCAAGACAGTTTAGTTTGTGAAATATTAGTTGTTGAATAGAGGAGATTTTTGTGTTCCCATTGAGAAAGAGGCTGTTGCATGTGCTGTCTCTCTTCATCCAGCAGCTGAGATGTGTGGGAGTGGATTTGATATGAGTGGGAAACTAGATATGTTACAGAGGGCTAGTTGAGAGTCTTTGCATGAAGGAACTGCTTCATTGTGTTTAGAGCATGAGGGGAAGTAATACAGCAATTCAGAGGAGAAGCATCTTAACTCCCTGCAGTGCTGTATAGCATCTCTCTTGTATGTGGGAGAAGTTAAACAGGCAACAAGATGAATATTAGGACAAACAAAATAACATATCAATATTAATTGCAGTATGAAGAGGCACTGATGTGTTTTTGAAATGCAGCTTACTAAATCTGTTTATATAGAATTTTATATTTGTGTCTATGTGGATTGCTAAAGAAATGGTATACTGGTGAATCTGTTTTCTTAGTGTATATGGAAGAAGTTTGGAGGGATTTTAATTTATTTTCAAAGTCATAAAAGAGGCAAAAATTGTGTGTCATGAAGACTTGTATAAAATCAGCTGCTGCCTCAAGAGATTAATTTCATACCAGTTTTGTTTTGCAAAGGTTATGAAGCATCTGAGAGAGTTCAAGGGCAGAAATGCAAAATTAAAAATTAGAAAAGACTACTGTATTAAGTAGGTTTTGGTTCAGTTTTTATCAGGTTTTTTTCAGGTTTTTTTTTCAGACTAAGCTTTTAGTCTGTTAATTTCCTGCTTAATAAAAGATCAAAAAGTCTTTAAAATAAAAGTCAGTACACAGTTGTGTTTAGGAAAGGGTAGCACTACTAACAGCTAACATGAGACATTCCAGAAACTTGAAAAAACCAAGCTACTACTTCCTCCCTAATACCTGTCATGACTATTTTATTAATGAAGATGGGTATTGCAACCTAAAGTATTCTCCATTTGGCAGAGCTGACTTCAGTGAACTCTTTGATTTTCTTTTGCTCTTCTATACATCCCTTAGCTATTTTCTTCCAGTAAAGTGAACTGTATCTAATATCAGCCACTGATACATGCCTGAGCAAGCACAAGGGCTATGCTTACTCAAAAGAGCTTTACTTTCTTAACTGGAGTAAAAATTGCATGTGGAAAATGTACTGCAGATGAGAAATAAATGTATGAGCTACTGAAGTAGGTTGATGTTTTCCCTTCATGTTTGTTTCTCAGTGATGGTTAGTATCATGACTGCTCCACTTCACAAGGTTTGCCCAGTCCCACTTCTCAAGCCTATCTGGGTACTTCTGAATGACCCCTTCCCTCCACGTGTCACTGCGTCACACAGCTCAGAGTTGTCAGCAAACTTGCCATGGCTGTGCTCAGTCCCACTGTCCTACAGATCCGGAAGGATGCTTATTATTTATAGGCATCTGTTCTCTGCAAATTGCCTGGTCTGAATTTGGGCATGGTCCAATTGTGTCAACTCCCTTTATTTCTTTCCCCAGGAAGAGTTCTTACAGGTGCAGAGCACAACTGATGCTTACCCAGGTAGAAATATATGTGCTCCTGCATTAGGGGGTGTCTTTCACTGAACCCACAGACCAATCTTATTCTGTCTGTGCTTTCACTGCTTGTGCTGGGATTTCTCTTCTTGTGTATTGTGGTGTCACTGCCACTGGTATGGCTTGGGCAAGAGAGATATCGGTGTGATTGTTTATCAAATCAGAGCAGCAGATCCCAAAGGAATGTGGTAGTAATTACAGATTAAGAAGCTGGCTGCTTTACTTTTTTTTCCCTAAAGATTGCTTTATCCTGGTAAGCAACTTACAGTTGTACAGTATAGTACTTTTCACTAAGGTTTTTTTTCTTAAAATGATTGTAGTTTGTGTTAATTTGAGCACCTAATACAGGAAAACACATTATGCTAATACTGGTTTAGAAGTTGTACTAGGTAATCCTTATCTCAAACTTCTTCATTTTTCACTTGTTTTGTCAGCATCACTGTTTCTGCCATCTGGTTGCTTTATGAATGAAACATACAGATTTCACTAGTACACACACATAGACACACCCTTCCATGCTTTCACCCACCTTTTTCTTTACCTCCACCCACATGCAGCAACCCCCTCTGTGGCTGTCAACTTAAATAAATATACAGTATCTTCACATAAATATACAGTATCTTCGCATTTCTTGTTACTATTTTAACCTTAGCTGCATCAGGCAGCTGATTAATAAATGTTCACTCTTCATTTCCAATTCTGACTTTTTCTGAGATTGAATTAGCTTTAAATCCTTTATATTGTAAAGGTGAATGCTTGCCCCTTCACAGATACTTAAGTATTAGATTATGTTTTGTCAACTACATCTCCTTCTTTAGTATGTTTTTTGAAGTATTTTTGAAAGCATTTAGTTCTGGAAAGTAGTCATTGTATAAAACTGTAGCTCTGGAATAGAAACCAGAACTCTGCCCTCTTGTGGATAAATGTCTCATGTACTTCAGTCGCAGTATCTTACCTGAATAAGAACTAAAGCATATTAATTGATTCTCTTTGTGATTCTCATTCTTTAAGCATTTTTTTAAGGGTAGTTCATGGACTGATAGATAGCAGAGATTTGTGTAGTAACAAACAAGAAAAGTAGTTTATTGCAAAATGTAGAAGTTTAAAACTGACTGTGAGACACATATTCGTAAATTTGTGATTCAGGTTTGCTGATTTAGAAGAAAAGAAAATGTCCACTCTTCATCTAAATTATGAATTAGCTAATACATAGTAATACTAGTTTAATTTTCTTATGCAGATGAAGAAAAGTCAAGAACATGATGCTGTGGTTATATCTATATGATGTTACTTAACATATAGGAAACTGAAACTGCTTTTTAAAGTACTTTCGTGCTAAATAAAGGTTTCATAATCTAAGCAAAATAAAACAAGACTATTTGAAGTACTCTACTTAATAGAATGTATTTTAAAAAGAAAAGCATAGATATCTAATATCATAGTTTTTCTTTAACATTTAATTTTAATCCATCTTTTTACGTCTTGAAAAATATCGGGTCACTTATATATAATACATTGTTTTAAATCTGAAGCTACGATAAGTTAAAGAATACCCTGCAGAATGAGAAATGAAACATTTAAATGTACATAGGAAACTGCCCAGTACTGAGATTGGTTACTTATCCCTGCTTTGCTGCTGAGCCTTTTTGTATTATTGGATAAACAGGTTTTTCCTTTTGTTTTTTTTTTAATCTTCTCATGTATGCCCATGGCAAAGCTGTGGAAAACCAAGTATTTTTGTTATACACGCGACAATTTCTCAACCAAGAGGAATGTTTCATAAATGCAGAGCTTGTACCATTATATGATAACCAGTGGTCAAAGTCCTCTCATCATTTAATTGATAGTTAAAAGCTGCAATATCTGAAAAAATACAACTGCAGTTTGTTTCTGTTTCTTATTTTATTTTTACAGGATCATTTTTTTTGTTTTGTTTTCTTGGGTTGTTATTTTTTTTTCCTTTTATGCTTGTAGTTTCCTTTGCTGGATGTCAGTTTCTGTTCTTAAATTGTTCCCAACTTACTTTCATCCTCTCTTCCTCCCTTAATTTTGCCTTTGCAGTAAAGGGTAACATAGATAATTAAAAAAATTAAAAAAGGAAAACTTAGTAAAATAACACTTTAAATTTGTACTTATTAACCACAGCCTAAACTTTTTTTTATACTACTTTCCTTGCTATGTTGGCTTGGCTTTTCTATATTAGTGTACATTATGATGGTAACTTTTTCCTGCGTTATTCTTTAGATATGCTGACATTTCACTGTTTTCCTTTCACTGAGGGATTGTGTTGCTTCCTTTGTGCACTGCAGTTCCTTCCTCACAAAAATGTCTTCTATGTATCCATTCTTTCTTATGAAACAAGAGTATAAATACCTTATGAAACAAGAGTATAAATACCTATATAATGAACATACAAGACCTCATACATTTATATAGACTGGATTTCTTGTACTCCTTCTGAACTACTACACTACAGTTTAATGCATTGGTTAAAAGTCTTCACCTGCAGATCTTTGATTTCCTTAATTCAGCTAATATAGATAAAAGTTTCATTTTTTTGTAAAGGGGTAAAAATATTATAGTATTTTTAACAATTATTGAACAATCCTGGCAATGGAAAATTTTTAGATATTGAAAATGATTGTACTTCTTGACTAATAATAAGCTGCTACAATAGCACTTTTAACTCTTCTTATATTTGGGGAATGGAGGTAGGGGAGAAAAACCCCAACCAAACTTGTCTAACAGTCAGGCTATTGTTACATGCTGTACTGATGTTTTATATGGAAAAACCTATACTGTCTTGAGCTGTCAATCTTTATTTTCCTAGCTGACTGAGATTTTAAAATCTTGAAATGAATGGGTTTTCTTATGTTCTCAGTAGCATCAAATTTGAGGTGTAGTTTCACTGGATCTTGGTCTCTGCTTCTGGATTTGAATCGTGCCTTGTTTGCCAGTTTTATAACAGATGCAATTTTGCCCTCAATACGACAGATGTAGTATTTGGACCCAGATATTACTATATGGTTTCTTCATGTTGTGTTTGTTTTGTAAATTAATCCCATTACTTAATCCCATCAGTGTCTCATTCTCTTTTGTTTATTCTCATCTGTTTATTCATTTCATTATGCTTACAGAAACTTCATAATGTCAGAGAGGGAGTACTTGAATTTCCATGCTTAGCCCCCAGCTGTTGCAGACAACCACATCCTGTCCCTTCTATAACATCTGTACAGTCCATCTTTGAAGTAGGGGTGTTGCTTATCTCTAGTGATGTAAGGTTGTTGGAGAAATTGGCAGTTCTGATGGTGAAAAACTGTGTTCTGGTTTTCTTCTTCCTTGCATTTATGTGCTCATTTATTGTTGTGTTAGCATTGCTCTGTGACTTTCTTCCTTTGTAGCCTTCTTTGACCGCCTTAGAGAGAGCAACCACATCCCCTCTTGACCTTTGTTTTGTTAGTCAAACAAACCAACCCCTTTTACTCTTCTCTTACAAAGAAAGTTTGCTTTTCCTCTGCTCACTGCACTTGCTCCACTCTGAGGTCTGGACCTTGCCAGGTTCAGGTTCTTAACATGTATCTGTGGAGAAGATTTCTAATTTAAAGTGTCTGATTTTGGAGGAATTATTCCCGTATAGCGTCTCTATAATTTTCCTTATTATGGCAGTAATACTTGAATTAGGAATTAACTTGAATTAGGAGTGACAGTTTCTGTGTTAACAGCTTTCTCGTGTGATGAGGAAGTGAAAGTGAATAGGCCTTTTTTTTCTTGTATTTGTTTCTGTGCTATATAAAAATTTCCAATAATACTGGCTAGTGACATAGAAACTGCATCCTTTGATGCAGTTTCAGATGGGAGAAGTCATCAGACATGACATTTTTATAGTAAATACAATTTATGTGTGAAAGGCGTTCTTTAGTTTCTAGGCTTTCAGTGAAAACTTGGATTTTAAAAGTGTTGTCTCCTGTGTGTTTATTGCTGCAGACTCATTATGGGACTCTTTTAGAGTATTTTCTTTGATTCTTAAAATTTCTTTTTTAAGAATTGCTTATTTGTGGAACTAGGCAACCACTGAAATGCTGCATATATTTGTATTCATTTAGGGTAAAAAACCCTTGGGTATTGAGTAGTACTTGAAACTGTTCTAAAGGAAGTTTTCTCCTGGATTAAAAACACGGCAATCCACACAGAGTATCTGTCTGTAGCATTTTCCTTACTGACTAGATTTCTGTATTGGCAATGTACTGCATTTTTAATTTTAAAAAAGTAATTTAGGTCAGAATGAGACTGTGGCAGGTGTGACAAAGGAAGTCAACTCACTGTCAGTTCTGTTTAAACTCCGTTTTTCGAAGAACATGCAGATAGGGAAACTTTGTAAAGGTAATTTCATTGGCTGATAAAAACTTTGAGCACAAAAAGCCTTCTAACATTTCTTTTCCTTGTCTTGGAGTCTGTATGTATTTATAAGCAGTGGTGCTTTATATATTGCCCTATTTTGCCATGTTGGTGTGGCATGAGAAAGGATGTTACTAAGAAACATTACTAAGGAAATTATAAGGATCCCTTGATTTGTATGTATTTTATATGCAATTATCAAAAACTATAAGGATCTAGTGGTTTGTTTGTATTTTATATGTAATTCTCAAAAATGTAGGCTTGTAAAGTAAGTAAATCATGATTTCAGCATTTCAGTAGATAAGAGAAATGATTATGTAAGGACTCTACAATTTCCCAAATGTCAACACAAGTGCCTGTCTGCAACAGGTAACCACATATGAAATTCCTTTAATGTCTTCAGAAATGTCGCACCAATTTCACAATATATATGGGGATTAGAGTGTGTTATGTTTGATGGTTTGGAACTGCAGTTTTTGGGTTTCTTTTAGCAGTGTGGACTTCCTTGCTTTGAGATCTTTATAATTAGTGAAATCCAAGTGAATTAATTTCTTTTTCTGTTGTTGAATATAAAATGTCCCATTTTACAGGAAAGAAGTGAGCTAATTCAGTGGTGGCAAAACCACTGAATTAGTGGTGGTTTTCTCCCCAAGAGGAGTAATTAGAATTTCTGGCAATAGTTTGACCAGATAGTTAGGTATTGAAGAGATATTGTCAAATCAATTTTGAAATAGCCACTACTTCTATAATGTACTTAGATTTTGTATTTGTCTGTATGTTTGCTTCTTTATTTTTGAATCTGTAAATTACTCCTTTTAGTTTCACTAGTCTCTTTATGAAAATGTCTCCTTCTGCAATACTGGGAAATAAATGTAACAGCTAATTACTTAAACTGGTTATGCATTAAGTGTGATTACACTTCAGCATGAACTAACTAAAAGATTTGTAACAAGTTTTTTAGTCAGTGTTAAATAACCTGACCAAATTTTTTTTTTAATTGCCTTAGCTTGCATCTTTTTTTTTTGATGAAGGGGTTGCTTCTGAGACCAGAAGGAAGGTTGCCCTTTAGTTGGATAATGCCACTTGTTACTTAGAATCTACACTGTTCTATCCACTCTTGAAAAAATTTACTTAGAATGCAGCTAAAGGTAGTATGGTCTGTTTCATTTATGTAATGAATGTAAAATTTTTAAAAGTAAATTGAAAGATTTTATTTGCTTTTATTCTTTTTGTTTTGTGTTTAGTGCTTGGGAGATGGGAAGTAATGATAGCTGGCACCTGAACTGAAATATCTGTGTGGGCACTACTCTCCCAGAACTTCAGGATGAATGGGGATATGCCTCATGTTCCCATCACTACTCTTGCGGGGATTGCTAGTCTTACAGACCGTAAGTACTCTTCTTTTTCTCATCTTTACTATGCTTTTTTTCTACCTCTTTGGTAAATATCTGCATTTTTAAAATTCTAAAAAAGTTTTTTTTTTAAAGTTCTTACAGTTAAATCTGTTTAAAATCAGATTTGTCATTAAATATGCTAGCTTTTTTATTGCTTTAATTGCAAAAGTCTATCCAAAAAAACCATGCATATTTAAGCTTAAAGTGAAATGCAGGTTAAAAATAATCCTTAAGGAAAACTGAAACAAAATATAGGAATTCATTATTTGTTTGCAGTATCATTTAGTAACATATCTGGGTATCATACAAATAAAGAAAAATATATGTATGATAAAGTACTTCTAAAACATGCATCCCAACATCTAGACTAAAAAGACAGAGAATGGGATTAGACTGATGTGCAACTAATCAAGCAAGTTGTAGAATATACTGAATATACTTGAAAACTAGTTCATTAATTTGGAACTAGTTAATCGGGGCATAAAATGACTGCTGGAACAAAAATAAGCAGCTGAACCTGAGTCTTTTTTCTTTGCTGTTCAGCCTGCAAAGGGAGCATGTGGAGTGTGTGTGCTGACTTGAAGTATGTTAGGAAGACAAAATGCAAGGAAAGAAAAATAAAAGTATTTACATTACAAGCTGATATTGACACAAAACCAAATCATTATAATGTGACCAAAAAATAATTTCTACTGAAAACTAAGAGGAGATTTCTTATTCTCTAGTGAGGACCTGGAACAACCATTGCAGTAAGAGCAGCTGGGACAGAGGGGCATCTTGTTTATATAGTGTAAGAAAGATTTTGTAGCTCAGTTGTCTGTCTGAGGATAATTGGACTCAGTGACCTTAGGTGCTTCTTCTAAGCACTTTTGTTGTTACACTGTTGAAAATTGGAGGCTTTCTAAGAAACGCTGGAAGTATATATCCAGCAGTTGAATTTATTTGCTCACAGTAAAAAAGGCAGATGTTTTGGAGGCAAAACCCACTTCATGTACTTCTGGTATATTCTGAAGTATTGAAGTGAAAGATGCAGGTTATGCATTTAATGTATGTATGACCATATCTGTCTAATATCAGACCATCAGGATGCAAATAGTAGGTTTCTGGCTGTGGACAGTTTTCCAGAATTAAGTGTTTGCAGGTAAGGTTGCATAACTGGTGGAAATCACTGATCAGACTCTGGTGCAAGAGTTCCTTTAAACACTGAACTGAAATGGACAAGGCCAGTTGCCCTGAAAACATGTTATGTCTTCAGATCTAAGAATGCCCTAAGAAATTGAAGTGTACTTATAACCTGATTGAAATAGTGTTATCACTAAATCTTTTCATAAGATTTGTGAGTAAGTTTTTCTGACTGAATTGACATTTCAATGAACACACCAAGCAACAATACTAAAGAGAAGATGGTTTACATAAGAATAAATACAAGAAGAAAAGAGTAAACTGAAAATTTAATTATTGCATTTAATTGATGGTTGGGTTATTTGTCTTTTTATGATGGGTTGGGTTCTTTTTGTTTTTCTTTAAAGACTTTATAATAAAGTGATTAAATGTTGAGACCAGACAAGAAAACTGAAATCCTCAATGCCCTTACAGTACTGCATGTAACTACAAAAATTTTGCATTTCCTTTTTTTTTATCCATGCTTTTGGCTCCAGGAAAAAGGTGCCATAGCATAATAAAGAGCTTAATATTCTGGAATGTTTAGAGAGTCCAGTGTGGATATGTGAGTGGGTATGTGTGTTTCTTAGTGTGAATTTAGGAATTAAAAAAAATTCAGAAGTGTTCCCTGTGTTTTAAATCTAGTTGTCAGGTTTCCTTTCTTAATCTCATGAGAGTAAGCGGGTGTCCACATTTGTGTGTTTGTGTCTCAGGAAATTATTCTGAAGTTGTTCCTGTTTTGCTATGTTTTCTAATAACAGTTTTGAACCAGCTGCCTCTTCCATCACCTTTACCTGCTACCACAACAAAAAGCCTGCTTTTCAATGGACGGATAGCTGAAGAGGTGAACTGCCTTCTGGCTTGCAGGGATGAAAATCTGGTTTCACAGCTCGTCCACAGTCTCAATCAGGTGTCAACAGATCACATGTATGTATTTTGAACTTCTACAACAGATCACCATCCTTACTTCTTGAAATCAAAATTTACTGGATTGAGAAGGATGTTTGTGAGAATATGAAAATTAGAATATGCTGGTTTTTCCTTAGGCTAGCCTAAGGAGCTGGCTGCAATAAAAGAGTCATATGTTTCATTCAGACAATGTTAATAACTGTCCATCAGCCCTTATGCCTAACTGTGGAATTATTTTACAGATCTAATGTTTATTCCCTTCTTGATAGGTTAGAGTGCAGACTTTATGGAGTTGATTGTGCAATACTAATTTGCGTTCAATATCAGTCACTAATGCGCATAGACAAATTGCATACCCAAAAGAAAATTTTTGACGCCTGCATCAATTGTGATTAGGTATTGAACTTAAGTAGTTTAACAACTGAGCCAATCAAGTATATGCTAATGTGTTCTCTTTTTGTTATTTTTTTTTTTATTTCTCCCTGGTGTCCCTTGAATTGTTTTATGTTGACAATCCTGTTGTTTCCTTGCTTGTTTTGTTCAAATGGAAGTAGCTTTTAAAAGTCCTCAAAGCATACAAGGAGTGCACAAATGCATTTATAGAAAATCCATTGCGTTTCTTTATGTTTCAGAGGGAATCCTGTGATCTCAAAAAGAAGCCTATTTCCCCTTTTCAAAATAAAAAGATTTTCAAAGCATTGGGTTGAAACCTGAGTGTTACACATTCATACATGTTATTTTCACTCCTACAGTAATATGTTCTTGATGATATGCCAAAGTGTTCTTTTGTAGAGAAGACCAATATAAAAATGGGTCTAAGAAACTTCTTATGAGGATCTTAAACTGACAGCCACATATATGTAAGAGCTTAGTAACAGAAAATGATTGTGAGGACTTGCAGGAATATTTCTTCTGCCATTCCTTAAGGAAGAGGGTGAAAAAACTAGAGGCAGGAAGCAGTGCTTTGCAGACTTGATTTTTCCTATATTTTAACAGTAAATTGTCTTCTTTCATTTTGGTTTTGGTTTTTTCCTTTGGTTTTTTTGGTTTTTGTTTTTTTTTACTTGACTCATAGTTTCTTATAATTTGAAAATGCATTTGCCTCTTTATTTGCTTACTTCCACAATTCCAGAGAGTTGAAAGATAACCTTGGCAGTGATGATCCAGAAGGAGATATACCAGTCTTGCTGCAGGCTATTCTGGCAAGGAATCCTAATGTTTTCAGGGAGAAAAGCATGCAAAACAGATACGGGGTACAAAGCGGTAAGGATTTTTGATTATCTATTGATTATCTATTGATTAATTTTATGTTGTTCTGTAAATCTAGGGGACTGATACTAACCACAAATATATATGGAGCACAGCAGTTGTATTTATGCCTTGTCTTGTGTTTGGTAGTGATTTAAAGCTATGTACCTTAACATCTTCTAAGAGCAATTGTATAGTAAAAAGATGGAAAATAAAAGCTACCATGTATTCTAAAAAAGGTTTAATTCCACCTCAAAGTTTAATCTCTAGAATAAGTAATTGGATTTTATTTTGAAACCATTTTATTTTGAATTTTTTATGCCTAGGTTCATGTGTTTGTCTTGGTAAATACTTGAAGTTGAAAACATATGTGTTGATCTTACTGAAAATCTGTATGACTATAGTGTATCATTGAAGAGTGTTCTTAACTGTTCTGGAGTAAGGAATAAAGTTGAATGAGGCATCCTTAATAGCTCCTCCCTGCCATTCCTCATCTTAGTAACTTGTGCCATACAGGTCTAAGCTATTTATGAATTTTGGGAGACTAAAATCTTATGCATCTTTTCATAAATGTCAATTACTTCAATATTTTTTTTTACTTTTATACAAGAACTCAAGTGCGTGTAAAAGGAAAAACTTCACACATGCACTTTTTAATAAGCATATGCATCTAACTGAAAAATCACCTGTTGTTGAGCCATCCTAGTTAAAGCATGTATGCTGCTGTAATACAGTTTAGTTGTACAGGAATTTTTATGTAACTTGTAACCTGAGTTATGATTTTATGAAGTGCATTCTTTTCCATTTGGTAGGAATGCTAAAATGGGTTTATGCATATTGCTTTTTTTACAAGAAGAAAAATTGTAGTAAGACTGGGAGTAATATGTAAGCAATCTCATTCTAGTAATGGTTCTACAAGGATGGTGTTTTCTGTGCTGTGAGTAATAAGACAACAATGTGAAAAAGTACTGTAGTGCTAATGGCCGCAGACTAATTTCAAATCCATTTCAGACCCAGTGTTTGGGACTTGTTTTTACTTTCTTTCATTGAATCATTATCACATATACAATTACCTGTCTGGAAGCTTTGGAAAACCTGTTTTTTGCTGTTGGGGAGTTTAGTTTAGTTTTGTTTTTTCCTTTCTTTTTTTCTTTTACATTAACTGGACTGGGCCTTCCATGTCTTGCCCCTGCCATCCCTAAGACAGATAGAGAAGTGAGAGCTTTCCATCACAGTTAATTAGAGGTTTTTTTTTTTTAATTGCATTCGAAAATTAATTATATGTTTTCTGTCATTGTTTTAACCCAGAAACTACCACATTTGTGATTCAAAGCATGTTTTAAATTAGGGAGGAGAAAACAAATAGATGTATTTTTTAAGTCCTTAGAAAGAGCACTCCGTACTTTAACCACAAAATTGAAACTTTGTATAGTTGTCCTGGTTTAGGGCAAATCTGGGAGAAAACCTCTAAAGGGGTTCCTTTAGAAAGCAGATTTAAGCAGCCCCTCTTCTAACTGGTTCAGGAAAAGATTTCTTTGGAGAAGAGTGGAAAAAAACCTGTTTATTTAACAGGTGAAGTATTCACTAGCATAAAAAATGAATATTAAACAATAAAATTTCTTGCCACTTTGAAGAAATGACAAACTCAGAAAGTCCCCTTGGTGGTCTGTAGCTTGGCTTGCTTTGTTTTTTATTAGTCTTTCAGGCACTGGAATGCAATGTCTTAGGACCCGGTGGGCCACAGGTGTGAGCTCCCAGTGCTCTTTTGGGTTGTTAGTCTAGAGTAGGCTTGAACAGTTCTAAGAAAAAGAAAAACACAGTCTACGGAACTTATATGCCTTAGCTAGATAAAAACTAACTAAAAGCAAAGGAGAGCTCTGTCCTGCTGTCTGTTTGTGTTGCAGATAACATAGTCTAGGAGAGGAGGATGCAGGGGAGCAACTGCAGTTTCTGATAACAAATTGTGCTTCTTTTCTCTCCTCTTTTGCTCTCAGAATCAGTCTTAAAGGTTCAAAACTTATTTCTGGGCCAAACAGATGAATGGGGATACAAGCATTATAAAGTCACCCTAGGACATTCTACTCCTTATCTCTATATTGTTAGCTTACTACTAAAACTAACATATATTCTAACTTTATAAACACATATATTATACATACATATATACACATACATATATATATATTTGTTATGTAGCTATATCTAGACAATGGCAGTAACATTTTGTAAACAGTGATATTTACATATGGTTCTTACTTAATAATCAGATCTCCCTGAGGTACACATTGTGTTGTTTCAACTTTCTGAATTATCTACTATGTGTAAGTTGATTTTTGAGCAAAGATAACTCTATGATTGGTTTTGTTTGTACTTCTGTTTGTAAGCAGAATTGAGCTTAATTGTCTTTTCTAACAAACTTCTGACATGCATCATTGGGATTGTTTCTGTCTACTGTATGCAGGGGCTCAGATTGGGCAGGGCCTGCTCAGTTGGTGCAACTTCAGGTATTAGCTAATTAGGTGGCCTTTGCTAGATGCTTCTTTTAATTTTTGAAAGATCTTTCACTCAATGTTTTTAAGGTGGTTTTTAACAGTCTGTTGTACTTTTTTATTTTGCTTGCAGCTGGTGCGTGGTAGGGGATATGGTATACTCACTTGATGCCACGTTTTGTAGTCTAGGTGTTGATAAGGCTGTTTTTGAAATGAGTCCTGTTGTCCAATTTAATTTTTTTAGGTGTACTATGCCTTTAAAAGATTTGTTTCTTAAGGTTTAGAATGGTGTTACAGGCTGTAGCATGAGGCACAGGGTAGGTGTCCAGCCATCCTGTGGTGGCTTTTATTGATGTGATCACATAGTGCTTACCTTGGCATGTCTGGGGCAGTGTGATGTAGTTAATTTGCCAGGCCTACCCATACTTATATTTGGACTACTGCCTACCGTATTATAGAGGTTTTAACTGCTTGTTTTATTTGATTGCAGCACATGTCGTATAGTCATGAATAACTTGAGAAATACTGTTTATGTTTAGATTTACTCCTTGGTCTTGTGCTTATTTATAAGTAGCATCTTTTCTTGAAGACTTGAGGCATCATGAGCCTATTTAGCTAGGAGCAACTCTCTCTTCTGTTGCTTTAAGTCTATTTTTGACACTTTTATTTTTGCAGCCTGATTGTTTTGGTGCTTCTTATTAGCTTTGCTCTTGGGGACATGGGCATTTACGTGGCAGGCTTCTATAGGTAGTTTCTCTATTTTGCTAGTTATGTCTTTCTACTCTTTAGTAGCCTAAATTGGTTTTCTTTTGTGCTGTTAATTGGCTTTTTTTTTTTTTTTTCTAGCTATCCCCACAGAGCATTGGCTACTATCTATGAATTTGGCTATTTCTCTCTTTTAGCAGTGTCTAGGGCTAGTTGAATGGTTAGTGAGTTGGCTTGATCTACCTTTTCCTTTAGTAGATTTTGTGACTTGTGTTGAGTTCTATACAGCTGCTTTTAAATTTTGTTCATCCCTACAATGTGACAAGAACTATTAGTAAAAAGAGTGTAAACTTGTTTCTTCTGCTGGCAGTTGGTTGTGTGGTGGAGCTTTTTTAGCCTGTGTCATTTCTTGTTTCTCTTCATTAGTAAGGCTAAAGTTTTCGCTTTTAGGCCACTTTGTAGTTATCTCTAAAATCCCGGAGTGATTGAGGTTTCTAATATGGCTGTGCTTTATGATTAGAGCACTATACTTGTTCTGTGTGGCTTTAGTAGCATGGTGAATAGAGGTAACTTCTGTTTTGAACATCTGCCTTAGCACTGGTAGTCGGGGACCCAGGAGTTGTGCTTCAATGCCGATTACTTTTGAGGCGGTTTGGACTCTTCTGTAGGCTGCTAAAATTTTTTGGTTTTTTTGGAATGTAGTTAGGCCCTCTGTGGCTTCGACTTTAAAATCTTAGTGGTTGACTTTCAGTCTCACTAGGCACTTTCTTCTAAAGGCTCTAGGGCAGACCATGACTTCCAGCTGTAGAGTAGAGCACATTCTTTATATTTGGTCTTGTCTAGACTGGGCTAATTCTGCTTGATCTGGGTGAAGGCTTGTTGTTGTTTAGGGCTCCACTGGAATGCCCTAAGTTCTTCTTGCAGGTGACCAGGTGGAGAGGGCTTACAGTGTGGTTGTACTTAGGAATATGCATTCTCTAAAAACTTATGGCACCTAAGAAAGCTTGTTTTTCTTTTTTGTTGGCTGGTGAAGACATTGCAGTGATCTTGTTGATGACATTGGTGGGAATTTGATGCAGTCTATCTTTTTACTTTACTCTCAGGAACTGGATCTCTTGAGCAGGTCCCTTAACTGCTTTTTTTTGACAGTGAAACTGGCTTTTAGAAGAATTTGAATGACTTTTTCTCCTTTTTCAAACATTTCTGCTGCTGTGCTCTCCTACACAATGATGTCATCAATGTATTGCAGATGTTCTGGAGCTTTACCCTTCCCTAGTGTAGCTTGGATTAGTCCATGGCAGATGGTAGGACTGTGCTTTCACCCCTAGGGCAGTCGGTTCTAGGTGTACTGCATTCCCTTTTATGTGAAGATAAACTGAGGCCTGCTTTCTGTTGTTAAAGGAATGGAGAAAATAGCCTTAGCAATGTCAATAGCAATACCACTTCACTGCCTTGGGCTCCAGGTCGTACTGGAGCTCTAAGGTGTATGGCATAGTAGTAGTCAATAGTGGAGTCAGTTTAAGGCATGATAGTCCACAGTCAGTCTCCATTCTCCTTCAGATTTTCTTATAGGTCAAATGGGCTGTTGAAGGGTGAGTGGGTTTTTGCTGATTGCTCTTCGGCTCTTTAGCTTACAGATTATGTTATGGATGGGAATCACATAGTTGTTCTGTACTGCTGGCGGTGCACTGTCGAAGTGGCAGTTGGTACTCATTGCTCTTCCCCCTTCAGAAGTCTTATCGTAGATGGGTTTTCCGATAGTTTAGGCAAGGTGTTCAATTGTTTGATGCTCTCTGTCTTTATAGCTGCTATCTTAAACGCCCACCTGAGTCCCTTTGGGTTTTTGAAATACTCACTTTGGAGGAAATCTTTGTGTAAAATGCATGGGGCTTTTGGGCTAGTCACAATTAAGTATTTCTTCCACTGATTTCTAGTCAGGCTTACATTAGCTTCTACTAAAGTAAAATCTTGTGATGCCCCTGTCACGCTAGCAATAGAAATAGATTTTGCTCCCACATGTCTCAATGGGATTAATGGGCACTGTGTGCTAGTGTCGACTAAGGCTTCATATTATTGTGGTTTTCGTGTGCTAGGCCGAAGAATTTTCACGGTCTAAAAAATATCTCTAGTCTCTATCTGGCTAGAGGCAGGGCCCCTCTAAGCTTGGTTAGCCTTTTTTCCTAGAGTGTATGTCTTGGAGGTTTTTAAGGGGACTAGACACATCATTATCATCATACCTGGTGGTTTGGCTACAAGCTACTGGAGCTGCTTCTTTTTTGGTAGAACTTCTCTGAGTCTTGCCGTCTTTTAATTTAAGCACCCATTGTGCCAGAGCAGTAGTAGATTTTCCATCCTAATTCTTCATGTTTTCTCCACAATCACGCAGGAAAAGCCGCAGCTCAGCTTGTGGGGTGTACCTTCGCTCCTTATCTGGGGGACATCTATGTTTGATACTAGAACTTCTGATCTGTATTGCTGAGATTTGGAGAAAGCCCTCATTAATTTCTTCTCTAATCTCTTCTCTGTGTTTCTTGTGATTCTCAAGATCTTATCTTCCAATTTCTGCAGACATGTTTTCACAGCTGTGATTCTTACATGTGTGGGACCATACACAGCATCTGCATGTGCTTGGAGCTTTTTGGCCATATGAAGCATGGTCTCCTCCCTGTTGTCCCACTTCATTATTTCTTATAGCAGGAGCATATTTTTGTAGCCTAAGTCATATAAGTTTTGTTATCATCATGAATGTACATGGTACTAAGTCTGGATTTACAGTGTTTAGGTCATATAAGAAGACCATTTTTGTCACTGCCATTTCTCTCAGGCATTGAATCCCTTGTTCTCTGTTCTTCCACTGGGTTTGCCACGTATAGAGATTGTCTTTATGCAGATATCTTTGTGCCATGCTTCCCAGGACCCGTGCCCAGAGGCTGTGAGGGTTAGCCCCCCTCATCATTCCTTAGTCAATGATGGGATCATGTGACAGGGATCCCAAATGCATCGCTTCAGTGCCATCCAGAATTGTAGCCTTGCCTGCAGCATCCCAAAGGCAGACTAACCAACTAATTATGGATTCATCAGGCCGCCGGGTGTAATCTTTTCTTAGGTTTTGAAGGTTCTTCAGGGAAAGGGACTCAATAGTGGCTTCTGATCTTGTGTCAGTAGCTTTGACTCCAACTTCAGGAATTGGTGTTGAGGGTCCTTCCCTTGGATCATCATCATCGATCAGTGCCTGATCAGTTTTGCTTGTGTGCTTCTTTCCCACAGCGACTACCAGTGGCTTAGGCTCACTGTCTGGTTTACCTACAACCTGAGTAGCTGGTGTGTTGGCTGCAGCCTGAGTGACTGGGGTAGCTGCTGATTCATCTCCCTGCCCCCCTGCCTCTGTCTGCTGCCCTAAAGTATCTAGTAGCATGCGATAAGCATAGGCCAGGACCCAGCTTACTGCAATGATCTTTTTTCCTTCAGGTCATAATGGCAGTTCTTTATCAGATATTTCCCCCACCTTGTCTGGGTTCTCAATTTGTTCATGTGAAAATTCTTAGGCTGGAGGATCAGAAAATTCCTTCGGGATTGGACCCATTCTCTCCTATTTTCTACACCACTCAGAATATTCTATACCTGGATCTGGTTCTGGGTTAGGGCTCTCATTAACTCCTCTGGACATCTCAGTCCCCATTCTAGAGGAGCTGTAGAATGTATAGAGGAAGCTTACTAGATTAAATACTAAGAAGGTGATCCCTTTAATTTTCAAGAGAAACTGAACATTCTGAAAAAGTGAGTTAAGAGATTCAAAGGAGAAGATGGAAAGGGAAGTCAAAAAAGCCTCATCCCCTGCTCTTCTTCTAAGAAACTGGGTGTAATTACCAATGAGCTCCCAAAACTTGGTACTGAAGCTAGAATGCAGGGTTGGACCATAAACCATATGGGTAGGACCATAAACCATACTTATCTTAAATAGACTCTAGTACCTCAGTAAATTCCCTATAAATCATTACCACTGAGCCCAGCACAACAGATATTTTAATCCGTGCCCCTCTACTGTAAAAACTATGTGTTAGGGACAATACTGGAGCTATTTACGGAAAAGAAAATAAGCAGAAAGGTATTAAAACTTTAAAAAGCCTGTGGACCAGAAGCATGTAAAGGCTTCCACCCAAAGAGATATCATGAATTCAAGCAACATAGCTACTGATTGCTTTATCCCAATACAGCATAAGTACAACTAAAATGCAGTCAGTACAGGATTTTTCCACTTTCTTGAGCCTCACTTTGGGCACCAAAAAATGTATTTGTCCTGGTTTAGGGCGAATTTGGGAGAAAACCTCTGAAGGGGATCCTTTAGAAAACAGATTTAAGCAGCCCCTCTTCTAACTGGTTTGGGAAAAGATCTGTTTGGAGAAGAGTGAAAAAAACCTGTTTATTTAACAGATAAAGTATTCACTAGCATGAAAAAATGAACAGTATTAAACAATAAAACCTCTCGCTGCTCTGGAGAGATGACAAACTCAGAAAGTTCCCTTTGTGGGCTCTAGCTCAGCTGACTCAGTCTCTTATCAATCCCTGAGGTGCTGGAATGCAGCATCCTAGGCCCCGGTGGGCCACAGGCATGAGTTCCTGGTGCCATTCTGGGTGTTCAGTCTAGAGCAGGTTCAAACAGTTCCAAGAAAAAGAAAAGCCAAGGTCCAGGTACTTCTCTGCGTCAACTAGCTAAAAACTGACTATAAGCAAAGGAGAGCTCTGTCCAGCTGTCTGTCTGTGCTGCAGACAATGCACTCCAGGAGAAGGATGCAGGGAAGCAAGTGCAGTTTCTGATAACAAACTCTGTGCTTCTTCTCTCCCCGCCTTTGCTCTCAGAACCAGTCTTAAAGGTGCAAAACTTATTTCTGGGCTAAACAGATGAATGGGGATACAAGCATTATAAAGTCACCCCAGGACAATAGTTCATGCTGATATGGTTATATTATGTAAGCTCTCTGTACAGGAATGTTGCTTGTTGGGCTGAAATATTGTACCTAGCTGTGTTGAGAGTGGCAGTGAGAGGTGAGGGGGCAGTGGACATACTGGGTGCTCCTTCCAGCATAAAAAATCCCTTGGATTTCATGTTCACTTGCCTCTATGTGAGGCAACCAGCATTCATTTAAACAAATTTGGTAGGAGTTCAGGAGTCTCCGTCTGTTACTGCGGACACTGAAATGTACTCCATATTGAGGTATCGAAATACCTAACTTTTTTTAACACAACACAGGACTTTAACTCCTGTTCAGGCCCAGTATTAGTGTGCTGTAGTATTAGTGCATGGAATGCAGAATTTGCCACCTACTGGGAGGTAGTAATGGCTTAATTCCTGCAGGATTATTACTGTCTCTGCTGGAGAAAGTAGAGGAGAAAAGAGGGTGACAGGGAAGGTTTCTGAAACTAGTTTTACTTGTGTGATTATTGCAGTAATTGAAATTGGTGATAGCAACTGTAGGATTAACAAAAATCTTCAAACAGTTTCATATTGGAGACCTTTGTCTAACTGTCTAAAATACTTGTACTATTAATGAGCTTCTACCTAAGGCTATAGATCACTCGCTGTAGTTTCCCATAACACTGTTGTTTGTGAGTTCCGACACTTTTTTAGCTGTAAGATACTAAAGTCTGTCACTAAAATAACTGAAAATTCAGTTACATTTCTGTGTTTCTTTCTCACTTTGTTATGTAGTTTTTAGGATATTCTTTATTCCTATATTGGAAAGAGGAAAAAAAAAAAAAAGATTCCTTTAAATTCCCTTTGTAATGATGTGAGTCAGAATAGAATAGAATATTTCAGTTGGAAGGGACCTACTATGATCATCTAACCCAGCTGCCTGACAACTTCAGGGCTGACTGAAAGTTAGTCAAATTAAGGGCATTGTCCAAATGCCTCTTAAATTAGTTTCAAGAACATTGATATATGTAGCTTGCCTACTGGTTCAGCACCTGAACTTCCAACATATGACTGTGGTTATCTACTAGCTGTAGGAGTCACAGTTGGGGTATTGGTTCTGCTTTGCAACTGAAATATTTCAGCAACTGCTTTGATAACATGCCCTCTAAGCTTAATGGAGATGGAATAGAAAGCTTTTGTCTCTGGGTAGAAAGAGACCGCTAAATATTATTGGAGCAGTGAGATTATCTTGCAGCACTAAACCTAGAGTGTCTGATTGCTATACTTGCTCCAAAAACTGAAGATACGCTTTCTGTGTTCTTCTGACTTGTAAATCTGTGAAATCTTTTGCTTATTGGCACAAGTATTGTACACACCAGCCTGGGGTGCAGAATATATGTTCTGGTTTAAAATGTTTCTCTTTACTAGTAGATTTTGACTTAGTAAGTTCAAAGGAAGAGATAAAGAAACTACTGTTTATATTGGAGCTGAATTAACACAACTTTAGAGAGCACTTTTTTCTGTCATGATGTAAAATGGACATCATACATGGATTCAGTAATTTCTAATTTTTTAACAGTTATGGGTAGATGATCCTAATGTGAACAAATTTTATAATGTCATTAAAGTTCATAATCTCATAGTATGTAATAAGTTCTGGAATGAGATACTTCATTGATTGGAAAGGAAATGTGTGTAAAGTAATGCTTCTATCTTCTTTTTAATAGGGATGATGATGTCACAGTTTAATATTTCTCAGAATTCCATGCGTGGTAGTCCTGCATCTTCAAATTATCAACAAACCACTATCTCACATAGCCCTTCCAGGTAATCCTTTCTTTTAAGTGGGATGGGAGGGGAGTGAACTACAAGTTCCTACACTGACAGCCAATTCTTGTTGCAAAAATGTAAGTGAATGATGGTCAGTGTCATGACAAATTTGGCATTTGTCTGATAGCAGGGTAAGTTTCTTCATATGCAAAGAAACATCTTTCGTTCAGTGAGCTAATCCCTGTATTCTATGGATTTATTATGAATTCTCCTCTCTCTCACTCCATCCCATAATTTGGCCCAAGTTTCTTTCCTGCCTAAGGAGTCCCTCTGCCTCCTGTTACCCTCTGGTTGTCTTCTGCCCATGTCAGAGGGGGAGACTTATGGCAAGAGGATAGGACAGAATAGGCTGGTGTGTTCCAGCTTGTCCCAGTAGCAGAATAGAAGAAAAGAAGGTTAGTAAAAGCATGGAGTACTACCGTAACAGTTATGCAAAAGGCTTCTTGCAGAAAGATAGGCCCAGTAGTTTAGCCAATCTTCCAGCAGAATCCTCGTCAGATTTCTGTGTTTTTGAGTTTTTGAGTGTTTGCAAGTAGCATTTACCTATAATTTAGGCTTTTATTAATATATTAAAATACTCTGGACAAGAGGAGAAAGTTCTGCTTGTAGTTTCAACCCAGGTACTGGACTTTAACGGGTCCCATCTTCAATTATTAGATATCATTATTAAAATTAAACTGATTTCAGGTTTCACTTCAAGTTACTGTAACTGGCAAATGAAATGTTCTGTATCTTGACTACAACCAACACACTTTTAAACTTTTATATCTAAAAGGGATATCTAAAAAGGTTGTCTGAGTTGTGAATATTACAATGAATAGTACAAAGTTCCCTTGAAATCCTTGCAAAATTCCTATGTTAAGTACTTTGCTGTTTCTTTCGGTGGAAGCTGGAATTCCTGTTTAGAACTTGGGGTTGTGATAGCTTGTAATGTACTTTCTGATTTATTTATTTGGTTATTTTAATTTTGAGAAACTCATATAAGAATGTAAGTAATAATGTGAATGTATTATTGTCTCAATGTTATTTTTATGGCTACTTATTTGTGCAACGAGTCTAAGATAAAGCCAGTGAAAGAGAAAGTTGTGTTCAGTAGCCTTGGGTCAGGTTGTACCTAACTGTCTATAACATTCCTTTATCTTGACAGTGTTGTTCTGGTTAGATGGAGTTATTTGGAGCCTTACTGAAAAGTAAAGAAAGAGTAAATGGCTCCTTGTTAATCCTAGTGACCAAGTTGATTAAAATTTTTGCTGTCAGTTTCATTCAAACTTCTGAGATTAATTTTAGGAAATTGCAGATCTAATTTCCATACATATTTGTGTCATTGTTCCCCTTCCCTAGATGGAGGTCTTATGAATGCTTTTATTATCTTCTGACTCTTCAGTAACATGTGCAGTTAGGAAAGTATCGATAGCTTAAAATGCTGCTTTTGAAGGAAGTTTTCAATTGTGTTGGAGGCTTTTTTATCTTAAAGAAATTTTCATCTTTGGAAGGTATAATTTCCAAAAGAAATAATGGATTTGTCTATATTTGCTATTCCATATTTTAAAAACTTTTTTGCAATTTTTTTTTTTTTAGCCGGTTTGTGCCACCACAGACAAGCTCTGGTAACAGATTTTTGGCACAACAGAACAGTCCAGTGCCTAGTCCATATGCTCCTCAAAGCCCTGCAGGATACATGCCATATTCACATCCTCCAAGTTATACAGCTCATCCTCAAATGCAGCAAGGTAAGTCTGATGTTTATTTGATGTCAGCTTTACTTTCAAGTGCACATTTCATGGGTTTCTAATTTCTTTGAAGGAGTCACATGCTTAATGCAAATCTTTCAGGCAGGTATATTTTAGCTTTGATTTTTTGGCTGGAAAAAGTGGAGTATCTACTTTGTTTTTAAAAAATTAAACCGAAGAAGAAAAAGTAAAACATTCATGTTGCAGTGCTCTCCTATTTGTGTCCAGTTTGCACTGTTGCCCTGTTTATGTGACAATGAAAATAATCTGAACAACCCAAAAGTTGTATTTGTTAGCTGTGAGCATCACTTACATGTACTAGGGAAAACCTCATTTCTGCTGATGAAAAGTTAAGTTTTCTTAACTTTATATTAACTAAAGTTAACTTTAGAGATTCTTTAGCCTTACTGGCCCTTTTTAGTGTCAGATTAATTCTAAGTTGGCTAGAATTATGCTCAAAGTATACAGTAACTGGCAAAGACGACCTTCAGAACAAATGGGTTTTTGTTCTTCCTTTGTCTTGAAAACTATCCTGAACACATGATCAGTAGTAAGGTATCTAGGGCATTTTTTTTGTTGTGTATTTTTTTGTGGTAAGTAGAATTCTACTGGATTCTTTTAAATAATTTTTTCATAAAGTTTAACATTGTTCTTAGAATATATATACAGCTGTTTTATATGTAATTTTATATGTCTCATGAATACCTTGAAAGTTACTTAGGAGTTCAAGTTGTATAGAAGTAAACAAAGTTTTCTGTAAACAGTAAGGAAGATACTGACTGTAATTAGAATAGATATAGAGAGAAATTTGGCTAATTTGTACATGGAATTAATATTTTAAATACTTTTGAAAAATCTTAGTGTATTTTTAATCAAGGTATTTGTAGCAAGTTGGATTCTTGTTCAGATTCCAGACCTTTTGCATCCAGCGTTTTATTATCCACCATTAGGGTGTTTTCTCTGAATCTCTTCAAGTTCATGACTACATGATTGTATCTATAGTTAATTTTTTTGTATTCCAGCTTCTGTATCCAGTCCCATTGTCACAGCTGGGATGAGGAATCTCCATGAAAACAAAGTTTCAAGTCAGTTGTCTGGAAATTCAGCTAATCATCATGCTGATAGTTCTAGACATGGCTCAAATGAAGACTACCTACAGATGGTGCACAGACTCAGTAGTGATGTATGTTACCTAATAAATTTATTATGATAAAGCAGATATTTACTATGATAAAGCAAGTATGCATTTAACTGCCTCAGAGGTCAGATATTTTATGATGCTGTTGAGGAATAAAACTACTGAAGATAGATTTCAATTTCAGACGTGTAGATTCATTTGAAAATTGACAAACTGTAAAAAAAAATACATCTTCATTGGCTGGTCTAATTGGAGAAATGCTAGACATAGAAAGTAGTAAATGTTGTAAACTTGCATTTTTGTCCGTTTGTGCACTTTCTTAATAGTGCATATGTGTTACCTGTGTTTTGTTTGTAATTATAACTTTTAAAGCTGGTTTTAGAAGCTATGATGCAGAAAACAATTTGAAGAATATTGATTCAAGTTTTGCATCTCTGTATGAATAATAATTAGAATGTTGCAGCCTTTTCTACTTTGGAGAAGACCTTTATGAATGAGTATTTTAAGAATTATAAAACTCAAGAACTTAAATTATTTTTATTCATTTTAGGATTTTGTTGCTTTAAAACAAAATGCTTACATAAATATTTTGCTTCATATACAAAACATAAAGCATAATTGCTTTAATACATCACGTTTCTCTGAAATACAAAATCAGAAGTATCGCCGTAATGTATCCTTAATGTGTCACTACACAGTCACTCAATTTAAGGACGATTTTTGGTAAACTTGAGAGCATTCCTAGAATATAATTCATCATTTGGTGAAGCTTTAAGCGAAGGAAGTATAAATGCACGTTTCTGAAAATTTGTCAGCTGTGGTAGGAATGACATCTCTACCCAAAATGTTCTATACCTAGTTAGTTTAGTTAATTTAGTAGAAATTGTCTTTGCCTGTGTCTTCAACAATCATGGTTAAAGATCTTCTTCTGACTTAATAAAACATACCTGATAAGAAGTTATTAAGCTTATTTTTCAATATGGGGTGTTTCTGAGATTTATTGCAAAGTCAAAGAAAAGTCAATTTGGGGAAAAAAATATCAGTTCCATAATTTCAGTGCAGTAGCTAAGTTAGTAACTCAGTAGGGTATCAGTTCAGTTTCACTTAAAATAGCATTATATATTTTTGATATGGAACTCACTTTATTGTGGTGGTCTGAATATTAAGCTCCTTTGCCCATGAGAATTTCCTCAGAAGGCAACAACTCTTTTTGCAAGCACTCTTGCAAAAAATAATTGTAATTAATACTACAGTGTAAGTTCAGGTTTATTGTGCTGTGAATTAAAAAAAGTCTAATACAGTTGTGTGGTAAATGCCCTTTGGTGGTAAAACTGATGAAATCTGATTTCTTATGGATTTGAATTCTTGGAGTTGAAATCACCTTAAGTCCATAAACTTCAAACTCTTTCCTTTTTAGCAGTGTCATCTACCCCTTCAGAAGGTGCAGCCTAGTCTATGGCTACAGGCGTAGAATTTGTCAGAGTGTGATTGTCCATCTATGCAGGCTGCTATCTCCTTGAAATACCAATTTTGCTTTCTATCTCAGTACTGAATGCTGATTTCTTTCATGCAGACAAGTAAAAACATAATTACAATTAAACCTTTTAACATTATGTTAATTGGGTTAATATTGGTCGAAAGGTTAAAAAGTATTTATCGCACAGATAATTCAGATTTAAAAAAATAAAGGAAAGAAATGGCTATGTGAAAAAATTGCCTGTATACAGATATTTCAAGAAGAGCTACATTAGAATGTTAACTGCTGAAACAACCAATTTAATTAGGAAACAAGAAATAACTGTAGAACTTCTTTGGAGACTTCATTCATTTGTATCACTGTACCTTTTGGAAGAATGACATTTTTAGAATTTGTTTGTAATTATAGAAATTTTCTCTTCATAGGTACAGAATTTGCTAGCTTTTCCTTACCCCAAACTTTCTCATACGTGCTGTATAAAAACAGTAGTTGAAGTGGGAAATAACCGTTCTGTAGTTAGGACGCTGCATGAATGAGTAGTTGTGACCAGCAGAGGGCTCCACAAAAGCATGGAAAAACCCATGTAAAACTGTGAATGGAGATTGCAATAGTGGGTTTCACATTTTATATAAGGATAATGTGGGGGTAAAAAATACACATTTACAGTGCTAAAAATAGGGCATGGACATAATTACCTTGCAATTAGTATTATACTATGAAAAGTTTATCAGAAATTATTAATTGCTTTAGAGCAGGTTGGGGAAGTGCTTCATTTTGCCATTGAGTTGTTTCCTGTTTAACTCTTACAAGCTAAAATCACGTTAGTTAGTTAGTTAGTTAGTTAGTTAGTTAGGTTTGCATGAGACGGACCCAACTGCTGTAATGGGACTGGTAGAGATCGGGTTCAGTCCTGGCTTCCGTGTGTTGAGGATACAGATACAAAGTGTTACTTTGTTGAACTATAAGAGCAAGATAGCGTTCTAGATAGTCTTTTAAGATTAGGATTCATCTTTTAAGGGTAGATTATGTAAAAAACAGAGTTTTAAAAATCTGCATTTCATACTTATTTCTTTCAAGTGGTATTGTATATAGGTCATGCATGTGCTCTAGAGCCCTTTACTATGAGTACTTGCAACAGAAAATTCTAAATGGAATCCTAGTCTAAACCCAAAAGTACTTGTCTAGCTAGAAAACATACACAAAGACTTTGGGGTTTTTTCTGTGCCTGTTCTGGTTATAGATTCCTCTTAAGTCTGACTGGAGCATTGTTTATGTTACAGTCTAATAGCAGTCTAAATTACAAAGATTTTAATGGAAGTGACTCTTTTTCTAGTATTTCTTGTGTGCTTTTTTGCCCAATCCATTTTATCAATTTGTGTACTAATTTCAGTTTTTATTTTAACAGATGTTTATATTCATATGTTAACTTTTTTAATCATTCTTACTTTAGGATGGCGATCCTTCAATAAGGAATGCTGCGTCTTTTTCCTTGAGGTCACCACAGTCAGTCTGCTCTCCAGCTGGAAGTGATGGAGCCCTTAAAGGTAGTCTAGCAGTCATATATATGTAAATTTATTTTTCCCAGTTTTAAAGAACAGAGAATTTAAAGAACAGAGAAATTAAAGAATTTAAAGAATTCAGTTTTTCCTCCTGATTTTTGTATTTAACTAGTACTACAGACTGTGGCGTTATGTTTGGGATGCGAAATTATTTTGAGCCCTGATCCAGAAGAAATTTCTGATGGTCCAACAATTAACCAATCATCCTTCAAAATAAAGCTCAATTTTATGGAGGACAGAAGGATTTATAATCCTTTCCAATCTGAGAATTAAATTCTTTGTAAGAATTCTGTTGCTCTACATAAGAAAAGTTTTAAAGGCAGCATTACGAGTATTGAACCCTTAACCAGCTCAAAAGTGTTTTAATATGCAGCACTTGTCTTAATTACAATAATGATATATTAAAAATATGAAAATAAATTAGCTCAATATACATAGCATAAATGAAGCCTGAAAACCTTAGCTGTGGAGACATATAGGGTGAACTGTCTGTCAGTTGAGAGGAAACAGAAGAAAAGAATTCTTTATAATAAAATCCACTTGGTAAGGTAGGGCTTGGGACATATTCTTGTTAATTTTCTTTTTCAGTGATTGTACATTTACAGGGCAATAATTGAAAAATGAAACAAAAAATGCTTTCTTCTCTATAGACCTGAAACAAAATAATAAGTCTTACTGGGTGATCAGTTTAGGCAGAGAAGAGAACAGAAGATGATGGAGATTACAGGAAAGGTGAAGGCATTATGCAGCCTGGATAAAAGACATGTTTCTCAGGGGTAGACCTCAGGACAGCCTTTCCATGCCTATAAGGAGGATCTGAGTCAGTCTATTCATCACTGTGGAAGAAGGATGAAATACAATGGACTTACATTTAAATAGGAAGTTCTAACTAGATCTAAGGAAAAATTTTTTCACTATCAGGACAGTCAAGCAGTGGAAAAGGATGCCCATAGAATCTGTGAGTTTTCTGTCCTTGGGGGTTTTCAGAGTCAGGCTGGATAAAATCTGACATAATATGTCCCTGTTTTACCCTGCTTTGAGCATGAGGATGAACTAAACTTCTCCTGGGGTCCCTTCCTAACTGAATTATCCCATGGTTCCGGTGGCAAGTGAGAAATATGTGTATAGGATGCCAGGAGCTTCGGTATTTCAGGATATCTTGTTCTAAAGGACTTCCCATAAGACTTGTGTAAATGTGTTTATTTTTCACTCTTTGTCAAGTTCATAGGTTTAACAAGGTTGTGGATCTAAGTTAGCCCACTCATATATGTGATTACCACTCAGTCAGACAATATTTTAATTTTTTTTTTGTTAAAGTTGCTGCTGCTTGAATTGGCTGTCTCAGAACCCAGTTTTGAAGGGATAGCTTTTCAGACTGTTTCTGAAAATAGACTGATTGTATAGTTCAGATTGAAATGTTTCAGCATTAGCATTAAAGTGCAAGAAGATCTTTCTGATTTATCACTATGTTTACTTTTCCCTCTGATAAATTGCACAACTGAAATACTGCTGCTAATGGTGTTGACATTTTGCCCTCATTAAGACATTAATGAACCCTGATTGAGAGAACCAGTTCTTGATGCTCCATCTAGTATTTTAGAAATGTATGGAAGAGTTCTAAATAATTTCAGCGTTATTAAAAACATGAGATCCCTTACAGGGAATTTTTGGCCTATGATTTGTAGTGAAAGTTGGGATGAATACAACAAGTGTTTATGCTGAGCTTTTTGTTGCTCTCTTATTAGTTCCTGAAAGTTTGATTAGCAGGTCACAAACCTTCATAAAGAAAAATGTGCAAAATACTTACCATTTGTCTGGAAGGACAAAAATAATGGGAAAAGGTGTAACTAATCATAATCAGAGGGAGATTTCTGGAAGGTTGTTGTAATGCCAGAGCTTTCATGGAGGTTTGAGGCATTTACCAAAGATTACAATACTTCTGGAGAAATGGAGACCATGATTGCACAGTCTTGAATTACCTTCACACTGAATGTAGCATTTGAGATTTGAGGCATTTACTAAAGGTTACAAGACTTCTGGAGTAATGGAGACCATGATTGCAGAGTCTTGAATTACCTTCACACTGAATGTAGCTGTCTGTGTGACTGAATTTAAATGAGGGAGTTTTGTTTGCAGCAGAGGCAAATATTTGAGAGATGGCAGGACTTGCTTTTGTGTTTTGAGTGGTTATTAATTTAATCAGTGGAGTAAAATTTCACTGTCTTTGTTCACTACTGCTTCACTAAAGGTACAAGAGCAGCTGAAGTTTAATCCCAAAATTTTTTTGGTTTTAGCTATGGAAACATCATAATGCCTCTCTTTTCAAGCTGTCATCTGTTGCCAATGGATGACCTTTTGAGAACTCATTCTGTGAATACAGTATGGAGTATCATGGAGTGTTTTCCTCTTGTTGACCTCATGAAATATCCCCTGGATTCCATTACTGAAGATTCATTACTCATCAGAATATTTTATCCATTTGTTCTGCTTTCCTACTGCTATGCAAGCTCACATTTTATTTTAATTCCTAATTTTTTCTTGTGGGAACTTCTAAAGAGTTGGATAAAGGAAAGGCTTCCATAATGTTTTTAGTCCACTGCTTTACGAAGAGGTGTGTTCATATAATTTACAGTCCTGTTTCCATACAGTTGCCTAAATACTAGGAAAACATCTTTAACGACTAGCAACAACTCTTACAAAATTATGTAATTTTACACTCTTTCACAAATATGTTGTATTCCTTCCAGAAATCATTAATAAATATTTGATTATTTTCTGTATAATTTGGAAAGATCACATCTGCTTTCTTAGGGCTTCACAGAAGCACTACTCTTGGTCTCTGAATATATAATAGATAAGAAGAATTAGGAATCTTCTCAAATATATAGTGTAGACTTCAGTGCTCTCTCTTCAGTGCTATTTGTGAAGAAAAAATGATGTCTTCCTTCTCTCCTTCAAAAGAATGGCAGAAGAACTTTATTCAAGGACTTTCTTTCTGATAGCACCAAAATAAATATATTCATTCCTGTTTCTTCTTTCAAGTCCAATTTTTTTTATGCAGGGAAGCTTTGAATACATCCATTCTCAGGTAGAGCAGCCAAAGCTTGAGCTTTTCATGAGGCATTTCAAACTCTGGATAGAGTGGTGGGACTCTTCTCTGAAAACTATTGGAAGAGGAATACAATCTGTCCCTAAAAACTTCTCAAATGTATTTTCTTTATCTGTCTTATATGCTATCCCTTTAAGTTTGAATTTGAAATTAACTTATGCTCTTTGAAAATAAGTGTCATTGTTGTCTGCTAATCAAAATAAGTAGCATTTTCTTTATATCTAATGCAAAATTTGGTAAGCTTTCCAGAAGAAGATTCTAGGATTTTAGAAAAAGCTGCTGGAAAGGATTTGAGGTCTTGCCATCTTTTTACACTCACATTGACTGAGCTGTAGCAGTACTACTCTCAGTAACTTCCATATATTTTAAAATGTTAGCAACAGAGTTTTCTTGACTTTGCCACAGAAGTTATTCAAGTTCTTAGTGTTAGAAAGCTCCTAATGCTTAACCTGAATAATTTTTGTCGCAGTTAGTCATGATGCTTCCTGACTTCTTTCCAATGGGCAAAGAAAAACAGACCACATCCTTTTTTTATCAGACACTTACATATCAAAGAACATTATCATGTCTTTCACTAATCTACAAACTGAACAGCACAGTTTCAATTACCTTTACATAAGTCATCATTTCTGAGCTTCCAATTGTCTTTGATGTTTTTAACTGACTTTTAATTGATCTGCATATGTCTTGATGTTCTATTGTCCTAAGTTAGAGATACAGCTCTATTTGAAGATTTAGGATGAGTTGTCAGGAAAGTACTGAAGTCTACTTTGTGTGATACTACTATTGTATACGCGAGTATAGCTGCTCTTTGCTGATAACTTAGATTTGTACCGCAAGTTGTTTTAAGCATTCTACTGTCTTTCTGTAGAGCTTGTCTATCTTCCTCTTATGGTTTGCAATTCACAGATAAACAAGAAGTTTGTGCTTCTTGTCACTGAATTTGTTTTGTTTCAGAAAGTTACTCAAATTAGTCAAGACAACTTTTGATTCTATTTTTAAAAGCAGGGGTTGCCCTCTTAAAGACTTAAAATCAAAAGCAGTAATGATATTAATGAGATTAATAAAACAGTCTCTAATTCTTTTACACAAGAAGATATTAATGACAAATATTTTAAACTACTATTCTTATGACAGTGCTCTGGAAAGCTGCACTTGTTCACAGTTCACACATACTCACTTCATTTTTATTAAGAAATGTTAATTTGTGTGAACATGGCTTCACAGCAGGGTTTACAATAATCAACATATTTTTGTCTAGATTATACTAGATTAAAACTCTTCAGCTTGTTAGTGAAATTATTATGAGAAGCTGTGTAGAAAGCCGTGCTAGAGTCTAGATATGGCACTTCAAAATTTGATGATACTTATTCCTAACAAATTTCTTTTGGAATGCCATTTTTTCATTATCTCAGGTCTTGCAGAAGAATTGTTCTAGTGTGTACTTGAATCATACTGACTGTGTGTTATACTCTGGGTAGGCCTTTTACCATCCTTTTGAAGGGACTGTTCTTCTCTTTTTGAGTCTACTGGAGGCACAGATTCTCAAAGTGATTATTACCAGTTTTGAGACTCTTTAGCCAGAGTTTCAGGATGAATTTGTCTGATCCCATTTTTATGAAAACTCTCATTTTATGTGAAGGTGGTAAGCAAGATCAGTAAGTAAGGAAGGAAAAAAAGAAAAAAAACCAAGAGACACACTTCATTTGCACATTTTAACTGCAGTCTCTTGAAATCTGTTGGCAAGAGTGTGTTCCTTAGGTTTAGGTTTGTAATCACAAAGTTCCTAGCTTTTCCACCAGACAAATGTCATTGTGACAATGTGAATGCTCTGGTTCTCTTCTCCAAGTTCTGCCCTTAGGAACTTGTTTACAGTGTAATTACTCATATGTGAAATCTTAGTAATTCACATGCAGCACATACACCTTTCTTAAAGCCTCTCTATTCAAAGGCTTTTCCAGTAAAATGTCTGGAATGTTGTGTCCGGGTTTATACTCCAATTTGGTACTTATTTAAATCATGTTCCAGGAGTGTGAAAGATCACTTTCCTATGGATTTTAAAAAGCACTTGAGCATTCTTGAAGTTTCTTTCCAGTGTGCTATGAACCAAGTATTAAACATTAGTCTTCATTTGTTCTCTAGAAGTTTTTCCAGCTTTCATCCTTATAGAATGATACTTCTGGCAAAACAGAGGGTGTAGGATGGTTGAAAGACTTTTGTCAACATCTGAGAACCTTTGCCTCCAAGGGTGTTAAAGGAATATGAAGATACTGTTTCACATGACCCTTTGCAACTTGTTATTGTATAAGTGGAAAGATAATAATTCTTTTAGTGCTGAAAAATATGTGAGTTCTAACTTCCTGTTAACCTTAGTAAATGCTTTTAAACCATGCTTTTAAACCATCACAACAGAGAGTGTGATCAGTGGTGTGACTTTGCTGCATCATCTTTGAAAGGCAAGTGATGTGAAGAGGCTTAGAGATGATCAGAGGAAGTATCATGAGGACTTAAAGAAGTTGTGAGTATTATGGTGTGATTAGGAAGAACAGACAAAAACATAAGATGGAGATGTCAGTGATATGTGCAGTCTCCTGGACAGAAGCTTCTTTGTTTGCTATCCAAGCTAGTGATACACAGTGAGCAAGTAGAGCCACAGTAAGTAAACCAGAAGCGGATTCAAAACTGTATATTTTAAAGAAGGCTAGGTCTCTGTCAATGCAATTAAATTCTTTTTATAGTTGATTGCATTATGTAGGATTTGATAAGATACAGTTCAAGAATCACAGAAAAAAAGGTTTGCTAATTGCTACAGCAGTTAATAAAACTTCTTCCATACTTAGTGCCATCTACTGCTAGGAACCAATAGAAGGGCTAAGAAATGTAGAGAACCAGCCCTAGGATTATCATGAGTGGTCGGAATGACTACTGCTGAAAGACTAGAGAGGTGTTGTTGATGGTTGTGTTTGTTCTCTGTACAGACCTCATTTCCTATGATGGTACCGCTTCTCAGCTATGTATGGTGTTATCTGGTTGACTATCAATATTTGCTGTTTAGTAACAATGCAGTGGCCTTCCTGAATCAGGGCAGAACCTCCTTTTAACTTTGCTACTATATAAAGAGAGCATGCACAAAGTTCTTTGAATTACGCTATCTATAGAAAATCAACTACAGAAAGTCAGATTTATTTTTCTCCTGAATTACTGCCCAGCCCTAGATTTAGACTTAAAAGTTGTCTAAATATTTCTCTGTTCTAAAGTAAGAAATTTGGTTATTTCCTAAAGATAGTTTCTGAAGATTTGTATATTATTTAATCCATTGACAGCATTTTGTAGAACAGACCTTCTCAATCTTGGAATCTCAGCTGGTTCAGCAAACTCATTGTTATTGTCTCTGTATTCTTTAAGTTTTGGGGGTTTTTTTCCCTCTTATCTAAGTCTTGGTAAAGATACTTATTCTCAAACATATAATGGCCCAAGACTTCTCCCATAGGAAATACTCCACACTGACTCCACCATTAATAGACAAAACTCTCTCTGCATAATGGATATGGTTTTCATAGAATTATTGAGGTTGAAAAGATGTCCAAGATCATCTGTTCCAACCTTCAAAGAAAAACCATCGTGTCAACTAAACCCTAGCACCACGTGCCATGTCCAGTCATTTCTTGAACACCTCCAGAAATGGCGACTGCCCACCTCCCTGGGCAGCCCATTCCAATGCCTACCCATCCTTTCAGTGAAGAAATTCTTCCTGAGGTCCAACCTGAACCTCCTCTAGTGCAGTTTGAGGCTGTTTCTTCTAGTTGCCTGGAAGAATAGGCTGATCCCCACCTGGCCACAGCATCCTTTCAGGTGGTTGTAGAGAGTGATAAGGTCTCCCTGAACCTCCTTTTCTCCAGGATAAAGACCTCCAGCTCCCTCAGCCATTCCTTGCTGGACTTGTGCTCCAGCTCTCTTCCCCTTCTCTGGTCATGCTGCAGCACCTCAGTGTCTTTCTTGTAGTGAGGGGTCCAGAACTAAGCAAAGCATTCAAGATGTGTCTTCACCAGTCCTGAGTACAGGGGAGCAGTCACTGCCCTGGTTTGCTGGCTGCAGTATTGCTGATACAGGCCAGGTTCCTTTGACCTTCTTGGCCACCTGGGTACTCTGCTGGCTTTTGTTTGAAGTCTCTGAATGTGCTGTGTGTCCATTGTGTGATATCTGTTCAAAACTGCTAAGGTTTGTGGTATGGTGAAACTGTTCAAGAATGCTTCATATTTTTCAGGTTTTTTTCACCTCCATAGATAGGCATTGTAGCTTCTGAGCCTCCTTGTTGTCAGAGGCTTAGCCATCATTAAACATCTTAGATATATGTGAAGTTATTGCTGGAACATGTTATTTTAAAATGCAGCTTATGGGCCTTACAATCAAAATGTTTCAGGAATTTCCTTCAGGAGGAAGACATTTTCAAATACTTATTCGTAGTGCTGCCTAGGAGAGGCAAAACTTTACTTTTGTTTCTTCATTTACTGGATTCTAAGACTGTTCAATGGAATGCAGTGAAATCCTTCTGGCCTCCTCAAGTCTATTCAAAGATAAAAAGAACCACTTTATCTGTTTCTGCAGTCTTACTTTTCAACATGAGAAATGCCAAATAATACCAGATCAGATATTGTCATATTTATCTAGAAAGTTAGGACAAGGGAAAATAAAGTCTGTCCCCTGTGTTTAGATGTGTAACTCTGAAAAATAGTAAGTGTTCCATTGTTGCAGCTTTAAAATTATTCATATAAGAGAAAAATCAAGATTAGATGTCTGTAATATCTCTTTGAAAAGTTCTGAGTTGCCTCTACTATTTGTAGAAATATCCTGCAGCTTCATGAGTGGTTGTCATTACCATAAAAGAAATTAGTAGCTAAGGATTCCTACTACACATTGCATTTAATATTTCAAATTACACAAAGAAATGGTAGTTGTGGGTAGGAGCATAACAAGAATAGGAATCTGTTGAAAAGCAAGGAAGAAATCTTCTTAGGGTGTAGTGAGAACTTTGATACTGGTGGTTGAGTGTGGTATCTGATTTGAGGAAGGGAAGTAGAGTAAGAGCTGTTTTGAAAATTGGGATGAGTCAAAACAGGGCTTCCCAACTTCATGGATGTTATTGACAGAATATGGATTTGTTGCTGAGGGCCAAGAAGGATTAAGATAAGCCCTTAAGATAAACCATGAGGTACCCTGCTCGCTGCATACAGAAGTTACGGTATTTCATGGAATGGTCTAGGGAGACAAAAGTATAGCAATCTGTGCAGAGAGGCCATCAGTAAAAGCACACTTTTCATGTAAATTGAAGCTTCGACAGAGATAACCATTCTGTTTTTTCATCTGCTGTTTGGTACATTGCTTAATGATTTTTAACACTTCCAAAGATACTGGGTAGAAATTTAAGCTGCGGAATAAAGCTGCTTTCTTGTTTAGTGGTGTTTCTTGAGTGAAGCACACAGGACCTGTATTCCACGTAGCTTTTGCTTGTTGTTAAAAGTGCTGACCTATGATGACTTGACCAGAATGACTAATAGTAATATCAGTCACTGCTTTCTGAAGATCAGTACTCCTCAATGGATGAATGAAATCTGAATGGTTGCTTCAAGAAGAGGAGTCTGTGTGTGTGTTCCCCACCTTACACAGTATTCCTTTCTAAGCCAGAACTATAGCTCAAAATTATAATTGGGACTGGTTGAAAAGCTTCTCTGTTTTTCAGACTTTTTTCCTAGGTTAACAGTTATAGGAAGCTGATTCGTTAGAGAAATTAGAACTTCAAATGTAATCAACTGGAGAAATTATTTAATTAGAAGTGTCCTCTCTTTAAAATTGCTGTAGATATCCTCAGATCCTGTAAAAAGTGCATATAGAAGCAAAAATTCATACATTAAGCAAAAAAGGAGGGGAGATAAGGCAGGGAATGTTAGAAAGATGTCTTTAGATAATTAGCGTTTCCTAGATAGTAATGAGTGGGGGAGATTGGAATAAATTTACCTAAAATAAAATTAAAGAAAAATAAAGAAAATTTTAAAAAATTAAAATAACTGTCAGAATCCAAGATAAGGAGGTTGTGTATGTTTTGGTTTTGGGTTTTTTTTTTTTAATAAAATGTGTGGCTGAAATGGCTAGTGCCTATATACTGATCATTAAAATCTTTATCACTGGACCTTAAAAAGAATCTTTTTGATCTTTCCTTTTTTCTGCCATCAACTTGCTTTTGTTGATCATTTTCTAATAGCTGATATGCTGAACCTTAGTACTATTTTTATTTATTCTTTTTTGGTGGTGGGGTTTTTTTGTTCCGTCTTCTCTGAAATGATCCCTTCTCTCCTTGCAGTGGATAGCTAAAATTCCTAGGAAATACACTGCAACTATCTGGATTTCATCTTGATCTAGCAATTATGTGCTTCCTACCAATCTTATTTAGACCTTTGTGAACACAGTTATTTGTAGAGATACACATTAAAAGTATGCAGGTTATATTTAGTGTGTTTTTATATAAACATGAAACAACATAACTGTTCAGTTTTTCTGAATTATTATTCTAGGATCAAGACAACCTTTAATCCAACAATCTCAGCCTCCACCTTATTCATCACCTAGAGATGTTCCCCCAGACATATTGTTAGATTCTCCAGAAAGAAAGCAAAAGAAACAAAAGAAAATGAAGTTAGGCAAGGATGAAAAAGACCAGACTGAAAAAGCTGCAATGTATGATATCATTAGCTCTCCTTCCAAGGACTCCACTAAGCTTACATTAAGACTGTCTCGTGTAAGATCTTCGGATATGGACCAGCAGGATGATATGCTTTCTGGTTTGGAAAACAGCAGTGTGTCAGAGGGTGATATTCCTTTTAATGTGCAGTACCCAGGACAGACTTCTAAAACACCCGTTACTCCACAGGATGTTAACCGCCCACTAAACGCTGCTCAGTGTTTGCCGCAGCATGAACAGACAGCTTTCCTTCAGGCACAACAAGTGCCTGTTTTACAACAGAACACTTCAGTTGCTGCAAAACAACCTCAAACTCCTGTGGTACAGACACAGCAACAGGTTTCGCAACAAGGAGCTATAACGTCATATGATGAAGTAGAATTGGATGCATTGGCTGAAATTGAGCGGATAGAACGTGAATCAGCTATTGAAAGGGAGCGATTTTCAAAAGAAGTGCAAGATAAAGGTAAAAGGATTGTGTGTGTTTATATACACTATATATTATATATAAATATATATATATGCATATAAACCCCATATATATATATATATTAAAAAACTTCCTGTCATTGTCACATAGTTCAATTCTGTTTAAGCAGCGTAGGTTCTTCTACAACATTCATCTCCATTCCCTTCCAACAATGAACTGTAATCTTTCATATATGCATACTTTGAATAACTGATATTCTTTATTTGGGGTCTTAATGGATGGAAAGTGAAATTCTTTTGTTTCTAAATTCTTTTCAAATACTCTTACTTTTAACCATGAGACTGAATGAAGTACAGTTAATGTTGTTTACAGTTTCTTAAATCCCAGCAGTACCATAAATCAAAATTCATAGTAAGTTCTGACAGCTGTATTATTAATCCATGTTGCTTAATTTAAGAAAATGCAGGAAAATTGTTTTATCCCATTTCTATTCATATCCCTGTTTGGATTTAATGTGAAGGAGCTGTTAGACTAAAATCACATCTGTTCTATTCTTTTGAAGGTAGTGTAATGATTGGGTAATATATACAATTATATTGTTAATAATGTTTGTTCAAGATATTAATTATTATGTAGGCATTAGAAACTTTAGAGAACTGCTATATATCTCTATGGTCTGTAGCACAGAACCAGGTGGGCCTCTGAAATGTTTTATCTTCACTTTGGTAGGTGCACCTGGTGTCTTAATGGATTTTATTGAATCTATCTTTTTTTTTTTTTTTAATTTCTCTTTCTTTTTCTGTTGTTAACTGGTTTGAAGGTCTTTGGTTTCAGATGTGGTTTATGAATTAGATAGTAATAATTTACCATAAGTATTTTTCAGAATCTTCCTCTGCACCATGTTTAACTTCTGAGAAAAAAATGTTTTGTAGTATAATCCTAATTTATTAGATACTGTCAAGTAAAGTCTTGCAGAAAGAAAATGGTGATTTTTGGAAGTTCATAGGTGAAAATGGCCCATGTAGACATAGTTGCATGGAATGAATTTACATACAGTTTGTAGACATACTTGCATGGAATGAATTTACGCACAGTTTGGGTCTTTAACAGCAGAAGGGGTGCAAATTTTCTCCCTATTCAAAGTGGTTTTTCACTTTTTTTAGTGATGCTTGAGTGCTGAAAGGAATAGAGAATTTGTGCATGTTTGTGTGCGTGTGTGTATGTGTGTGTGTGTTTGTAAACATGGTTGCGTACTAAAAGGTTTAACTTCTAAGATGTTTCTTATTTAGTAATTAAATCTTTTCAGCAAAAGCTATTTATGAATATAAGGAAAAAAGGTGTGCTTACTTCAAAAGAGATCTCTACTGATCTCTACTGTCTTTCATTTAATGAGATGGGGAATTTGTTTATTTGCTTAAATCTCTTCCATTAATTTTAAATTTATTGTTGGAGAGCTTGTGGTTTGTGGCCTAATAGTTCAAAAGCTACATTTATGTCCACACGTTTAAATAGAATCTCTACCATGTTTTGCCTGAGAAGCAGCTGAAAAAATGCACAGCAGCTTTCAAACACTTTGATCAAAACTAAAAATATGCTTTCTGTTTTGTTTTGGCTTTCAGAAAATGTGACCATTAGTTGTAAAGTTTGTTTATGATAATTACACATCTGTGATCAGAACCTTGGTTTGTTTGTTTTGGGGAAAGGAATGATTTTTATAGACTGTTCACTGCTGGTCAGTAACCATCTTCCCAAATACAAATTCTGACCTTATGGTTCCCCTTACTTGCATCCTCTGGTAGGTCTCAGATCTCCCTGAGTTCCTACAATTGCTATAAATCAGGTACAAGAGTTGCTGTCCTATACTGGGACAGATTATCACTATTTTTTCACTTGTGCTAAGTTGCCCTATGATAGTCAGCAGCGCTTTTCACTTTTTCACTCTGGCTCTTGAGGTTTCAGCCATAACTGCATAGTGTTTAGTAGAAAGATTTTAGCAGTCTTGGAACAGATTTCCTGAAGATATTACCTTGGAGAAGTATAGTTCTTATTTTTTGGTAATGATTTTGCCATTGCTTCTAAATTTATGCTATGTCTACAATCTGATACACTCTGGGATTGTTAGAGCTATTTGATTTTGTGAGGCTGCAAGAGGCTGCATCTTCTATTGTTCCTGCAGGAATATGTCTGCTACAAACATATTTAATAACTTTATTATGTTATTCATTTCTGCAAAGCTGCATAGTGTATTTATATAAAAGCCTGGAATTTGTGCCTTTTTGTACATGTACTGTAACTTCAGATCACATTATGTCAGGAAGAGAGTGTGGATGTAGCAAGTGCTCGGTCTAATTAGAGTGAGTGTGTAGAGCCATCTGATGCTTTACAATAGCAAGTGTCCCTTTAGAGGACTTACTCAAAATGCTTACTCAAAGCGCATACTAAAACATGCATGAAAGCGTCTTTGCTGCTTTTGTAACAGAGGCATGAGAATGCATATTACAGCCATACTGTGTTTTCTATGTATACTCACACTGATTTCTATAAATTACTTTCAGTAAACTGGTACTCAAGGGTTTTGATAGTGGATTAGTGGTCTCTTCTGTCCTTTGTTTTAGACATGAAGTTTCCACAGTTCTATACTCCATCACAGATTTTCAAATGCTTTCTTTTTAACAGTAAGGGTTTGGTTGCACAGGACATGTTTTTCTGAGTCTAATAGCAGGTAGTGTGGAAGAGTTTACATCAGAGAAGCAGCAGAGATTTTGGGGAGATTTTTCTTGCTAAAAATTATACACCTTGTCTAAGGTAATGGTGAGGTCTGGGGTTTGTTTTGAATGCTGTGGTCCTTTTAGTATATTTGGTACTGGCGGTAAATGGAGATTGGTGCCTTGTGGTACTTATATTACTTTCTGTAACAAATCATTGTTTCTAACAAAGCTGTTAAAATGTTTAGCTTCCACCAAACAAAGTCTCTCAAAGTTGGAAGCAGTCTGAGTTTCAGAAGAGGAACTAACACAGGATTTTGCAGAAGTGCCTTCTTCTTTGAAAAGCAGCTTATCTTTTTGAAATCTGGTTTTCATGCTTTTGTTTTAGGAAAAGGAATCTTTAGTGCAAAAATCACTAATTCAAAATCTGACAAAGTTGACCTACTGTATGTCAGATATGCATAAGGAGTGACTTTATAACATAGACTTCCTTCCTCATATCCGAGAGCTTTTTGTAGCTATGTTTTTATCATTCTATCCTTCTTGGCTGCTTAGCTCTTGGATTAAGTGGAGTGTGTCCTCTTCATATATCATGATAGAGAGGTGTGAAGTTTAACAAGTTGGTTCATCCTTGTCCTCTGTGTAGAAGGGCAGGAGTTCATCTCCTCTTCCTACTTTATCCTCAAGAAAGTCTCTCAATTAATTTAACAAGTAATTTTTCTGTATCTGTTAGTGAAAGAAGATATTGAAGATCTAGGCATTTGGCACCAAAAGTTACATTCTAATACATCTCTTATATTTAATAGCTTCAGTACTGCTAAATAGTCCATGGAACATGGCATAACTCATGTCTTCAGTTTCCGCTGCTCCCCTCACAATTGCCTTTATACCCTCATCAGATAAAATATGTTAATCAATACTAGATCATATCTTCTCTTTTGAAAGAATGTGTAGTATTACAGATAGATCTAGCTATTATTTATCAAGACTCAGATTATCTGAGTTGGAAAAAAAGTGATTCAAAAGGGATTTTAGAGAAGTGGATTGACTTTTTCCATAATGATCGACAGGTAAACCATGCTGCGCTCTGGTTACATTGTGATATTTTGATGATATAATTTCTTCAGAAAGGTAGTGAAACTTAGTTCACATTTTCTTCTCTTCTAACTACTGACAGTAGTCACACTTCCTGTACTACTTGGTGCAGTTGAAGGTTTTTGGAACAATTAGAGGTCTATATTCTGAATCAGTTTTGTTCCCTTAACTGAAATTGTGCTTTGTTCACATTCTGAAGTTGACTACTCCAAGAAACAACAGGAAATCCTAGTAAGTTTTAGAAATTGTCCTAGGAATTTCAGTTGTTCTCAGGCATCTTTTTTTCTTTTGGGTGATGGTAATGTTGAGGGAGAATTTTCATTTCAGTAAGCTCAGTTCTTTGCATTAACTTGTACTTTGCCACTGTTCAGGTACAAGTTACTTATTTTGAACGTAGTTAAGTAGTTCAAAGTTAGTCCATCACTTTTAGACTAAATCTTTCCTAGAACATTACATTAAGTTCTTCTTCTTTTTCAAGATTTAGACCTGCTACAGAATTTATTTGCAGATACAAAGTTTATACATCAAGATCTTTCATGCTTTTTCAAGACCTCCAAATACTGGGAAACAAAAATGTCTAACAGACTAATGCTAAAAGGAGCTTGGAGTCTTTTACTGACATGAAAAAGAGAAGATAACCTTGAAAACTGCATAAAATCCCAGAAAGTAAACCATCTTTTTCAGATACTCTCTTGCAAATTGATTTAGCTTTTTTATTTTATTCAGAGTTGCTACATTTTAATCTAAGCTCTTCCATACACAGGACTGTGTAGTTAGGTTTTAGACTTCTTCAAAGATACTTTTGTATAATACAGCTGTTTTAACAGATTGAGGAGTTCTGCTTGTAAAAGGCAGAAGTTTGTTTTCTAGCATTTGTGAAAGAGTAATCAAATCATTAACCATTTCATTAGGAGGCTAATATTTTTTTAAACGTAAAAGCATTCGGAAATTTTTTTTAATGAGCCCAACCGACTTGTATATGTGTGTTTTCCCTATATATTTTACCCTCAAGGATCCATTTTACCCGCTTCTTTGGAATCTTATTGTGGATTCTTTGAATTAGGAAGAAGTGAAGTTGTAATAACTTTATTTCCAATAATTGGATCAGTTAGGGGGCATTTGGCTGCCTGCTGTGGGCCCTTCTTTTTTTGGTTCGTTCCAAGCCCTTAGCAGCAGAGACACACATCCCAAGAGTGTGAATCTGCCGGAGCAAAACTCTCAAAACTACAGTTATAGGTAAGTAACCTTTTTCTCTTACCTTTTAAGTTCTTTCCCAGCTACTCTCCCTTTCTCCCCATTACCCATCTACCCCATAAAATTCCCTAAAGAGGATACAAATAGAAGAATACTATTAAGAATGAGTAGTTTGTTGATGTCTAATTTTATGTTGTTAATTAATGAAGTGACAATGTGTAATTATAACCAGTATATTAGCATTCATTTCCAAAAATATGTTGTAGGGGGCTGATTTCCTTAAAAATGGAGCTACAAGTAGTAATTTGTATAGTAATCTTGCAGATTACAGTCATTAATACCAGAAGGTGAAGAGATAGAATGTGAGAGACAAATGAGTGTCTGTATAGTAAAATGTGAGACTTAGATATCGTGTGTTTTGTGTATTCAAGTTTTCATTAGGTCTGCATTTTGTAGTGTGACGTAATGGATGAAACTGCCACCTTATATAGCTCTTCCAGGAAAACACAGCTTTGCAGCCTCCAAGTCCTATAAAAGACATATTTTGTGTTTGTGTGTGTTCAGACATGTTTTAAGAAAAGTAAGGGGAAGAAATTCCTGTTCTGTTAGAGGAATTGCAATGAAATGTTGCCATGTTTATACCTATCCGTGAAAAGTTAATTCCTTTTACAGTTTTTATAAAGATTAATACACTTTACAAATGAAAAATATTTTTCTTTTAAAAAAAGGTAGGATCATATAATTTAATAGCATTTTTATTTGTGCTCATATGTAAAATGAAATCAAAATTCCTCTATTTATACCAGGTTGTGCTTTACATATGGTAGTGCAGAAAACTGCTCTTGTGAGAAGGTGTAGAAAATAACTAAACTGTAGCAGTTTAGCAAGAAACCTTCTTTGTTTCAGCCTACGCTGCAAACTAAGACTAGAAAATTCAATATAAATTGCATGTAATGTAATCCTTGATTGTACCTTTGGATGAGAGGATTTATGATACCATTAACCCAATAATGACTTACATTCTGGGACAGACATTTCTCTATAATGGATTTAAATCTTGATAAAGAAATGGCGCAAGTAGTTAATAAACCTTATTAAGAGCTTAAGCCTGGTATTTCTGTAGTTCACAGTCACTAAGTTCATGGTGACGTCAACTTAAGAAGAAACAATATTTCTTTTTCATTGTCATGGAGTATAAATGTTAATCTAGTTAATTGATGATATTTTTGAGTACAAGGCAGAACAAAATCAACAAAATCAAAGGAGAAGATGCTTAAGAGTTTTCATTCTGATGTTAGCGTGTTGCATTTTTCTTGTGGAATGCTACACTGGGTATTTCAAACAAAGTGCACTTGAGGTTTTGCTCAGATATTTTGAGTTTACAAAACTGTAATTTTGCACAAAATCACATGGGTAAAACCTAGTGTTTATGCTGAAAAATCTATCTCATAAATAAACTAAAGTCATATGGTTTGTGAAAGCAATATTAAATTCAGGGAGCTTAAGTTAGAGTTTCCAGTCTCTAAAGAAATGTAGGTATTTGATTATACTTTTCTACAGTTCAATTCATCTGTTATTTCCTGGCATAGCATTTCCTTTTTATTACTATAATTGACAGAGAATAGTGAGCAACCAGACATCCTTAAGTAGAAAAATTCCTAAGACACTATGATGATTGTGTTATTGCTATATTTAAGAAAACAATCAAAACTTCAGAATCCTAATTTTGATGAAGTCTACTGCACCTTAAGGCATGTCAGGGGTCGCTGTAGCCTTTTTGTGTTTTTAAACTGAGTGAGCTTAGACATCGTTCTGATGGGGTTTCCTTTTTGGTCCATGACCAGGAATTTGATGAAGTCTTTTAACAGGCCACTAAGGAGTAGCAGGTGTTTCTCTTCTGAGTCTTCCAAATCTGTTCCTTTGAAGTGCAGAAGCTGAAAGTCCTCTGGTCTCTTCAGAGATTTTTGGAATTATGTACCATTCTATAAAGCTTCTTATACGAGGTTCATGACTGTCCTTTCTTGGTTTCTTCTGTAAGGGAGGAAGTAGTGGGAATTAAATCTTTGCCCTTAAATCCTCTCCTTCAAGGGGAAGAGCTAGTAGTGTGGAAATCTCTTTTGCTGAAGGGAAGGGTTCTGTTGGTTGTTCAATTCATTTTTTTCATTTGGCATAAGACTTTGAGGGGAAGTCAGATGGGAGAAAATTCTTACGGATTGTGCGTACATGAGGGAGCTGTAAAGAATGGATATTTGTCCTAACTCCACTGATAGGTCATCCATTGGTACAATTGAAGTAATTTAAAGATTCCTTGTATACAGATTAGATTCTTGTGGTCTACAGTGCACTGTAAGGGGGGACAGGGCACTTAGCTTCAAAGAGATCTGTGAAAAATAACTAAGAAAAGGAAACAGTTGACAGTAGACATGTTTGTTATTTGAACATTTAGCTATGTGTCATATGTTAAAAATTTCTAATCTTAATTGCTAGCTTAAATAAGATAAGCTTATAATTGGCCCCTGACTTGTCTCTGATGTTATTAAAAAATAGGAGGTTTGACAATATGTAATAACCTCTTAGAACTAGAATATTTGAGTTAAATTTGTCAACTTGTGATATAATTAAGTAAGTGCTATTTCAAATGAGTGGAAGCATACCCTAGTATTCTCTGATATGAGAAGAGTTAAAGGTTTAAAGATGTAAAATTCTTAAAGGTTATCCTTTACAAAAACAAAATTTATACTTTCAATTACCATTTAAATGGTTCATCTAGAATTCAGCATAAGAGGATCAATCTTTTTTGTGTCCATGAAGAGGAGAATATTCAGAAATAACCATTTTGAATATCAAGTCTTCCACTAAGTCCCTTGCAGGATGTAAAATGAGGAAGCAAAAATTTATCTGTTATGTCTATTTATAAACATACCAAACAATATTAATAGAAGGAAGTGTTACCATTCTACTAAAAAGAAGCTTAGCAACCATGTTTATGGTTATTATTTAGACTTGTTACCTTTTCATAGATACTTACAAAAGGCCTATTTTCAATTTGATAGACCAAGCAGTTCTAGAACTGAGCATCATCCAATTATACTCAGTTGTTTAAAGAGTTTATTCTGGGATTTAAGACAACCATCAGGTTTGCAAGGAAGCAGTAATACTGAGGGTTTCAGTGCTAATGGTATCTTCACCGTTGCTTTGGAAAGATTCCAGAGTGAGTAAAAGAATAGAGATACATTTATAATACAGCTCCCCTCATCCATCTGCTGCTTCTAACACTTCCTCAGCTTCCAAGCATATCTGTTTTCAGGATAAATGGTCTTAAATCACAATTGACTTGTAGTTTCAGCAGAAATATATCTCATGATGTCTGTGGTTATTTCAGTGCAATGTGGGTCTTTGCAGAAAGGTTCCACAGTAATTAATTAATTAAATGCTAAATCTTAAAGTACTCATAACTTTGATATGCAGATATTTCCAAAGGTGAAGGCCATAACCTCTTCTCCAGGAATGCTGTTCATCAGAGGATTGGTGGGATATTACCACTTGGAAATCCAACTGATTTTTTTCCCATGTCAAGCTTGTGGTTCCAGTAATGTTTAATTTCTTGTGCCATGGTGAATACTTTCATTTGATAGAGTAGCTCAGCTATTTTTTAGTATAGTGTAGTTTATGATCTTTCTTTGAGTTCCAAGGTACTGCCTTTTAGTGAGCGTGTTGCAAGGTAAAGAGAACATTCTTATGAATTTGCTAGGTCAAAAGGATTCATACAAAGAGTAACTATTCTCTGAACTACCATAAATTACCAGAAAAAATGTAGGTATATTTTGAGTATATTTACAACCTCAGAGAAAGGTGGATGAATGAATAATTGTTTTGAAAAGAATCTGAAAACAACGAACTAGGATACCCAATCATTAATATAGTCAGAAAGCTCTTCTGTAACTTAATACATATTCCTTTTACTATGAAAACTGTTACAAAGACAGAAGCAAAAACATCCTGATCACACTTTGTTGGACTAAAGAGATTGTAAGCCAATATATTTGGAACCGCAATAAGTTTCAGATCTAGGTCTGTAAGATTTCAAAGACATTAGATTGATAGTTTGGTGAAGTCCCAGATCCCAGTATTTTTCCCCCCCCAAAAAAATACTGCTGTCTCTGGAATGAAGTTTGAATACTGATACCTTGAAGGATATGAAGTATATTTCAATGGATATTGTAAAAATTCTTCTGTTCATTTTGGGACTTGTGACTTAACGAAGCTATATGCAAACTTGCGTATATTCAACTGAAAAAGAGAAGATCTGAAGACATCTGTTTTTAGAAGTTCACTACTTTCTTCTCACCTCACTGATCCTAATTCTTGTATAGCTGAAAGTGAGTTCAAGATTTTATGAAGCCCTCAGAACCCAATGGTATGTTTCAGCTTTCAAATTTTTGTAGCTATTATGTCAACTTAAACAGTTTTTGTACTTATTCAATGGAGTTTTTTCATTATGCTTTATGAAGGCAGTGGTACTATGTATTTTTTGCTCTGGTTCAACTGGATATTTTCTTATACTTAGGACAGCTTTTTTAGTCCTAGATCCAGAATTCTCACAGAGGAAAAGTGATAATGATTGAGTCTAGTTTTGAGGCTCACTTTCAAGATGTACTGGAAATAAGAAGAAATCTGTGAGTGATCTATAACTCTGTCTGCAATCATGTTGCCATCTAAGAAAATAAAACTATGAAGGTGTCCCTTTCTTCTCAGGCAAGATGTCAAGTTACTAAAACATCAATATTCTAATGTCAAGATAAATGAAGATTGTGCGTCAGAAGAGCTGTATATTTAGAGAGAATATGTGTATCAAGTTGTGATGTGATCATCTACTTATGTGTTCTCAACTTACAATTTGGCATTTTGGATGATGAAGAGCAGCAGCGTGTTGAGCCTGGTCATTTACAGAAGTCCAAGCAAGAAAATTGGCCCTACTTGAATTGTTTTGGTTGTTTGTTCTTGGTGCCTTCAGGATGAGGGCTCTGAAAGGTGAGTTTTGGTTGATCCAGCTACAGCTGTCTAAGGCATCACAGCTCGTGGCCATTTGCTCCTATAATAGGCATAAGCGAGGAAAGCATTTTCTTGTTTAAAGCTGAACCACTCAGCCAGCCTGGTAGGTTAATGCTAACCACCTTCACGAGTGCCTTACGGTGATCCATTAGACAGTAGTTATGGAAATACAAATGCGTGTTCCCTTCTGCTACGGATGATAACTTTGGTTAAGGAAATGGGGCAGATAATGAATAATAGTAACATCTTAAAGACTACTGTTAGATCCACCATCAGAGCTTTTCAGGACTTCTTCAGTGTGCCTGGCATTTCTGGACTAAAATGACGAGGCTGACCAACTTTGTCATAAGAACACAAGTTTCTGAACTTAGATTTCAAAATGTAAAGGGTTTTAATTGAGAAGTAAGGTAATGATATGTGTGGATGTATGTATATTTGTTCTAATCCACAGGGAAGAAAAATTCATCTATAAGTTCTCATATGAATCCAGCAGTTTCTGTAGCACAGAAAAAGCAAAAATCTCCATGCTAAAAAGCTGCATCTTTGATTTGGAAAATTTATTTTGCCTCACATGTCTATCATAAAGTTGGCATTTATTCCTACAGGCTTCTCTTGAGCTTTGCAAAATTCTTCATTTGCAGTTGATCAGTTTCTGCATGGAATTTATTGTATCTGTCTTTAGTGTCTTCCAGGCATTAAATCTTGTACAAAATTTTTGAGTTTTTGAAAGTTAGAGATATCCAAATAGATTTAAGGATGAAAATGATAGGGAAAAAAGCCTGTTCACATCACTGGAATTGACCATGTTATTGTGGCCTAATTTTAATTTTGGAGGTGATCTTCAAAGTATTTCTAAATAAGAATCTTCTAAAAATTTACAAGAAATTAGAATTCATATGTTGTGATTCTGGTTTACAGTTCCAGAGGACTGTGTGTGTTTTTTCATTTACATTTATTTCCCTGTTTCTTGAATGCATCCTCCTTACTGTTCATTCACCTACTCTGAGCAGGAGAGCTGGTTCATTGCATCTGGTGATAAGGCACCACAAACCTAGGCACAAAGTACAGTATTTTTCATGCTTTGCATTTGTGGTCTAGGCATTTTGGCAATGTTGAGTAATTCCTTAGATTTACAATCATATTCCCTGATCACAGAGAAAGTAATTTTTTTTTTTTACAAATTATGCAGTGGTAGTTGAGAAATGTGAATATAAGCTTTAGTGCAGGTAGAGCATCTAGTTTGCATGGCAGAAATTATTTTTAGTTTAGAGTTCTGTGTTGGTAATATAGATGGGTTGTGGTTTTATATGGGTAGAATATGCTCTTTTGGATACTTCCATGTGCTTCTCATTTCTATGAATTCTACCAAATTACAGGTGGTTGACTTAATTTTTCTGTATTCTGCTCCTAATGTTTTTAGTGTAAACTGAAAGGGTTATTGCAGAGTCAGATTCTTGACAGAAAATTATCACTATACTTAGTGTTTCATCTATAAGAAGCATTATGATTGCAAAGAGAAAATTACTCAAGTTTTCAAGTGTGTAGTGGTCCCCTATCTAATATGCATGTGTTAAGGTAGAGACTCCAACCCTTGATTCACTGCTTTGTTTCAAAGAGAAGCATGGAGGGGTGGAATAGTTACTTTATCAGTTTAGTTCATTGTTTGTGTGTTTCCTGACTAAAATGTGTGTGAAGTCCAGCTGATCCACTGAACCAAGTAGGGAAAACCTCTGTCATAATCATTGCAGATCCTTGCTTAGTACTTGCGTAACAAAGCAGGTTGGATCTGCATAAGGTATCTTCTATAGTAGTATTCCTCAAAAACTAGTTGTGGAGCTGCACCATAACTTTGACTTTTCAGACTTCTGCTTCAAGTCTAATTGAGTAGTTTGGGGTTTTTTTAAATGGGGTGGGGTTTTTTGGTCCTTATTTATCGCAGCTGCTTTATTAGGTGGTTCACTTGGGAATTATACAGGACCTTTGATTTCATATGTTTTGAGGGAGGATTTTTTTAATGATTAGCTGACATTTGTGGGAAACGGACAATGGATGATAGTATGAATACATGAAAAAGTGTTAGTTAGAGAAGTCCTGTTCTTGCTTTTAAATTCAGTGGATTTTGTTTTGTGTGCACATCCATGCTGTGGAGGATTCATTTTGGGAGTGGAAGGGAATGGACATTCTTTCTTGAACGTTTATCAGTTTTTATATATAATTTGTGGTTTTTTTTCTCTTTTAACTTGCAGATAAACCTCTAAAGAAGCGAAAACAAGAAAACAAACCACCAGAGGCTGGAGGTGCTACTGGAGGAAATAGAACAGCTTCTCAGGAGACAGGTTCTGCAGGAAATGGGGCACGGCCAGCACTGATGGTTAGTATTGATCTGCAGCAAGCAGGAAGAGCAGACTCTCAGGCAACAGTAACTCAGGATTTGGACACCATCAAAAAACCTGAAGAAATTAAGCAGTATAATGACGGGTTTATGTGTGTTCCCCAAGAAGACACTGTTGGAGTTCTTAAATTTAAACCTGAAAACCATCCAGAAATTTTTAGGAAAAAGTCAGACTTTGAAAGTCAAAAGACAGATATCCAGCAAAATGAAAACAGACAAATGGAATTCCAGCAAAATGAGAGCAGACGGTTGGAAAGTAAATACAATGAGAGCAAGCAGTTAGAAGTGAAACATGAAAGCAGACAAATGGAAATGAAACAAAATGAGAACAGACAGACAGAATTGAAACAAAATGAGAACAGGCAAATGGAGATAAAACAAAATGAGGGAAAACAAAATAATGGCAAACAGGAAATACGGCAAAGGCCAGAAACACCGAAACAGAAGAGTGAAGGCAGACCTGAAACACCAAAACAGAAGAGTGAAGGAAGGCCTGAAACACCTAAACACAAACACGATAATAGGAGGGACTCCAGTAAACCTTTGTCAGACAAGAAAATCGAAATATCTAGGCACAAACTAGATGTGAAATCTGATTCTTCAAGGATGAAACCTGAAAGTCGACCTGATCCAACAAAACCGAGGCCTGATGGGCGCTCAGTTTCTGATACACCAAGGCGTGACCATGACAGCCTTAAACAAAGATCTGAGGACAGGGGGGAATCAGAGAGATACAGAGGAGATCCATCCAAGATCAGAAGGCCTGAATATTTGAGATCCTCAAACAGAAACGAACATGATTCTAAGCATGGTATTAAATCTGATGGTTCAAAACCTGAGAAATTTGAAAGGAAATATAGGCATGAGTCTGGTGATTCAAGGTTTTCTTCTGGGGATCAGAAATCAAGGCCTGACAGCCCTCGTATTAAACAGGAAGGTAAAGGGGATTCTAGCAAATCAAGACCTGATAAACCTGGTTTTAAGTCACCAAACAGCAAGGATGAACGAAGGACAGATGGTAATAAGAGTAAAGTAGATAGTAATAAGGCACATGGTGACAATAAAGCAGAGTTTCCCAGTTATTTGTTGGGGGCGAGATCTGGCGCATTGAAACATTTTGTCATTCCAAAAATCAAGCGTGATAAAGATGGCAATGTTACTCAGGAGTCAAGGAAAACTGAATTTAGAGGTGAACATAAGGACAAAGTAGAGAAGATTGGGCTAGTTGAAGATCTAAATAAAGGAGCTAAGCCTGTAGTTGTCCTTCAAAAGCTTTCTTTGGATGACGTGCAGAAATTTATTAAGGACAGAGAAGATAAATCAAGGGGCTCTTGTTTTAAACCTAACAAGAACAAGTCATCCAAACCTAATAAAGGTAAGATTGTTTTTATATTAATTGCATTGTATCTTTTGCACTTGAGTTCTTGCAGACTTTCTACTTCTGCTGCTAGAAATTAAATGCAAACATTTGATGGTTTATATGCTTGCTTCTATGTTGAGAAATAAAGTGAAACTAGTCTAAGGACTTGATATTATCAGAAATCTTGCTAGAAATGCACCTGAGATTATTTATTAATTTACTTCAGTATAAGTACTTAATCTGGCAACACTGGTCTTACAATGTACTTCCGCTGCATTAGTTTTATCTGGTAATTTATCTGATGAAATGTATCTGTCGTGTGTATAATTTTACCTGGTTTAGGTGTGTCTGTATAAAGGACTGCCACTACTGTAAATATTGCAGCTGGAATGATGCGAAATACTAAATATGCAAGCCCTAAGATTCTTCTTGTATTTACTTTGAAGTTAAATGGTTTTTTCCAAGGCATGTTTTTACTTGGTGGTAGTAAGAACATAGTTGCAAAGTCTCATCTACCTCTTTAACGCTGTAGACAAAAATGAGTTGAGGAAGTTTCATACTTGAGACTTTGTGACAGCAACTTAAAAAAAGTTTGGTCTGTAGGAGACTTCTTACATCATTGTCTCTAGTGTCTGTTATATGCAGGAAGAAGAAAGCTGAACAATTAGCTGGCGTTTTGAAATTAGTAATATGGGCAGGAAATAATTTAGAATAGCTTGTAGGTTTGATATTTAACTGATTGTCTCTTTTGCAGATTCAACACTTTTAAAAATAAGATCCTTTTTTTTTCTTGGTGCTTTCATTTTGGCTTCTTTGGTTTCAGATTGAATAGATCATTTCACACTGTGAAGTCAGTATTACTAACTGGTTGGATTTCCTTTTTTTAACATTTGACATTTAAAGAATTTAAATTTCTTATATAGTCATGTTTATAGAGTTGTCATGTCTTAAAATAGACTGATAAAAGCCAGAGGGGAGGTTTACAACTGTATGCACGATGATGTATAAATGCATTTCCAGGTGTATAATGAATTCAAGATTAAAACATTTTGTAACATAGCTAATCTGGTAAGAAATTATGTAGAAAACATCTTCATGAATGTATGACTATTTTATGTGCACTTGTAAAGAGGTGTTTTCTGTATCATTAATTTCTTGTGCTATGCCTGTTTTCTATCTACTAACCAGTTTATATTAACTCTAAAAAGCCTTAATAATAATTTGTCATATATTTTACATATTTGTAAAATATTAGCCTCCTTGTTAGGGATTTCTCTTTGTCCTGGAAATAAGAACATTATCCCTGTCCCTTTTTGAAGTTCAAAAGAGGCAAAATTTCAATTACTAGTGATAGGTATCTACAGTTAGCCATGAAATTATGATATTTTTGTTCTCAGTTTAATCTGAAGCTTTCAGATGAAACCCTTATGTCCTTGGTAGGAAATGCTAAATTTCTGGTGGTACTGAAGTCTAGTCTCAGTAGGATAGATTTTGAATTGACACATTTTTATGTGCAGAAAGACAGTTACTTGCAAGTTGTCTGAACAATAGGCAGCACATGTATGTTTTCCAAAATGTTTCTGAATTACTTTTTTCTTGTAGTCTGTATTTTATGTGGTTATGTATGTAGAATGCTTTAGTAATGTGTAAAGGTTTTAATGACTTTTGGTATGATTCTAGTAGCTGTCACAGATGAGCAATGCATTGATTTTAAAATTAGGTTATAATTTCTCTACAATGTTTTTCTGCTTTTTTTTTTTCTTTCTGAAGTCATCATTTTCTTGCATTTCTTGCACTTTGAAGTAACTTGGGACATGTTTTACAGGGAAAAAATTGTTTGAATCTGATACAAGTCTTTTTGCAGTTGTATTCGGAATAAGGTTCTTACAATGATACTAGAAAAAGGTTTCATGAAAAGAATAATGTAACTATTTTTATCTTATAAATCATGTTTTGAGTGTTTAGCTGGCAGATTTTGGAGAAGGTGTCTTTGAACTGCAGATTTTTGATGTGTAATTTTAGTTCTGTATTTTTTTTTCTGGTAGCTTACTTCCTAGAACACATGCTAATTTACCAGGTGAATTCCAGGGTTTGAAAAGATACAAATTTTATAAAGTTATCTCTCTTCATAAGGCAAAGTCTGTTTCTCAACAGTTAACTGATGTAGCTATATTTATGCCACTGACATGGTGTCCTCAGTCCAGTTGAAATAGTGTTCACAGTTTAACTTGGTGCTATTTTTAGTTATAAACTTTTTAATACACTAAGAACTGTAATTTTCATAAATCTTCTTTTAGTTCATCCTTTACTACTTGGTAGATTATAGTAATTCTTTTCCAGTGTTGCCTTTTAGCATCGTTATTCAACTTTTCACATGCCTCTTATTCCATGTAGCTTAGTATATTTTACTTTCTCTTATTTCATTACCCTTATTTCTCTTGTCCCTTCTTTTTTGCTTTCTTATCCATCCCTCCCTCAAGAAAATGTCTTCTCCTGGCTTTGTCATGTTCAACATCATTGCTAGAATTTATCTGAAAAGCAGGTTAAAACAGGGTTGTTCAGCTAGTTCAAAACACCATTTAGATAGTTGTTCTGTCTTAAGGGGCTAATTACCATTCATTACAAAACTCAATAAAATTGACTCACATTAAGTTACAATTAATTCTTTGCAAACTGAAAGTCTGTACAACTTTTTGCATTGTTTTAGCAAATTTTAAATTTTAAAATCGTGCCTTTATTTGCATTGAACTTCAAAAAGACAAGGTAATATTGTCACCAAATTTTATAGACATGTTTGAAATCATGTTACGAACAGGATGGATAGCCACAGCATGTGACCCTTAATATTAAAGCAATCCAGAGTCCCTTTTGGCATTTACAAGGAAGAAGTAATTTTTCTCTCTCCCCTGATCTTTGAGCATTTTTCTGAAAGATTCAGTGTATCTCAGAAGAAAATTATGGATTTTTTTCATAATATTTTTGTTAAAGGGTCTTGTGGTGAAGTCTTGTGACCAGTTTTGTCCAGGTCAGAATGAACCGTGACATTTTCTTTGTCTGATTTTAACATCTGTTAATGTCTTTTATCTTGGTTTTAATGCAAATATATGTTGTCGTGGGACCCATGAAACTTTTCCCTTTAAGCTTATGCCTGCAATGAGGAGGTCATGTTTGCTGTCCTTTCTTTTCAGAGCTTCAGTGGACATCTTCTCTGCTGCTTTTTTAGAGCTATGCTGATCAGCTATGTTGGGATGGGAGCTGTTAGCAGCTTTATGGTTACTTCATTCTGAACAGGACAAATTTTCCTTTGTTAAGTATAAGTAATGAGAGAAACTGTAACTGTCTGTGCAAGATATCTGAGTAGGCTTATAATATGTTTGAAGGATTGTCTTTGCAAAACAAGTGTGTTTTGGATCTTCCTATATCACCTAAAGGGGTTTGTTGTTTTAAGGGAAAAAAAAAATCTGATCTGAATGCCATGCCTCCATTGTGTAGATTGTTGTGGGATTTAATTATCTTCACAATGCAAAGCTGAAGACACAAGGTTTTGTTGCTCACTACAAGTCTTCCTAAAAATATACGATGTTTCCTGCTGCTCTGATCTGAAATTTGAGTAAAGACTTGACATTTCTTTGAAGGTGCTTTTCATACATACTCTTTACAGGATCAGCTAAAAATCTTACTGCTTAATCATCTTTATGTCGTTAAAACAATGCTTCTGGATTCTTCTGTGTTCAAATCAAACTCTGATTTGGTGTTTGTGTATCATGACAGTCTGTTTTTGTGTTCTTGCATTGCTGGAAATAGTTTCACTTGGGAAACAGCAATCAATTATCTTCTAGTAGTGACAAGAAATGGAGTAGTTCAGGATGAAAAGCTGTATCCAGATTGTGTGGCCTCACTTGAGTGAACTTGTTATGCCTCTCACTGATTTCTAGTTAGTGTAGCCCAACTACTTAAAGGTGAATAATGGTACAGATGAAAATTGTGGGCAGAAAGGAAGTACCACTTCTAAACCTTGTTTAATTCCTATATGTACAGGAATTCTATAAGGGCAGAATTGGGTTATGGATGTTAACACATCAAATTTTAGAGTTCATACTAATTTGTTTCCAAAATAACAATTTCTTAATGCTAGGACAGGCACAAAATCAGAGGGGGCCACAAGGAAATAACTGGAGTAAAAACATACTAACTTGGGAAAGGAAAAGTTTGAAACTCAGCTTGCATCCCATAAAATTGTGCTTTTGTAAAGTTTAGCATTGTGAAAAATCCTCAGTTCCATATATGTTGAATTTGAAATCACTGAACTGAAGTTCCTGGTAGCAATTGCGTTTGCATGTGTCAAGGCCAGAGTAATAACCTGCTGACCATCTTGCTATGAATGCAGCACCAGGTGGATCTGTAGAAAATTATGCCACATTTCAGAGGAAAAAAAAAATACTGTATTTCAGCATTTACAGCAGAAAATTTATGACTCTTCTGGGCTCAAATGTTTAAACCTTCTTGAAACTAAAATTTAATTGTAATTATAGAAAAACAGTTATGACTTTCATAAGAGTTCTACAGTCTTTTAGTTTTTTCTCTCTTCTGGTGTATTAATGATCACCTCCTCTCATCTTGACTAGGCTAGAAGAGGGACTGGCTCACCCTTATGCTATTAGAAGTATTTCAAGCTACTTGTTGGGTTTGCAGACGATCCACTTTTAATATGCACTTTGTTCATTGAGCCCTGATTATTTGGGGTTTTTTCCTGGATTAAAAGGTTCACATTTTGAAAAATATTCCAAGCATTGTTTAGGAAAAAGTCTAAACTATATATAACTTGTGTAAAGTCTAGGAAGATGTGATTTCTCCAACATACTTTGCACTGGAATGGTTTTGCTCCTATTTGCAGGGAATTTTAAGATATGGTGTGTCTGTCCCATTCCAGAAGGTAGCTGGGATTTGTGTGGGCATTATACATACTCTCTGGGGCCTTCATTTTTGGTGCTAGTTTTTCAAAAGTAGATGTTAGATAAGCTGGTATTGGTACATAGCAGGAATCAGCCACTGCACACTGGACTAATTCCTTATGTTGATCTATTACTTGTAATAGAGGTGACATTTTCAGCACAGAGCCTTGCCTGGTGGCTGCTTTCCTGCTATTTGTTTCCTACTTTAGACTTTGCTACTAAGGTAAATATTTTCATTCTTGCTCCTGCAGTATTTTTCTGGATAGGAAGAGTGAACTTCATGTATGTCACATTGAATTCTTAGCAGCAACACTGAATTTGACCCAACCCACCAATTTCATTATACTTTGATTTGTCTGAAATATGATGCTTTGTCTGTTTGCAGATTTAGGAGTGCATTGTTAATTAGTTGATTTTTTAAAAATTACTTTGGCAAATGTAAGTGATATACTTTTATTACCTAATTTGTCAGAACAATTTCTTGAAAGTCCAAAACTGCTCTTGGTTCATGGACATGGACACTTGATTGTGTTCCTCTTGCTTCTGGGAATAGCTAAGGCTATTTTGCGTAAATAATTTTTGCAGCATTGCATTGCAATGTGTAAATGTGGCCCAGCAATTTGCCTGATGTCAATTACAGTAGGCAATGCAGACTTGTTCAAATGTCTGTGGATCTGAAGGTGGATATTGATCTTGGCTTATGTTCTGGGGTATGTGCTTGAAATTTTTGGCTTCAATTTTCTTCTAGCCAAAGGATAAATTTGACTAAATACAAATACCAAAAAGCCTCATATTTGCTTCTGGCACATTAACTTTTCTGTTGCTCAGCGTTGTTAACTGTTCTAGGTGACTCTTTTCATGTAAGAAAATTTAAACTATTTACTTAAAATTTGGAGTTTATTTTTTGCTCTGTGGGAATACTACATACTACCAGCAAACAGAAAAAAAGAGTATGAAACCTTTTTTGTCTTTCAAATTGCTGAACTGTTGTTTTTTGTAAATAACTTTCTTTAAATATACATTCTGTTTAATTATCTTCAAAGCTATTTTCCTATATTTTTTCCTATTTTATTTATTTCCTATTTTATTTTTGAAGCTAAAACAGCAGCAATCTTTTGTTGTTGTTCATTATGTAATTGTTATCTTGAAGAAGCAAAACTAGTAGCTTCATGCAATATTTTCAGTGATAAGGACTGAGAATATTTCTACGCAATAGTAAGAAAAATAAGCAAGTCTTCTTGATGTGCCTAGAAGTCACAGATAAGATGTAAAATAATGGTTTTTGTTTGCTTATTCTCTGCAAAGGTTTTGGTTGTATTATATTCCTTCTATATAAGGTTTTGTTTTATAAGAGAAATTCTGAGGAATAATCTGATTTTATTTAATTAAGGTCTTGTGTCTCAGGCTCAGTAAGCAACCAGAATACATGGCTGGAAAAATTAATTAGTCATAAATTTCAGATCCCAAACATTAATCATTATAGGGTCAACAAATGGTTTGGGTTAGAAATTATCTTAAAGATCATCTCATTTCAGCCTCCTGCCATGGGCAGGGACGCCTTTCACAGGATCAGGTTGCTCAGAACCCCATCCAGCAAGGCGTTGAACACTGCCAGGGATGGGGCACCCATAATCTTTCTGGGCAGTTTGTTCCAGTACCTCACCACCCTCTCAGTAAAGAACTTCTTTCCCTCCTTCTAAAAATGTTTATTTCTTCTCAGAGTATTTTGTACTATTGTACAATTCTTTTTGAATCTATGTTTTTTAGCTATGGTTAATTATGACCTCTGTTGTATCATTGAATTTTTCTGTTGCCATGTCCAGATCCTTTTCTGACCAGCCAGTCTGGGTCCTGTCTTTCAAGGCCAGAGCTAAGGACTGGAGTAAAAGCAGGGAGTCTGAAACTCCTTTTTTTTTAGGCTGGGAGCCTTTTCTTTGTGCTACTGTTGGGGCAGATGAGGAAGAATTGTTTTAAAAAATATGTTAGAGCAGGTTCTATGAAATGTAGGACATACTTCTCCCTTACATTGCCTTTCTCCATCCTGCTAAATTGATGGAAGCAGAGAATTCCTGTGTGTGCAGCCCCTTGGGTGGTGGTGAGGGCATCTCAGTCGCCACCCTTTTTCTGGCATGAGTGTATGTGAGGTGAGCTCTGGAGTTATCCCTTCATACATGTAGTCAAAAGATGAGGGTAGGGCATCTTTTGATGGGTTGTAGAGGGGTTATAATATATCCTTAGGTATAACAGAGGGTTACGTCCTTTTGGATACAACCTGTAGGATGTAGCTGTATACCCTTCCATAAGCTTTACAGCAGGGAAGGGAGAGAGGGAGAGAGGAAAGAGTGTAAATATCCTATTCAGTTTGTTTTCACCAGTATTCATTTGATTATGTGTTTTCCAGCTGATGATAGGGTATTGAGATAAAAGTGGAACTTCTATCATATGAGCAGATATGTCCTCCTCAAAACTTAAATTCACCTATAAAAATTACTGGGATTTCCCTGTGTTTCCCATTCTGTTCCTGAAACTGTTCAGGGCACAAAATTATTTTGACAAGTGTGAAGCTGATGGGCGGCAGACTTCTCACCAGGCGCTCACTGCACCACATAAAGAGCACAGTGGAGCATTTAAAGGGAGAGCCTGGTGGAAATGATATCATTAAATTTGCACACTTGAGAAAGAATCAAAGATTTTTCAGCTTTTACCAGCGACATCTTTATGAGCTTGTAGGCACTCATGTGGCCATTTGCATTCCAGTGCCTGAATGCTATGCTGTAACAATAGTTAGCTATTTTAAAAGGGTGTTTATTTTCTAAACAGCTTATAACATGGGGAAATACTTCTGTCCTTTCTTTTTTTTTTCTTTTAGTTCCTTATCTAAAACTCAACTTTATCTGCTGAGGATTTGCTGTAGATTTAACCTTCGAGTCGCTGCATTTTTAGCTACAGTGACATGGCTGTTCAACAAGATAGCGGCACTCTTCTTATAGAATAAGGATATTTTATTTCATTTAACACAGGTTTCAAAGCTGGTTGAGCTAATCCAGAAAGAAACTGCTTTCCTTCCTGCGTGTATATGCCTAACATAAGACAAAAGTTAGACTGTAAGCTTTTATTAGAAAAGGGAGGAATATCCTTTATCAAGTGCTCAGAGAAGATATTTAAGGAAGGTGAGCTTAATTTCTGTAAAATAATAACAAGACTGGAGACATTAGTCATCAGCAAAATAAGAAAAGTCCAGTGCCAGGTAATGTCTTTTGTAACAAAAGAGGAGCAAGAAAAGGGCAAAATTGAGTTGCAGTCAGGAGGGGTTTTTTTAATGTCCAAATGAAGATGAGTGACAGTTCTCTAGTATAGAAATTCAGTGGTCAGAATTCAATTTCTAAATGCTGAGAAATGGGAAGATTGGTATCCTCACCCCAAAGAGGTGGCATTATTCCCTTCTCAGACCCTTGTGTGTTCTTTCATATAATTTCTTCATAGTTGGAAAAGGTGCATTTTAAAATCAAAATATAGAGAGATATTACAAATATGAATTTGCTTTAATTGCAGTTTTGCAGAAACAGAAATATATGGAATATTTATAGAAAAATCTGGAATCTTTAAATTTCCGTGGAATATTTGTGTTAATATTTGTATTAACTATCTCATGGTTATGAAAATAGCAATTCAGAGTTTAGATTTCTTATGGTATTTTAATCTTGGTGGCTCATAGTTCACGGGAACTATTACCAAGATCTGATCTGAACCATGCAGTTATCTTCCATAGTTTGGAAAGGAGAGGTAAATCATTCAAGAGAAAATAAGAGTTTATTCGTGTTGGTTTTGATTTTGTGACAGGAACAGCCTCTCTGATCCAGGAAAGCTCTCCTAACCATCAGTAAGAATCATCCTCTTTTCCATAGGTGCTTGTTTGAAGTTGTTACATCAAGCCAGGTGAAACTAATATGACCACAGATTGTTAAGTCAAAAAATAATTATGCGGTCCATATTGAATGGACCCAGCAAAAGTCCATAGAGATGTTACCTTTTTTTTAATGTTTAACTTCTCTTGAAGGGTGAACTGCTGGTATAAGGAAGATCTACTTGACTTGTAAAGTCAATACAAAGTGATACTGGATCCTCCTAAACATAACACATGCATAAACGTTAGCTAAAGGTGTTTTACAAAGTTGAAGCTGCAAAGCACAATACTGAACTGTGAATCAGATCTTCTCTTTTCCATTAGTTTTTTAAGCCATATGTGGAGAATGGAAATACTATATAAATAGTATTAAGATATATAGTAATGGGATATATATACACTATATTACTATATATACTATATTACTAGATATACTATATTACTATATATATGTGTATGTATACTATATATAGTAATAGGATATATAAATATCCTCTAGACATTTATAGAAATTTTTCTACTACACACAGTAAAACCCTCTGAAAATCTTCCCAGACTATAATAAGATGTGAGACCGGGCTTACAGATTAATTAATTTCTCACTGAGATTTCCTGATTGATCTTTAACTGTGTTGTATTTCGTAAAGTAATGCTTGGTGAGAAAACATGTTATCTTGAGGGTCAGTGGACATTGAGTAGTAGGTAAAGATCCATTAACATCTTTCCTTAAAAACTTTTTGATGATAGCAATCAAGCAGAACCAAGAATTTATTCTTTTCTGGGAAGTAACTTGCATGCTGGTTGTGGACAGCATTGCATATGTTTGGAGAAGCACTGTAGAAGTGACTGTTCATGTATGCATTTCTTTGAAATGAATTGTTCTTCTGTGCCTTCCCTTTGGTCTCAGTGTGCCTTCCCTTCGGTCTCAGTGTGGAGTTGGTTAGAATACTCTTCCTGGCAGTTAAAAAATGTTGTTATGATGGTACTTTTCTTCTGGTTTTTGTTTGTTTGTTCATTTGTTTGTTTGGATTTTGTTGGGGTTTTTTTTTTTTTGTTTTGGATGTTTGGTTGGTTGTTTTGTTTTGTTTGTTTGGGTTTTTCCCCAGTTGTTTGCTTTAATAGTTGCAGAAGTTTTGAAATAATGCGTAAATGACATCTGAAGAATACACATGCCTATAGTCTCATTTGAGATGTGGTGTACACTGATCACAGACATTGCAGAAAATTGAGTTTTTCCATTGCTGCTGACAGTCCTTCAGCAAGATATTTGGCATTCTGTTGTATTATCAAGTAACTTTTTTGTTAAGTCACTTCCTTTTTACTATTTAAAAAGCCATACATGCTAGAGCCAAATGTAACTGAATAAAGTGAAGACATGGAAGTAGGTACGAGGTCTTAGCCAAATTAGCAAAAAAATTTGAAAGTTGAAAGTGATTGTACATGGATTTGTTGATTTTAAAGACGTTTGTGTTACATATCCTATTAATTGTTTTATAAAGTTTCCCATAAACTGAAAAGGCATTAGCATGTGTTTTATAACCTAATTCTTATTGCCATGTGACTGGATTCTTAGATGAGGTGAATTCTTGTAAGTATTTCTTTACGACTCTGAACAAAAAAAAAAAAAAAAAAATAGTGCCTACATTATAAAATAGAAGATATTAAAGAATAAATTTAGTAGGATATTTCTAGTGACTTTTGAGCTGCCCTGACTCAAGATAGCATAATTAATAGAGTAAAATAAATAGTAACAAGCTCCTGACTTGACCAAAAGTACAGAATATCCCTCATTTTCTTCAGAAAGGTTGATAAATCCTTCTCCATATATATTAGAATTGTACATATGTGTACAGTCATGCTAAACTCCTTTGTACGGTGGAAGTAAAACTCCATAGATTTAGTTGTTTACAATCCTCAGCAGCTAAGAAAACTGGGTATGTGGCGTACTTACTTCAGGAAACATTGTGACAGAAACAAAAAGTTCAATGATAGCTTATAGAGAGCTTTATAATAATTCTGTCTCTTTTCTGGTATTCTGTACTTGAATAAAGGAAGCTTTACTTATTTCCTAGTAAAAGAAAAATGTGTAAGATTATATAGTAATCTGATATATCTGTAACAGGAGAGAGTGCAAATCAAGCAGTAGTTGAATTTAGCACTGAAGAAATAGAAACATGAAAATTTTGAAACAGAAATAAAATTAGTTTTACAAATATTTAAAGTAGTCATTTTTTTCACTTATGTTTAATGAATGCTGTGATTTTTTTATTTATATTTAAAGAATGAGTACAAAATGAAAGGTCAGTGAGAAAAGAAAGCAAGAACAGATATTCCTAGGAGACAATAGAATAGCCTGTTGAGTTTTGTTTGGTATTTGAGGGTTTAGTGCAACTTTCATTCATTTACTTGTAGCTGTCTTTTGCAGTGTTTTTGTTTGGCCAGATTTTTTGTAGACTTCATGCTACGTGTGTAGTCCTGCTGATTTTAATGAAATTGCCAACGGGCATAAACTTGAAAATACATATTAGAGAACCTGGATTTACAGCCCTCTATGAATTTCATCAGTGAAAATTGTCATAAAACTTGTATATGTAAATTTTTCTGTGTTCTGGGGCTGAACGTAAGCTCTTATGCACTATATAGGCATAGAAAGTATGAGGACACAGTGCTCAGATGCACAGCTCTGCAGCATCCAGCCTGGACCTGGCTATCATCCAGGCAGCTGCTGGTACACACAGAGGAAATGGTCTGCCCATGCTGATGTACTTCTACTTGTCTGAAGTCAAGTGCATACCCACAAAATTATTCATTAACCAACCACACCAGGAAATGTTTTTCAGCATTTTCAAAAGCAATATTGATAATTTAGGTAGCTTTGGTACATGGTGATTATTTAAGGATGGCAACCTAGCACAAATAGGTAAGAGTGAGCACAATGTGAAAGAAGCAGAGACAACTTTACTATCACTTTACTTTGTTTATGTTTCACTATGTCACTTCAAAAACCCCATTTGAAGTTAAATTGTTTATTGAATGACTTGGAGAGTATATTTTGATGATGGAATCTCATTGTAATATTCTTCTAATTCCAATTAAAGATGTTTAAAGAGAGAAAGAAAAAAATCATCTTGCAATAAAAGTTAGGATAGTAACGCAAAAATGGACGTAAGTTTTAGAAAGTTAGTGTAGTGATGTAGTGAATGCAATTAAAGTGTATTGTCGTCCAGGAGAGAGTTTTTTGGATGAATGTGTGTGTATAACAATTAGGAGGTGATTTCCTCTCTAAATAATATAGTATGCATTGGGAAGGAGAGAGAGGCACTTGCTCAAAAATATTTCTTCTGTTGCTGGAAAAACATTAACAGTTCAGTCTGACAGCCTGCAAATCTGTGTAATAGGTTCTTTGATAAATAAAAATAGGAATCAAATAAGCAAGCCCCATAGAAATACTTTTGAATTGATTTGTTTTCCTTGTGTCAGTTGGAAATATTTTGCCTGCAAATTTCTTTCATTCTAACTGCACATGGATTTAATCTTGGTTTCAAAATTATAAGAATGATGTGATATTGTCTGCCTATTTATCACTGTGGAAAAGAAACCTGATTGTGGTTCAGCTAGCTGTTTGTCTGTATTCAGTAAAAATGTTTCAATTTTATTTTGAAAAAAATCAAGCAACAATTTGCATTGCATCATCAAACTACCAGCAGGAAGTAATAAAAAATCTGAAGCAAAAGCTGAGTTGTCAATGATTTGTCCTATATTTAGGCATATGACCCCACAAGTGTTGCCACAGGTTGTCTGTTCTTACTGGAAAAGGGAATATTACTGTCTTGGGTACACTAATTACTATAAATGATAGTAAACAGAAATGTTAATGAGGCACTAAGAAATCATAATTTACTTGCAATTGTTAGAAAACCTGATAAATTCAAAGGATGAACTGAAATAAGACTAAACTTTGTGGAATAGAGCAAGGATATCATTCTACAAAGGTAATTGAAAAGGTGATTCAAAGGTAATTCATTTTTATGACTGAAAATATTTTATTGAAGGAAATGTGTATACAATTTATTGTGTTATTATTTCGAATTGCAGTGTGGACTTTTAAAAAGGCTGTCAAATACATTTAGGTCTATCTAACTGATCTAACTGATTGCTAGTGGTTATCTTGTGAGTGGTTCCTGAGACAGGATTGTAGTATTGGGCCCTCTTTTTTGTCTTCAGGTTCACATTTGCTCTTCTTACTCTCCACTAATAGGTAGCATAGATCAGTCAGTGTTAAAGGAGTTGCCTCCTGAGCTCCTGGCAGAAATTGAATCCACCATGCCACTTTGTGAACGTGTGAAAATGAACAAGCGCAAACGTAGCACAGTTAATGAGAAACCAAAATATGCTGAAATCAGTTCTGATGAAGATAATGACAGTGAAGAAGCTTTTGAATGTAAGTAGTTCATGATTCTGTTCTTTAAGGTGAAAAAAGCTAGTATTTTGTTTTTACAAAAAGATACATGTCTTTTTTTAAGTTGGCTACCCTAAAACATACAGTCCCAAATTTGCTGTCCTGACAACTGCCTGGCCAAGAACCCTTGTTTCTCTTTTAAAAGAAAAATTACTTGATTGCTATTTTTCATCCAAGATTAAAAGCAGTGAGTTGTTATATTTATTTTCCTGGAAACTGCTCCCTAGATATTTTTTTTTGCTTTCAGTTGTACCATAAAACATTTCTAACTATTCAGATTAAGGAAAATATCTTCTAAAGAAGCCCAGAATTTATACAAGTGTGCACAGAGAAAAATTTCACTAAATAAATTCTTGAATTATTCTTTGTTTTATTGATAAGAAAAGTGGAAGATCGCCTCTTGAATTTTTGTAACATAATAAATTGAGAATCTTGCTGCACAGAAGTTTCTTAAATTATTTCTCTCGTCATATTCCTCAAAAAATGGAAGTTATTCTTGATGAATTCTCAAAATACTATTTGCTGCTTCTACTATTCTTGAATTAACTGTTTGCAAAGGAAGAGAGGAAGCTTCTCTTTAGAGTTTTGCTGTGCAGTTGAATCAAGTTCCTAAGGAAAAAAAAATGTTATTTGCCTCTAAGTTAAGAAGACATTTCCTACTTCTTGATAGAAGTACAGTTGGTTAGTGTCTATGGTTGTAGAGTTAACCAGCCCTGGAAATAAGCTGTTAGACCAAAGTGAATCAGTTCAGTCTGAGCTATGTAGCCATGCAGGACTATGGGAGAAACCTGTTAGCCTGAGAAGCAATCTCGCTTATAAAGATGTTTTTCCCAAATTTTGCACCTTTTTTTATAGAAACATCTTAATGAACTTTCACAAAATATAATGTTTTGGGGTTTAGTATTTCTTAAGATCCAAAAGAGAAAGATTTTTTTGCTCTGCTTCTTAGTATGTTTCAAGTTTTCATCCAACACAAACACTGTGGTTTTGCACATGAAAATTATAACACTGTTACCTTTGATCTTTAGCAAAGAAGCTGAAAAGAATGTCTTTCTGTTTGTTTGTTTACCCTTTTAATTATAACTGAATAATGCTTCTCTGTGCATGAATGTGATGTCTTCAGGTCAGTTGTAATCAGTCTAAATTTTGGCAAAGGATTAATGATGATTTGCTTCGTTCAGGAGTTCTATATTCTCTGTTTACCATATTGTATCAACCTTACATGATGTTAATAATTTGGAACAGTGAATTTAAAAAAAAAATATTACTGAGCAAAGTTATTTAAGTTGGTTGGGAATGGAGAGAATTGTAAACACTTTCAGATACCACAATCTATATATTAGCCATAGTGGCTGTAGAGTTCTCAAATACAAAGTAGAACAAGTTAAGGAAAAGTTTCACAATAATGATATGCCTTGAGGAATTCTAGTTTCAGTATATCCACTCAAGAGATCTGGCCATCATTCTAATCAATTCAGTGAGTACATGTGGTTTAAAAATAAATTACTCTATTTCTTCAAGAATACTGTAGAACTGAATTAAATTTAAAACAAGACAAAACTATCAAAAGTGAAAGATTTATGGCAAGTACACTGAATAGGTTTGTATTGTCACAAATACATGTTTCTTAATTATTCTGTTGCCCTTAAACTGAACATAAAAAATATGAAATAGAGATTAGTATAAAAGAGAAGTTTCTTTGAATATTTCATTAAGAAGGGCCATGCCATTAAAATAAATAATGAGAAATTAAAGATTGATGAAGTCATTCTCTTACAGGAATTACTAAGTGTGATATTGCATACATGTTTGGCAGAATTTGGAAGAAAATTGGGTGTTTATATTCCAAATAGTATTTATTTATGTATAAAATCAATCCTAACTCTTGAAATGTTATTAATGCTTACTTTTTTAGTCAATTTTATTGATTTCAAAACAAATATTGTAGAGCAGTGATTGTGAAGAGGTGCTTCAATGTTCACATTATTTGTCTTGTAGAGCTAGTAGAACTGTAACCCATTCTGTTTTGTCATACAGTGTTGATAAACTGGTCAATCTGAAATTCTGCCAGAAAGCAATATTGGAAGTTACTTTTCTTGTGGAGATGTAACTGGGGTCAGAATTCATCCTACAGAGCTTAGTGTTAGGGATGATTTGAAACCTGGAGAAAGGGCCATCTGCCTTCACAAAACACTGTCTCATGGGGTAAAGGTATCAGTTAAGATTCATAAAAGCTTTCCCAATAGAACTCTTAGCTTCTTCTCCAGTACATTTACTCCGGGTATCATAGAATGGTTTAAGTTAGGTTTAGGAAGCAACCTTAAAGATCATCTAATCCCACAAGGGTGGTAATGCCCCACTAGCCCAGGTTGCTCAAGGCCCTGTCCAGCCTGGCCTTGAACATTTCCAGGCATGTTGCATCCATAGCTTCACTGGGCAACCTGCTTTCTGCCTCACCACCCTCACATAAAGATTTTCTTTCTGATCTCTAATCTAAACCTTCTCTCTTGCAGTTTCAACTCATTACCCCTTGTCCTAGGACTCCATGTCCTTATGAAGCAGTACACACAGGCTAACCTCTAGAGCCTGTGACAATCCCTCCCTTCTGGATAGTATCTATTCCCTCCAGTGCACCAGCTCTGTGTCATCTGCAGCTTGCTGAGGGTACCCTCAGTCTCACTGTCAGTGTCACCAAGATGTTACAGTGCTGGCCCCAACACCCACCCCTGAGGGACACCACTTGTCATTGGTCTCCATTTGACCATCGAGCCATTGACTGCAACTCTTTAAGTGTGACCATCCAGCCAATTTCCTACCCACTGAGTGGTCCCAGATGGCTCACCAATCCTTCAGTCACAGTTAACTCTCTCAACCATTTTAGGCAGTGCTAGTACCTCTGCCATCTTGAACATGACTGTAATTTTCCAGAAGGAAGTCTGATCCAGATGCAGTAAATCTTGAAACCTGAACTGAGTTATATTAAAGACTTGGACCATCTCTATTACATTTTTTGGAATTTGAAACCTCTGGGGTTCATTGCAAAACAGAAGTGTTCCCTTAGAGGTTATGTTTATTAGTTCTGATCCTAGGCTATTGATTATAACCTGGTATGTTTCTTATGTTTCTTAATAAATGGCTTGTCATCAGAACTTTTCAGTTCAGTTCCAGTTCTGTATAAATGCTTTGAGCCATTCTGCTCAGAAACAACCTTATATGCAGTCATGCCAAGGAGACTTTGTAGAGACACACAATATCAGGACTGTTATATGCAGGTCCAGAAGCAATAAACTGGCAATAAACACTGCCAGTCTGGAATGTGATATTTTTGGAAGTGTTTTGAACTTTGCAGTACAGTCTCTCTTTGGTAAGACATCTCTTTGGTAGCTCAGTTAGCTGATTATGTTAAAAAATGGAAAGTTGGCTGATTTCATGGAGGAAGCTACCTGCTTATCCATTTCCTTTTCTTTAAAACTGAGCTCTCTGTCAACTTCAAAACATGCAAGACTTTCTTTGAAAATAACAGAGAACTATCATTCTGCTCCCCCATTTTATTTCCACCAAATCTCTATGCAATATTTGCTCCAACTTCTTCAACATTCAATTTTGCTGGGCTTTATGGTCCTGCATGAAAATGAATTAGAATAATTATCTGTGGTAGAGGCTTGCTGTTTGGCCCAGAATTGTGACTCCAGCTTTCTCCTTTACAGAAATTTCCTGCAGTATATACCAAGGCAAAATTTTAGTTGTCTTGGCAAAACAGAATATCTTTTAGAAAATAGATTACCAAGTCTCATTGGAACTCATTGGTATGTTAGATGGATAAGGCAATCACTGAGTTGAAATATGGATATCCAGTAACACTCACAATTTAAATAACTGAGGAAATTATCTCCATATTCTCTTATAAAAGGATGAAACTTAATTTAATTTGTTCAGCTTTGCTTACTCTGCTTTTAAAGAAGACAAATGTCCTGTAAATTCATATTTTTAAATGTTTCTTGGTATCTCTGCCAGTTTTAAGCACAGTTTTTCTGTAATTCAAAAGAAAACATTAAAATAAGTAATCCATAGCAGAATTGTATCTGATAACCTAAGTGTCCATTTGATTTGATGAAGAGCTGTACAAGAGTGTTAGACTTGCAATCATAGAATCATTTAGGACCTTTATAACTGTTAAATCCAATGTCTAATGCAAAGTCAACTACTTTATCATGTACCTAAATCTCACATCTGCACATCTTTCAACTATTTTAAGGTGATTGATTTTGAGCTATTAAAAGTGTATGTTTTGTATTTAAATAGAAAATGCATTTATTTCTAGCTTCTCGTAAGAGACACAAAAAGGATAGAGATGAAGCTTGGGAGTATGAAGAACATGACAGGAGAAGTTCTGGTGACCATAGGAGAAGTGGTCATTACCATGAAGGAAGGAGGATTTCTGGTAGTGGCCGTTACCGTAATCGCAGTCCCGATGACTCTGATATGGATGATTATTCTCCTCCTCCTAGCCTCAGCGAGGGTAACTGATCACTATAAGGATTTAATTTTATTCCATAATATTAGTGTTTTTTTAATGGAAATGTTAAATATTTTAAAGTGGACATCATTGCGTGCAATATTGAGTACAAGTGTAAGAAATGTAAGAAATCATTTCTTGAAGTTTTAAGGAAGTGTTTGTTTTACTCCTTATTCTCTTAATTAGTGGCTAGAAAAATGAAGAAGAAAGAAAAACAAAAGAAGAGGAAAGCTTATGAACCCAAACTAACACCTGAAGGTAATTTTAGAAGATTTATTTTCTACTGTTTGTATTTTCTGCTTTAGGATAATTGTTTATGAATTTCCCTTTTTTTTTCACCAGAAATGATGGATTCTTCAACCTTCAAAAGGTTTACTGCTTCAATAGAGAATATTTTGGAAAATCTGGAAGACATGGATTTTACAGCTTTTGGTAATACATCAGAAATTTTCAAAATGGTTACTCCAGTTAGAAACCTGAGGAAAAACTGTATTGTCATTTTCGATCTTCCTTCATGGTGACTTAATTTCATGTGGTAACTTGCTAGGGCCTACAGGATTTATATGGCTTTCACCTTGAGTGGTGGCCTTTACCTTTCCAATTTCACTTGCTGCTGCCTGAAGAAGATCCTCCTTCCTCCTCTCTGCAGAATCCAGAAAGGGCATAAATCGTAATGAGTATCCTTTCCACTTCCCTTGGATACTTCCCTTGGAGTGGAAAGGATACTTTTTTGGGATGTCATTAGGGTGTTACCTTCTGTCAGATATGTAAGCAAGATGGTTCTCTTGCTAGCAATGTCTGAGGCACATAATCACACATCTGCTACTTGCAGATATGATTCTTCAATTCAGACAGCAGAGTCCTTGTGAATTTATGGCTAAGACACTGTATCATTTACCTATATCAGTGGAAAAGCAGCCTCCTTAACTAAGGAAGTAGTTCATGTTGCCAAAGGTGACTTTCTTTTGAAACGCATAATGGAATATTCATTAATTTTTTTTTTCCTACCATCTTTGTCACAGGATTAAAACAAGGGGAGGGGCATAGTAAAGTTTCTCTAGTTTTTAAAGCCATAGGTAATGCAGCCTTTAACTTTCAGGTGAAGTCATTGGATCTTTCTGTGTCTGGTAACGTGATTTTTGTCAAAGGTTAAATCCAATTAAGACTCAGATTATCTCAAGGTGCTTAACTTCATATGTGTTTTTCATCTATTGCTCTTGCCCAGATTTGAACTTCAGGGCTACAGTTTAAGATTTGTTCTACTGAATTGAAAATTATGGCAGAAGTACTGCAATAAGTGGAGTTTGATATTTTAAAAATTTTTAGTTTGTGACTTTCAGAAGTGCCTGCCTCATATTAGGCTCTTAAATGGTGTCTTAGAACCATGAAATACCATTGGTATAGTAAGTCATACTTAACACATATTCATTGTTTCAACACAAGGAAAAAGTGTCATTATCAGTCTTTGTTAGATTCTAATTATTTGGAACCATTAGATGCTGGCTATCTGGACAATCAGTTCTTTTTTTTTAGTTAACATTTTTTTATTGGAATAAAAAATACTGATTTCCTAGAAGTCTTACTAGAAATAAGATTGTTAAATTTTTTACTTTTTTTTTTCTCTTTTTTTAAGGCGATGATGATGAGATTCCACAGGAATTGCTACTGGGCAAACATCAGCTTAATGAGTTGGGTAGTGAATCTGCAAAAATCAAGGCAATGGGCATTATGGACAAGGTACCTCTTCATAATCTAACTTTTTTTGGAATATGAAATATTCATTAACATACAAAAACTTACTTTTTCTGTAAGGACGTTCCACCCTCTTCAATGACACATGGACCAGAAAAACAGCTGAGTTTCTGAGTTTCACTTGGCTGAAGAGCTTAGGAAGTTGCAACATCCTAACTGTTACTCTTTCTGAAGCTGAGACATTTTTGTTGAAAGGTCCTCCTCTGTGTCCTGCTCTTCCTCAGTCAGCTAGAGGAACTTTTCTTGGTGCAAACTTGTTGATGTCTCACCTCTAGAAACAGTGTTCTTGATTTCCTTTTATCTTCCTGGAGCTCTTGGCTTTGGGCAGTTTTATGTTAAACTCTTTTCCTGCTCTTGACCACTTGTGTTTGTGGAGTGTCTGTGAAACCATGTACTATTATAATTACTCTGGACTATTCCAAACTTCTGTAATCCAAACTTTAGATATTACCCTGGATTTTCCTTCAATCTCCCTACCTTCCTTTGTAGTTTGTGCGTGGTGTGATCATTTCTGTTTCCTGATTGTTCTCACCATTAACCTCTGTTCCATATTTTTCACACATACATACATACATACATACATACATACATACATACATACATACATACATACATACATACACATCTATAAAAAATCAATTTTTTTGTTGCTTCCAATGGTGAATAGTATCCAGATGAGAGAAGCTAGCTCTCTACAAGGTTAACATATTCCACAAATTATTTAATCAGACTTGTACAGAAGATTAGTAAGTTTACTTTTTTCAACATGCTACTTCTTTGAAGTTAACACTAATATTAAGAATATGTTTCCCTTTTATTGTCTTTCAAGTATAAGGGAATTAATTTCTGCTTGTTCATGCAGTATGGATTTTCTCCTAATAAAGCTCTGTATGGTCAGTTAGAATTTGTAAATCATACATGGATTGGGTAAATTTCTATTTCTATTTCTAGAAGCAATAACTATACAACATAAGCGATAGGCAATTTAAAAATTTGTTTCTGTGGATTTTGCTAGTTGAAAATGTAGTTTAATTGCAATCCTAGAATATATTTTGCCTGTTTCCATTATAGTATCTGCATTGTCCTTATGCCAAATTGTTTACAGTTGAAAAAATTCAGATTGTACAAGCTCTGTCCTTCATTCTTCAATGTTCTTTTCAGCAATTTGGAATCATATCTAATTCTGCAGTTGTTTGACATGTTTCTTTATTTGTTTTAGCTCCCAACGGATAAAATAGTAAAAGTTCTGAATATTTTGGAGAAGAATATTCAAGATGGATCAAAGCTTTCCACTTTACTTAACCACGTGAGTTTGAAATTTCGTCATTTCACTCCATTGTGCAGAATAGTTTTCTTCACTTGAGTCCTATTTAGTGATAGATTCAAATACTCTGTATGTGTGTGAAAGAGATTTCTGATATAATGTCTGTGATTAAAATTTGCCAAGTTTTAATACTTGAAGCAAAATTCAATTAATTGTGATTTTTCATAGTTGTCATTTTCATAGTTGCCGCTACTATATTTTACTATTGTAGTGACAACTAACACGTGTATTGGGAGCAACTGTATTTTCTTCTGTTTCATTTTAGATATTATAGTCATCCTGAAATATTAGTCGTAATTCTGGTGTAATTTGCATTGTTGGACATTTCTTTGCTATGTGTCCATAAAACATCCTTACAAAATGGAAGAGGTACTGCAGTTTTCATATAGAACTATCTTTCTCCTGAGCATTAAAGAGGAAGTTTAAGGTTGAAGTGTTCTTACACTACAAAGTGACAATGTCAATATAAATAAAATTAACAAGAAGTTTAGTACTTTAGGATGGGGTTTTTTTCCAGGTATACCTAAAACGGCTCAAAGATTTTGAGGTTTATGTGGCTGATGTTCCATATTTCACATTTCATGTATTTATTTATACACTTAGTATTCAGTGCAATATTGCAGCAAGATTAGAATTGAGTTTTAAAGAAAAAAACCTCCTCATCTGTAGAAATAAGAGAGTAGTAGTTTATATCAGAAAGGAAGAATTTGAACTTGCACATGAAAAACCAGACACATTATTGGTACCTAAATACTTTCATCTAGATAGTTTGTAGGGGTTTCAAAGTTTCAGTATATGATTCTGAATGTCTTAGACAATACAAAAAAGGCATAAAAAGGAAGTACTGGTTTATCTGGTCTACTTCATTGTGATGAAGTCTTTAGGCTAATGATTTTAAAGTGATATTTTTCTTTTCGTTTTTTGAAGTAAATTCAAAATTATTAAGAAGTTAATTAAATTGTCCAGTGCTTGCAATTCAGAGACAAACTTGGATTTAAAAAAAAAAAAAAGAAACTTTTTTTAAAGAAGGTGTAAAGTTGCTACTTTTACAGTGCAGTGAAAATATCTTACCTCCATGTCAGTATATTTTTCAGAGGCAGAGGATGCTTTAATATTCATTTCATTTCCAAGATAATTAGGGGAAACACTTTTTTCCCCCTTAAGGTTTTGTTTGTGTACACAGCAAATTCCATAACGCCATTGTATCTGAGAAGTTTGCAGGGGCCTCTTGATCTTCAGATTTTTGTTGATTCTCTAATTATGTATATCATGTATATAATGCACTGTTCTATTGGTTCAAATTCTCTTACCCCAAAGACAAAAAGCTGTTAGTTTCACTGACCTCTGATTTTTACAAGGAAAGCCAACAGTGTTGAAGTGTGGTGTCATATAGGTAGTAAAGACCCTTTTTCTCTGGAGGCTCTGTCTGTACCAGAGAAGCTATGAGAATTTCTACCTAGCTTTGCTGTAATAATGTTATTACAATCTTTAAGTAGTGCTGGATGGTCATACTTAACCTCATCTATGTTTGTTTTGGTACCTCGTATACACACACTAATACAGAGACTCAATATCCTATGGTAATCTAAATGGACGTATTTGATAAGAGGTTGATAGAAGGTGGGTTGGTCTATGAAGCAGAAAAATTTGTGTACTTACTGATTTCATGGACTTGCAACAGTCTTTTTGTGTAAGAATTCCCTCTAGTGGCAGAAATCAAATGGATCAAAGCAGCAACTAGTACCACTGAAAACACCAGATGAAGGAAATAGATTTTGCTTAATGTACACCAGTCTTAAATAGAGCATGCAGCAGTCTTCCCTCATTGTGCTTCCCAGTGAGACACAGAAACCTTCTTTGTGTTCTGACAGAAGGATACAAAATATAGGACTTTGAAGACCAGTAGCTTAAAAAGATGTTACAAACTTGTTGCTAGCAAAAATATTATTTTGGTATCATAAAGGAAATACAAAATTTCATACATTAGTATTATGTAAGCATATTAATGTAATGTTATTTTCTTTAACTTGGTCAGAATAAAAATTTGGGTTTTTTTGTTCATACTCTCCTATTTTTCTTGTCTGTTGCAGAATAATGACACTGAAGATGAGGAGAGATTATGGCGTGATCTTATTATGGAAAGAGTGACAAAATCTGCTGATGCTTGTCTTACTGCTATCAATATTATGACATCACCAAATATGCCTAAAGCTGTATATATTGAGGACGTAATAGAAAGAGTTATTCAGTACACAAAATTTCATTTGCAGAACACTCTCTATCCTCAGTATGATCCTGTGTATAGAGTGGATCCTCATGGTGGTTAGTATGCTAAGAAATCTTTCCATATTAAAAGCTATAAAAAGTTAATCTACTGGATGATGATTCAAATGACTTTCTGGAATAAGAGTTTTTGTATGCAGCTTTTATACTGATAGTACTTTCTTATCACATAGAGTATCCTGAATTAATGCACTGTTAGTTTGAAGCTGATGAAACAGAGTAAAAAAACAATGAAATGTGTCATCTGAAGAACTTAGTCATGTAGCACCTTGGTTTACTGTAATAATGTCAATGTAACCAAATTATTTAGAAGTTTGAAGTTCAACTTTTATGTATAATTATTATGTGTTGAAATAAGTGACTTCATAGTAATATGAAATATGACTAGCCATGTATAGCCATGTATATAATGATTTGTTTCAAGGAAAAGGATTTAGCTTCTAGCCTTTTGTTTTCATGTACATACCTACAGATGCATGGCTCGAATTTCAAGATCCTTTTTAAAAATCTCAGGTCCAGCATTTAGAGTAATTATGAAAAATATTTATCATGTGAAATTCCTGCTTTCGAGCTGATACTACTGAGTAGTTTTCTAAATGGCTTTTGCAAAGCTGTAGTCATGCAGTTGTTTTTGGGGCACTTTGTGAGGAAGATCATCTTTCTAGTATTTGAAACACTGAAATTATTAATGAATATGTATTTTATTTTCTAGGTGGTGTTTTAAGTTCAAAAGCAAAGCGTGCCAAGTGTTCCACCCACAAGCAAAGAGTAATAGTGATGTTGTACAACAAAGTTTGTGACATTGTCAGCAGCTTGTCAGAGTTGCTGGAGATACAGCTTCTCACTGATACAACTATTCTTCAGGTAGGTTTTTTCAGAATTCCTGTCCAAAAATGTTAGCTTTGCTTTTCCTAGAGTAAATGTGAAATATAATTGTCTCAGCGACATGAAGTTTGAAATCAGTACAAGCTTTTGAATTCTTAACATCGGAGTGACTAATTTGTTGTGTAGTATGTCATTTGCATCTTCTCTTCTGCATTTAAGTTAAACCTGCATGTATTGAGGTATAGAGTAGTAGAATCATTTACTTTGGAAAAGATCCTTAAGATCTAATTTAAACTATCCATGGCACAACTCATGGCCCATTTCCTTTGTCTTATCACTTGTTAGCTGGGAGAAGAGACCAGCCTCACCTTACTACACACTCCTTTCAGGGTCTTATAGAGGACTATAAGGCCTCCTTTGAAGCCTCTTCTCCACACTAAACAACCTGATACCCCTTTCAGCCACTCCTCATAAGACCTGTGCCTTAATTTAATAACTTTATTTGCAAATAATATGAAGTAATTGTTGGATGCCTTACCTGCTGAATGAATAACCAGCTTGTGAAACTGCCTAAGTACCAATTTGTTAGTCCTATATACTTAAAATAACTTCTATCCATTGATAGGTGTCATCGATGGGAATAACTCCTTTCTTTGTAGAAAATGTCAGTGAGCTACAGTTATGTGCCATCAAATTAGTGACTGCAGTAAGTACTTTCTAATTTGTGGGTTCTTGTGCCTGTCCTGCTGAGATTTCTTAGGGTAGTTACATAAGCTGTATTTTCCCTCTGGTAGAGAATTTGAGTGTAGAATTAATGCTATATTTGATATCATAATATGGAAATAGTGTTGTATCTACCTGAGCTGCCCCTATTTGCTGAGTACTGTATAGAAAGAAATTGCCTACTTCAAGCAAGAAGCTTCTTAACTTTGACTCCCAGTGTAAAGTGTAAACTCCTTCCTCTTACCTGTCCCTTTTTTATTTTAAGAAATCTCTTTATTTTTAATCTTTAATCCTAGCTATGTGGTTTTTATTATTTCCTATGTTCAGATTTGAACTTATTGCATAAGTCATAGAACTAGTATGGTGTTTCTGTATGATAGAACAAATCATTTTCCTCAGAAGAGGTGACTATCTGAAAAAAATCACAGGATGGGTAAAATATTATTTCAAGAAAAATGTAGTGGAACACAAATGTCCTTGTTCTAGTGGGAGATTTTAATCATTGTAAGAATGATATACTTAGGTATTCTGCCCAAACAAAAGCGGGGGCAAAATCAACAGTTCTGATTCTATAAATAGAAAGAACATATCATGTCAGGCATTAACAGTAAAGCCTGGTATGTGAAGTAAAACTGTTTTCTCAAAGGTACTCTGCAACCTACATGTGTTCACGTAAATTGTGTTATGACAGTTTTCCTTTGTACTGAGAGAAATAAACACTAAGTCCAAAAGCTTAGTATTATACTGTTTGATTTTCCTATGTACTGTGTTATACCATTGACAAAAATATTTTAAATAGAATAGGTCTTTCAAGACCTATTACACATTTAAGTTATATAAAGATTTTTTTTAAATCTCTTTTTGGAAAAGTTTTTATGTAATTTTTAAAGAAATGCTTGTATTGAGAAAGCAACGCATTAATAGTAAGGTGAATTGTAATTTATTGAAGAGTCATGAGAAGTATATGCTGTCATATAATTATTTACAATATATTTTAAAAGCTATATTTTATGTAACAATAAATCATTATCTAATGATCATGTAAATATTAAATAGGTGTTCTCCCGGTATGAAAAACATAGACAGCTAATATTAGAAGAAATTTTCACTTCCCTTGCACGACTACCAACTAGCAAGAGGAGTTTGAGAAACTTCAGGTAACTTGTGATGTAAATAATAACTTGTAGACTATAGCATTAATAGTTTTGTAAATGTAAGATTTTTGCAGGTTGAGATTTCAAAACAAATTGTTCGTCAAATGTCTTATAATAATTTCATAATTTTATGCTATCACTTTAGTACCTACTTACAAAAATAATTGAAACATTATTTTTCTTACTCAGAATGTGAATGGTTGTAATGTTAGTGTGCGTTGAGGATTATTTTTTGTGGGTCAATTCTTTAATTCTGTTTGTATGGAGTTACAGAATTTCTTCATTGCTAAATCTTTTTAGGAAAATTTGGCTGAATTGCTTTGAGGATACACTCAGAGCACTCTTTTCAGGAAGGGAATCAGTTTCATATCCATATCATCTCATACATCAGGGTTTACCACCTTTTTATGTTGTTAAGTATAGCAGTAAGGTGGTGTTGGTGTGTGTATGGGCAGCAAACTCATACTATTTCTGAGGTTACATAAGGGAGAAACATAGTCTTCTTATCAGCTTAAGACAGTTGCCTGCTGAAGTTTGTAGTATGCAATGCTGCTGCAGATTGTAGGTGTAGCCCTTGTAAAAGTCAGTGTAGGTCATGGTCACTATTTTCTCTTTTCTGAAAGTCCCATACATTTCACATACATTAAATACTACAGAAAAATTATTACATCAACAGTTTGGTGTGTTTTCTTGTGTTGTGTTGGAGTGAACATGGTGTTAGACCTAATAAGCTTATTATTAAGTATTTTAGCAGGTAGATGTTTTATTAAATATTCCTGTAGCTGTTTCAGCCAGTGAACTGTGTGCTGTTTCAGTTTACTTCTTCTGTACAAGAACAATACTTACTTGTTTTGTTAGGTCAAATGTTACACTGCATAAAAAGAAGCAAATTAATATATGAATGTCCAGAATGTGGATTTCTAGCTGTGAAATATCTATCTTTCAAATAATTTTTGAAAGATACTACTTAGGAGCAAAACTTTTTCTTGTGTTTTGTCCTTTTCTGTTTACTTTTAGTGTTAAAACTGTCTTTTGTTATTAACAGATTAAACAGCAGTGACACTGATGGAGAGCCTATGTACATTCAGATGGTAACAGCACTAGTTCTGCAACTTATTCAGTGTGTGGTGCACTTACCATCAGCTGAAAAGGATTCTAATTCAGAGGAGGAATCAAATAAGAAAGTAAGATATTTGTTAAAGCCTTTTTTTGTGTGTGTGTGCAGAAATTGCTTATGTATGTTCGTAGGTATACTACATTACTACAGTGCTGTAGTAATCAAGCATTGTAATTTTACGTCTGCTGTAAATTTTTGATGCATAAGAAATGCTGATCTGGAAATCACAGATCTATGCTGAGATAATAGACAAATTTATCTTGCTATTTTTAGGTGGATCAAGATGTGCTTATTACTAACTCATATGAAACAGCCATGAGGACGGCACAAAATTTCCTTTCTATTTTTCTTAAGAAGTAAGTACTGTTGCATTCTTTAGTGTATTTATAAACCCATCTCCAAATAAATACTTTAAAACCTGACCACTGAACAGTGATAAATACCTATTCATAAAGTTATTTATAATAATATACTTTATAAATGCCTAAGAGAGCTTCTTGCCTAGACAAAAATGTTTGTAGAAGAGCAATTCTGCAGTGTTTTGCATACTTTATGAAGCTGTCTCACAGTTCATATAGAATTCCTTTATTATGGGTCTCTAACTTACCTGAAGCCTGAAAGGGAAAGCTGAGCAAATATTTAAGTGGTGAAATCATGCTGATTCGGTCATCAGATATAAAAAGCCTAAAAATTACTTTCACTGAGCTAAAGAGTATCAATAGCTCAAAAAGGAATTAAAAATGTACCTGAATTAACTATACGATTTCAAAGAACAAGTCTTTAGGTTTCTATTGTATCAATAAAACTTTTTCACATCAAGCTGGAAAACTGTTTAATAAACTATCTAGAAATTGCATGCTTCTGATGTTAAATTTAGGAATTATATATAGAAGTCAAAAAGTATCAGTATTTTAACTTTTGGTGGCTTTTTGTTGTTGGTTTGGTTTGTTAGTTGTTTGGCTGGTGTTCTTTTAGCATTCTGATTATAACCTTTGTCAACTGTAATACTGAAATGTGCTATCACTATCAGATAAACGAAACCAAGCTTAGAGAATATAAACTTACCAACTCTTAAATATCCTACTCTAGCTTCATTTTTATAATTCTACCTACTTTGTCTATCGAAGTAAAAACAGACTTAAAGCTAAAAATAAAAATCTTAGCAACAAAATTCTTCTGTCATGGATTAGACATTTTAGACACACAACTTGGAGGGATAACTGTGTAAGCTGTTTCTCTACAAACAAATAAAACAAATTTTCTTCTAGTATTACAGATTTGTTTTCCTGGAATTGCATAAAACTGTTTTTTCTGATTAAACATAGAATTGCTTCTGTTTATATCAAAATAAAAAAGTTTTTATGGCTGCTAAATTTGCTTACAAAAAGCATTTTCTTGTTAACAGGTGTGGCAGTAAACAAGGGGAGGAAGATTACAGGCCACTGTTTGAGAACTTTATTCAAGATCTTCTTTCAACAGTCAATAAACCAGAATGGCCAGCTGCAGAGTTGCTACTTAGCTTACTAGGAAGGCTATTGGTAAGGGATTCTTGTTTTTAATTATATTAATTAATTTCTTTTTACAATGAAGACTTGTTTATTTCTGCTAAACAAACACTACTACTGTAGGAATGCTGTCTGATTGTTGACACACATGCAGCATGTAAGGATTTCCTTGCATGTAACACTGCTATGCAATAAATAAATAATAGAATTTTGGTTAGAGGATCAATCATATGAACTTGTTAAAAATTGTATGTATAGTTTCTCTTGGAAGTCTAGTTTCACTATTTGATTACATTTTCAACATTAAAAAGTGTCATTTCATAGCATCTTATAAGTGCATAAATTTATTTGGAGTAAAGTCAGCTTACCAGCTGACTTATACATATTAAGTATCTCCTCTGGACTATTCCCTTAGCACAGAACCAGAAAACAACTCTATGGTTTGGTTTTTTACAACTACAGCAAATTCTTATGACATTTTACAGAATGGGAATGCTTGTGTTAGTGTGGTTTTTGACTATTGCTCTTTAGTATTATAATGTAATTAATACAGTAACTTGAGCTGCTTTTTGAAAAAGTATTGTATGGTCTTGTTCTTGGTAAAATCTTGCTTTATATTTGTGAGAATAATGAGGAGGTAGCATTATGGTAATTAAAATCTCTGCTGTTGGAGATCTGCTGTGCTAGTGTCCAGTTTGTGTAATGAAAATATGTGTTTAAAAAAACTCTGACAGACATGTTTGTAGAACGAGAGAGACCCAATAAAAAAGAAGTATTTATATAAAGTAAGTAATGTATGTGTGATTTAATGGTAAATTATATAATTTTATGCAATATGGAAGTTAGGTGGAAATTTTAGTAAGGTAAAGCAATATTTTGTGAGAAGAATCTCTGTGGCATAAATATTTAATTTTAAATGTCTATTCTGCTTTTCTTAGGTTCACCAGTTCAGTAACAAATCCACAGAAATGGCATTAAGAGTTGCATCTCTTGACTACCTTGGAACTGTAGCAGCAAGACTGAGGAAAGATGCAGTCACTAGCAAAATGGATCAAGGATCTTTAGCCAGAATCCTCAAACAGGTGTGTGAGACATCCACGACAGCTAGATGGAGATCTATCCACTCAAATGCTTGAAATTTTTAAATATACTTGAAAAATTATATTATGGAGAATCAGTCTTAATTGACTGTTTAGGTTTCTGAATCAAATATACACAATTTATAAGTATCACATTTGTTAACTTATGCCTTCATTGCACGATTTCTGTAGTGATCCCATTAATTAATTACAGTGGTTAGTCAGTTTTCTTGACAATACTGAGGAAATAATTGAGTAACAGTTGGATTCTATCTTAAGAAGCCTTAAAAATACATATGAGCCTGCATTTGCTATTGCAAAATGGAACCTGAGCATCTGGCACTCAAATACATAATTTAGAGAGTTAATCTATTGGTCTTGCAGGGCTAGTTTTTACATGGTATAATTTGAGGGTTTGGGGGTGTTTTGGTGTTTTTTCCTGAACTTGCAAATGTGCCAGGCCCTCACCCAAGCTGCTGTGACTCCTCTCTGCAGCTGGACAGGGGAGAGAAAATGTAAGGAAGGGTCCATGGATTGAGATAAGGACCAGGACAGATCACTCACCAAATACCAACAGAGCCAAAACAGGATCAACTTAGAGATATGAAGTGAATTTATTACTAACACAATCAGATCTGGATAATGAGAACTTAAATAAACCCTTTAGAAACACCTTTCCCATCCCATTCCCTCCCTCCCAGCTGTACATCCTACCCCAGCAGTGCAAGGAGACAGGAGTGGGGGTTGTGGTCAGTTCGTCACCCGAGGCTTCTCTCGCTGCTGAGGGAGAGGAGTCATTCCCCTACTGCACCGTGGGGTCCCTCCTGTGGGAGGCACTTCTCCATGAACTTCTCCAGCATGGCTCCATCTCATGGACAGCAGCTCCCTGCAACTTTCTGCAGTGTGAGTCCATCCCAGGGGCAGCAGCAGCCCTCAAACACTGCAGCACTGGGTCACTCTTCTGTGGGGTGCAGTCCTTCAGGGACAGCTGCTCCAGCCTGGGAGCAGGGCCCTCTTCCCACAGGTCTCCCACAGGCTCACAGGCTCCTCTCAGGCACCCACCTGCTCTGGTGTGGCTCCTCCAGAGGCTGCAGAGGAATCTCAGTTCCAATACCTGGAACATTTCCTTCCCCTCCTCCTTCACTGACCCTTGTGTCAGTAGACTGTTCTTTCACGTGTTCTCACCCCACTCTGCTCTGGTTACAATTACATCTGAACAATAACTTTTTCGTTCTTTCTTCTAAAATATGTTATCACAGAGACATTTTACCATCTCTAATTAGCCCAACCTTGACCAGCAGCACTTCCGTCTTTGGAGCCACCAGGGACTGGCTCTGCTGGACGTTGAAGAAGCTTCTGGCAGCTTCTCTCAGAAGCTATCCCTGTAGCGCCCCCCACTACCAAAACCGAACCAAGCGAAGTCTTTCATTAAAGAGCCCATATTTGGATTTCTGCTAATGCTGCTCAAAATCTGCAAGAGTGGCAACATATGCTAAAGCAGGGTATACATTTGAGCTCTATACAATACATAATATGAGAAAGTCTCATGTCCCATGTGCCCTTTTATAAATGAGGACTTTCATTTTACTTATGGACACTATACATTTCTTTCTGAACTAACTTTTGTCAGGATTTCCCTTTCACTTCCCTAAAAAGACTACAGACCTATTACACATACTTTATAATGACCATTAAATTTATATTGAAGGAAAAACTTGTATACTTTTCAGGCATTCAATTAAAGAGTGAAAGTTATCTCCTCCTTTATGAGACTGATTCTTCCCATAATTTCTTTCTATTAGAATATTCTACAACATACAGTGTCAAATCTTTATGTCCATGGCATAAGATAATTTATACTTTTGTATGATAGGGGATTATAATTCTCCTCTGTTGACAGTGATTCTGACAATTTTACATTATGCTTAGTGAGAAAGTATTTCAGAAGAATTCTTTTCTCTTTTCTTATCCTCAGAAGTTGTAGTAGTATTGAAAAATATTCTAGAAAGATATATACCTGCGCAGTGACCTGAATTTTTCTGTTTTGTTTTGGGTTTTTGCAGGATCAGGAAGCTGCAAGACATTGGCATCTGCATAAAACAAAATTGCTGTGGGCAATTAAGTGTTAAAACTTTTTTTTTTTTCAGTTTCTCAGAAAACTTAACATTTGTAATGGTAGACAGTACCATCCATGCATTGTGGAAAGTGTGTTCTATACAGTACTATCAATTAGGGTAGACTGTTGTGTTACTTATAATTTTGTAAGAGAAGAGCAATGTGTACAGTACAGCTGAGCTTCACTTTCCTGGTCAATTGGCAAGAAAATAAGAAATCCATTTGCTGTTGTCATCAGAAACTTAAATTATTAGCTAGTTATTCAGAAATTAGCTCACAACTTTGCAGATTTTTCTTCCCTGCTAAATTGAATACTTCTGTTGGATATTTTCTTCTGCGTTCTGATATAATTACTATGCTATTAGTCAATGATTGATAAATGCATGTCGTGCTCCCTGCTGTAGTTTTCACCCATGATTCACAGAAGAGGTTTTAGAGGAAAATCTATTCTCTTTTGACATTTTCAAACCGTATCTTTTTTTTAGAAATAGATTGTCCAGTTTATTTGAACACTTGTGCATGCTTTTCATTAGTTTATTTCTTGATACACAGATGTTTTGGACTTTTTAATGTTACTTTTCTCTGCTTGCTGATGTTTTCAAGCTATGTTACGTGCTGCACATGTATCAAGATTCTCAGTCAATGCTGTTAGTACAGAACTGAAGATGGTTTTAAGTTAGAAGTTTCATTGCTGACAAAGAAAATTTTTTTTCTGGCTGGAGAATTTAAAGCCAAAAATTATTCTTCTACTTTCATTTTGATTATTGAATATTATTTTTAAAGGATTCACAGTTTCTCTTTGTTTGTTCTGGGATTTGTATTTGTTAGATAGTAGTTGGGCAGTTAAGCATCAAGCAATCCTTATATTAAGCCAGTTATCTACACAATTTCAGGTTTTTCAAAGGCCAGAATTTCTACTCACAATTTGTACATCAGGGTGTTTTTTATATATATATATGTATGTATATATAAACCTAATCAGTATTATATGTCTTGTAGGCATGCTTTTAACTCTTGAACTCATTCATTTTGGGGTAAAAGAATAATACCACTTTCTACTGTAACATCAGCAACTGCTAGGATCTGGGTGTTTCAGTGTAATATTGAGGAAATAAAGGTGTTTTCTGGATTTCACCCTTTTTTAATTTTTCAGTGACAGAGGGTCATCATGCAAGATCACAGAAAGAAAACTAACCAAATCAGTCAGTCTCTTTTAAAACCAGTCTTATTCTGATCTTAATATTTTTCTACTTTGTAACTAATTGGTTAAAAAATTACTAATGCTTTACAATTATGCAAACAACCGACATCAATGTATTTTGTATGTGGACATACAGATTTTCAGATGGTAATTATGACTGTGCAATATTCTTGTTTATAAGCATCTTTCTGCTTCTAACAGGTTTCAGGAGGAGATGATGAAATTCAACAGCTCCAAAAGGCTTTACTGGATTATCTGGATGAGAACACAGAAATTGATGCATCATTAGTGGTAAATTTCAGCTTTCTTTCATCAGCGATGTATATAAATAATTTCAGTAACATGTACGGAAGAAAATTATTTTTTATTATATATATTTGTGCTTCAGTTAAATTGTCACCCTAACATATACTGTTGATTGTGTTTTCCTAAATAATGTTGATGCATTAGATTCCCTAAATTTCATTATAAATCTGTTAATTTTCTTTTTCTGTATCTGTTGGTTTTGTTTTCTGTTCATACTGTCTATTTCTCCAGTTTTCTCGGAAGTTTTATGTAGCTCAGTGGTTCCGTGATACAACTATGGAGACAGAAAAAGCAATTAAATCTCAGAAGGATGAGGATTCGTCTGAAGGAACTCATCATGCAAAAGATGTTGAGACCACAGGACAAATCATGCATAGAGCAGAAAGTCGCAAAAAGTTTCTTCGCAGCATCATTAAAACTGCTCCATCTCAGTTCAGCACATTAAAGTATGTTTCAGTACCACTTTCTTCTTTATTAGCCATGCATTTGATGTTTTAAATAATTTTTTTGTGAACATGTCCTGATTAACACATGGAATTTATTTCAGGATGAATTCTGATACTGTGGACTATGAAGATGCATGTTTGATTGTTCGCTACTTGGCCTCTATGAGGCCGTTTGCCCAGAGCTTCGATATTTATTTGACACAGGTAAATTGTGACTGGAAGTCTTAGTATAGTGAGAGACAGTTGCATTCTAGTTCCAAACACTTTCACAGCTATATGTTATTATCTGTCCATTGTTGAGCAGAGGTATTTACAGACCATGATAACACCATGTGCTTTCATATTCTGTGTTGATGGTAAAAATTATTAGGTTTTGTTTTCTTGCATGTGTTTTGTATGTTATAATGTGCACAAATTATTTTATTTATTCATGTATGGTTATGGCTTAATCACAGTATGCACACAGTAAGAAGATCATCACAAAGTGCTGAAATAATTTTCATAGCTTCTGTAAAATGCTTATTCCTTTGGTAAGATTAACACATGAAATTGAGCTTAATTTGATATGAAAGTAAAAGCTGGATTAGCCAGTTGATTGCAGTGCACATTGCTGTCACTTTGGAACCTGCTATTTAACCAGTGTAGTTTCTTGCTTTTTCTGGGAGAAGGGCACTAACGCTGGCACAGTGACATGTTGGAAATTCAGTACTAGTTTAGGTTGCACTACTTAAATTGGTCTGCATACAGAGCCATTCTTAGAATGCCCTTGTCCAACTTTGCTGTTAAAAGAACCATGGCAAAAGCCACAACTGAATGACAAAAATAGAATTTAAATTTAGAACCTTATAAACAATTTTAGAGAAGTATAAAATCTTGGTAAACATTCATGTTTGGTTTTCAGTGACATGAAACATCACTTGTATGCACCTTTTTATTCTCTGAGAAGATAAACTCAACTTTTAGTTATTACTATTTTAGTAATATTATTTGTTTGTTATTGTGGTGCATTTTTGCTCGTAATTATTACTTGGTACCTTCCCAAAACAATAGAATCTTTGTTTTTGTTCTCTTCTAGATTCTGCGTGTACTTGGTGAAAATGCAATTGCTGTTCGAACAAAAGCCATGAAGTGTTTGTCTGAGGTTGTTGCTGTAGACCCCAGCATTCTAGCCAGGGTAAAAAGGAAAATATCTACCATGCACATATCACCCTTAAAATAAATTTTTATTTCTTATTCTGAATCTTTGTTTCATCTGTTCTTTTTAGCTGGATATGCAGCGAGGAGTTCATGGGCGGCTAATGGATAACTCCACTAGTGTACGAGAAGCAGCTGTGGAGCTGCTTGGCCGATTTGTGCTCTGTCGTCCTCAGCTTGCTGAGCAGTATTACGACATGCTGATTGAAAGAATATTGGTACGGTGACTTGTGGTACTTATGGTAAAATAAGTGGCATTGGAAAATTTGCTTTTAAGTGAGCCTGTTAATTAAGTTGGAATTGTTTGAATGGTGAGGCATCATGATTTTAAGGACAGCCTTGTCAAATGCACCACTTGCTTCTAGGGAAAGATGAACTTCTACAGAAAGTCATACATTGCTCAGATTAACTATGACATGGCTTAAGCCCAAGTAGAAGTTTAGTGCACATCAGGCAGCTCCTCACTCAATCTCCACATCTCTTATCCCCACTCTTGTGGAATGAGACAGAGGGATTGCAGTAAAATGTACATGTTGAGATAAGACTATTTAATAATTGAAAACAAAGTAAAATACAATAAAATTATAAATAATGATAATAGAAAGGAAACAAACCATTGATGCACAAAGCAGTTGCTCACCATCTGCTGACCGATGCCAGAGCCCCGTTCCCAAACCTGGATTGGCTATGCTTTCTAACAACTCCCCATAGTTTATATACCAGGCATGACATTCTGTGGTGTGGAGTATCCCTTTGGCCAGTTCAGGTCACCTGTCCTGGTATGCTCCCTCCCAGTTTCTTTTGTCTACCTCCTCATTGGCAGAACATGAGACAAGAAGGGGAAAAAAAGTCCTTGACTTGGATAAACACAACTTAGCCAAAACCAAAACATCAGTGTGTTATCAACACCATTCCCATTCTGAATCTAAAACACAGCACTGTAACACCTACTGAGAAGAAATTAACTCTACCCTAGCTTTAACCAGGACAAAGTAAAATAAGGAATTTTGCTGCATATTTGAAGTCTGAAATATGGATCATTGAGGGCAGCTTTTCTATGCTATTTTAAGTGTTTTGAAAGGTGTATTAGTTTTTTTACAAAAAAGTGGGGTTTTTTTCTAGGTGTTCGGTATTAATTTAACTGTTGGATAACATTAACTTCTAGTATCCACGTCAGGATTTTAGTCAAGTACTACACATTTGCTATAGTTACATGATAAAACAAGTTTGTGAAGGCTTTTGGAGAGAAGTAGGTCATGTGCATACAATACTACAGAAAGCAGTTGAACATGACGTTCAGATTCAACAGATTCTGAGCAAGGTGATATGAAATGAAGCTCCTCATCTATCTCCTTAGATGAAGCCTAGTAAAATGGAAATGACTGCCTGCATGTATCTTATCCATAAGCTTTATCCAAAGGCTTAAAGTAATACTATCCAAATCTATAGGGAATCTTGTGTGTTCCAATAAAGTAGCTAAAGCATCACCATATCTGGCATAAGTTCTTGAATAAATGAGTGGACTGCAACATCATGAGCTCTTAGATGGGAGGGTATAGATGGAGAAAGTGTTTCAGCATTCTGGGACCTCAGCCAGAACCATTAGAACAAGTTATGCTGGGCTTTTGTATAAATGAATTCCAGAAGATTTTAGTTGCCTTTTCTAAATAAATTTTGCAAGTCAAATTGGGTGATCTTCAAATATTAATTAATATAGAACATAAATTAATGTCTCTGATTTGTTTTCAAGAGTGTAATTATTTTCTCTTCATAGGATACTGGTATCAGTGTCAGAAAAAGAGTCATAAAAATACTTAGGGATATCTGCATTGAACAACCAACCTTTCCCAAAATTACAGAAATGTGTGTGAAAATGATTCGAAGAGTCAATGATGAAGAAGGCATTAAGGTAGAATGAAACATATCCTTCAGAATTTTAATTATTTCCCTGTTTTGACAAAATTAAAAAAGTATTTCATTTCTCCTTTGTAATAGTTATGAATTATGAATTTTTAAGAGCTGATATTTTATCTTTCTGTAATTCTCTTTGACTTACTTCTCTTTCTTTTCTATCCTCTGTTTTCTGTATCTTCTTGCTGACAATCAAAATATTTTAAATATTTTCCAGAGATTATTTTTCTTCTTGCAAGTATTTTCTCTTGCTTCTCTTCTCTAACATGTGAAATTGGCATTTAAAACTTTGATTTCTGCAAATCAATAGTTTTTAAGTAAAAATTAACTACTTGACATTCATATATGCCATGTGTAATTATTAAAGTTATAAAGTATTAATCTGTGCTAATGTTCAGTGAGGCAGTTATTCCCCCTGAAATGTTGCTTATGTGCTCATACTCTACCCTTTGTGTTTGTGCCCAAAGGGCACAAACCTAATATGTGTTAAATCATAAAGCTGACAATTATTATCTTGTTTAATTTGACAAAATAATTTAAAAATTGTTGTAATTAGGGACACAGCTTTTGTAATTTTGTATCACACTTTCAGTAAAATTTAAAAATTTCAAAGCTGCAGCAGATATTTTTACCTCTTGAGGTATATTAATGTAAAGTGGATTTCTGAGAAGACTGTTGATCAATAAGCAGATGAACAGCTAGAGCCAGCGTGTTGCTGGAAAGAGAGGATGACCATGTTCTCTCCCCTCCTTCCTCTTACCTTTCTAACAATAAGAAAAACGGAGGCATAAAGTTCAATGTGCTTTTAACAGTTCCAAGCAAGAGAAGTAATTTTGGAATTATTTTTATTCACTTGCATTCTAATCTATATTGTTCTTCATTCAAAAGCATTGGAAGGTAACATACTTCCTATATTTGAGTGTAGAGACTTGGCTTCTCTCTCTTTCCCACCTTGTCACCGCTGTTTTTTAAACTAGGTGGTAACTTTGTTTTCTGCAGCATCAGTTCCCATTGTTTCATTTTGCTGAAGTTTGGCATGAGATCAGTGTAAGTCCTGTATTAGTAGATCTGGGTCTGTCTCAGATAACATTTCCTACTACAGTCTCGTTTTTGTAATTCCTTATGAAAAGGCACAGATCATCAGCACATCTGTCTACAGATGTATTAGAAATAATACTAGTGTAAGTTTATTTATTTCTGCTAATATTTTATATTTTCCTTCAGAAATTAGTAAATGAGACATTCCAGAAGCTCTGGTTTACTCCAACTCCACACCATGACAAAGAAGCAATGACGAGGAAAATACTAAACATCACTGATGTGGTATGTTAAACCAATCTGAGTTGTGTGCAAAATTCAGTTTTGATTTTAGTGTCTTAGGAACATTATCTGTATTTTTTTTGAACACAAGAATATGTCAGATGGTTTCCCTTTTTATATTTCCTGGCATGAAATGTACACCAAAAAGTATTCATGTGATTGAGCAGGCTGTAGGAAATTTTAAATGCTCATTAATGTGCTGGCAATAATAACTGTGACCACGCTATATTCAGATTCTATTAAGTACTTGTTCAGTAAAAACACAACCAATTTCTATTGTATATAACATTCTACAGGAATTGCTAGCAGCCTATAGTTAAGCCTACCTAAGAACTTGTCTCTTAAAAGAAAATTTTCCTCAAACAATTGATAACCTTTATTTGGCAAAGTTAGTAAGCTGTTTTAATAAATAGAGGGGCATGTTTTTACTCAGAGTAAACTGGTGTCTGCATAATTGTATCTTACTATTTAGGAGCAGCAAATTAAATAGCATATCTCCAAAACAACAAAATCTATTTTAGATAAAATTGTTGTGAAAATACATTGTATAAAACCACTGTGCTGAAAAGATGTTTTAATATAAATTATTTTAAGTACTAATTTTCAAATTTAAAAAACTGACTTAATTACTTAAAATTATAGGTTTAAACCTCGTTTTACTTTACAGTTTTTTTTAAAAAACTATTGTCTAGTTTGCATTTTTCCTGTCGGAGAAGTCAGTCAATTTGACTTCTGTTTAATTCTCAGTTCTTTTGCAAGTTCTAATTTGAACCACCTGTTTGCTGTTCCTGATATATTATACCAGTGAAGGCTTGTTCTGTTTATAAAAAAACAAGAGTGTATATATATATATGTATATATATATATATATATATATATATATATATACACACACACACATACACGCATACATATACACACACCTAAATAACAGGGGTGTATTGTGTGTGTGCAGGTACTTTTCTCTGTGCGCAGAGACTGGACACAAGGGAATGACCTGAAGTTGTGTCAGGGGAGGTTTAGATTGGGTGAAAGCAAAAAGTTCTTCCCCCGGAGGTGGTTGGGCCCTGGAACAGGCTCCCCAGGGAAGTGATCACAGCACCCAGAGTTTAAGATTTGGACAATGCTCTGTGACTCTTGAGATGTCCTGTGCAGGGCCCGGGGTGGAACTTGATAAACCTTGTGGATTCCTTCCACCTTGAGAGATCTTCTGGTTCTATGATACACATGCCTGTCTGCTTTCAAAGTGTCAGAATTATATTTATACGTAAATTTGTGCGAAATTTTCTACAAAATGGAAGCTTATCTTGCACTAGGGACAGCAATCTCCAGTGAAGCATGTGGGCTTTGTGTTGTATGAAATACAAATTCTAGAGTCACTAAAATGGTGGGAGCTATTTTTCAAATACAGAAGACAGTTTCTGGTCTCTATTGTTCTTAATGCATATAGAGATGTATGCATGTATGCTGGTCTTTTGAGATGATATCTATATTGAAATAATTTTTCCTCAGATGCCTTGTTTATTAACCAGTTTATTCTTAAAAATACTTATAGGTTGCAGCTTGTAGAGATACAGGGTATGATTGGTTTGAACAGCTTCTTCAAAATGTAAGTAATGAATTTTGAATATATAGTACAATCATTGTTAGAATTTTAGTGTTCCTTTTGCTTCTAAAACACATAGGATGGGAACTCCAACAGCAGTCCTAAAACAGACAAATTCAATTCCTGCTCTTTAACATCTGACCTTTTTTTCTGTCCTTCTCGGTGCAGTTTTCTTTGGCATTAGTTTCTATCTTTGCAAGTGATCTATTAAAAATACTTTGCTTCTTGATTTTGGGAGGAGTATCACTTGTTTGTTTAATTTGATTAGTTCTTCAATAACGACTCACATAACACAAAGCCCACAGTTAAGATACTTAATTCTGAAATAAGGTATCTAGTGATGTCAGGTTTTGTAAACAATAGATAAATGTATTTTCACATCCAATGTATTCTTACACAATTTATGGAAGTAGTGAATCTCAGAGTATAAGTTAGTTCTGCATTATATTCTACTTATATCTAATACCTATATTTCTAAGAATTGAGCTTGGTTAGTTTTTATCTCTTAACCTGTGTTATCACTCTCTACTTCTTGCATGCCCTGGTTGATTTTCAAGCAAGAAAATCCTTTGATTCTTCTCTTTCCAGGAATGTCATGAAAATAGGTTATCAAGTAAATCAAAGGCTCTTCAATAAGAGCCTCTTCTCTGAAGAAAAGGCTGTAATATGGTCTCAGTCCTTCTTAGATACTAGAAGAATCTTCATGAACTCAATTTTAGTACCTAAACTTATATGTAAAAAGTTTAAATAAAATGTTGATGTACAGCTATGTTAGATCCTCTTTTGGTATTTTAGCTTAGTATCAAAAACATTTGTTTTCAATTTGCACTTTATTTCTCTAAGCATTTTCAAAAACTTCTAACTCCTGCTAGTTTCTGCATTATTTCATTAAGCATAAAGCAGCTTTCATCCCGATGCAAAAAATAAGAAGAGCTACTATGGATTTTTATTACAGTTACTTTTTCTTTTCTTATATTGCTTTTATACTTCCTGTAATTTTTTCTTCACTATGTAAGTTTTATGGAGAATTAAATACTTTTGTATTCTAAAATCCTTGTGTATCTGTAGTAATTGTTATAAAACCAGCATATACTCTATGCAAATTAATGCAACTTTAACACAAAACCATTTTCTTTTTCATCTGCTATAGCTGTTGAAGTCAGAAGAGGATGCCTCATATAAACCTGTGAAGAAAGCCTGTACGCAACTTGTTGACAATTTGGTTGAGCACATTCTTAAATATGAAGAATCTTTATCAGGTAATAGTATTTAAAATTCAGCTAAAATCTTTTGATTTTTTTAAATCATACTGTAACAGTTGTTGAAGTCACTTCATTGCAAAAAATTACTGTTCTGGAATTCCTGTTAAAAGCTGATTGTAATAAATCATTGTTCTTAACTGATGAAATTTTAAGTACTGTGTAATAATAAAACTTCCCTAATCTTGAATAGCTAACCACAATCATAGAACTACTTTTAAAATAGCTGGTTCAAACTTTCAGATCACTAAAACCAAAACTATTACTGCAAATTGTATTTACATTAGTAGTTCTGTATTTGTAATCGGAATCATTGGCTGGGCTAATCTAACATTTACAGTAAGGAGTATAAAAACTGTTGATGTCTTTGATGCATCATTGCTTCTTTTTTCAAGTCTTTGGTAGTCAGATATAAATGTTAACACAGTATGTTCCCATTTCTAATAAGAACCTTCTGTTTTGATCTTAAAAGAGATGCAGTGAAAGAGATACTCAAACAGTGTCTAGGCCATATGTTTTTCATTGCTTAAACAGTACTTGGTCTTACCGTTCATTTTTGTTTTCTAATCTTTTGCAGATTCTGACAATAAAGGTGTGAACTCGGGTCGCTTGGTTGCTTGCATAACCACTTTGTTCTTATTCAGCAAAATAAGGCCCCAGCTAATGGTCAAACATGCCATGACCATGCAGCCATACCTGACCACTAAATGTAGTGTAAGTAGAGACAATCAGTCTTTTCCCTAGATATTTGAGCCTGAAAATGAACATCTGTCTTGTATAGTTGATGAAATTTAAGGTAGGAAAAGGAAATTTAAAATTGTGGAGTTTTTTCATGAGCATCATAGCTTTGGAAGTTACTAGATCCTTTTGAAGATCCCTGTAGCTTTTAAAATGTTCTCCCTCACATTCTACCTCCATATTTTGCAACCAAATGAAACTGAAATCTGTGCTGCCTCTTTCCCAGTTTTTCCTCCATTCAGGAAAAAGTTTCTTAGAATTGCTTTATTTTACAGTCACAGTCTTAAAAGTAGTTAATGTTTAACGTATGAATTTTAAGATTTAAGGATAACGTTCCATAAGATAGAGTGATCTAGTATAGAGCAAATATATGAGAAGAAAAAAATCTTATTTCATCCTTTTCTAGACTTCATTTCTCTAGCTCTAGTGCTCTTGTATTCCCCTGTAAGACATTTTAGAGAGCTCTAACACTGAAACCCTCACCCAGTCAGGTCTCTGAATCTGCAGTGGTTTCTGCTATTTTGATCTGGCCCTCTGACTGGTTAAAAGGAGCAGGGACGGGGTCATGCACCCATTGCTCAAGGATGATGAGCGTGAGTGGGTGGCAGCAGTGCCTTTCAATAAGTGAACTGCCCAGGGCAGGCTTAAAGGGTAATTATTACCAACTTAGATTGTGGATACAGCCTGGCATTTTGCAGGCATCTTCCACATTCTCTAAGCATGTTTACAAAAGGCTCTTAGAGCTGCTTCTGAACAAACAGTATAGGAAAGACTTAGCTAAATATTTACTTGTTGCAGCTTGTTTAGTGGATTGCAAATGGTTTGTTTTGTATTTACACATGATTGAGATGAATCATAGAATTAACATTGACAGCTTGAACATGTCAAATAGCAAATAGCTTCATACTACATTCAGGATTTATACTATCCTAATTAGCAAGCTGGATTTGTCAAAAGTCAATTTCTAGCAGCATATATCTTTATCAGATGTTTTCCATAGATTCCATAGAGTCATGATAATGCAAACCAGTAGTAATATTAAGTGTAATTTCCCCATTTGTGCACATTATTACCTTTTGTTTAAGGTGTATTAAGTCATAGCATAACTTCATTTTGTTGCTGATACCTTGTTTTCAGGTGTTGAGTCTTCTCTAGTGTGCATATCTCAGGAAGAGTTCCTAGATTTCTTGTAAGACTCCAGAAAATTATCCGATCCAAAGGTTTTCAGGTCTGACACAGCCTTTATAAGAGATGTAATTCTGCTCATCCAGCTTTTTTTTCCTCAGAATGCCTGCAGTAAACAGAAATAGATTTCATAACAATATGTAGCAGATGTAAAGTATATAAATATTCTTTTAGATGTTTACCAAATATCTTAATTAAGTGGGAGTTTTTAACTGTCAGTGCATATTAATAGTACTTAGCTTATCCACGGCCAGAAGTATTAAATACTATAATTGCTGTTGTTTCAGACCCAGAATGATTTCATGGTGATCTGCAATGTTGCAAAAATCTTGGAGCTTGTAGTGCCACTAATGGAGCACCCAAGTGAGACCTTTCTTGCCACTATCGAGGAGGACCTCATGAAACTCATCATCAAATACGGCATGACAGTAAGTTTCTAATTGCTGCTGTTCTATTGATTCCATTTCACATGACTTTGGTTTAAAGACAGTCTTGTCTTCATTATGAGATAACTTTTGATGAAACATTTGAGTCATGAAAATCAGTGTACTGGGTTTACCAGGGTTTCCACTTGGTCTCGCTATATTTTAATGAGTTTGAGTAAGTTTTCAGAGTAGCCTAGGGAGGAACATTACATTATATCTGTTAGATTGTTAATTTTAGTTCAGCATAGCTTTTTCCTGCATAACTTCACAATAATCTCAATTTGAACTTCTAAGTAGATAATTTATTTGTTCTTTCTTGCTCCTAGGTTGTTCAGCACTGTGTGAGCTGTCTTGGGGCTGTTGTGAACAAGGTCACCCAGAACTATAAATTTGTGTGGGCCTGTTTTAATAGATACTATGGTAAGCAAAATCATAACAAGTAAATGTCACTTTTCAGTTTTGAGTACAAGTCTTATCTTACCACAAATAAACTCTGTGATAAAAATTTTTATTTTACTGCAGGTGCACTTTCTAAATTAAAAAATCAACACCAAGAAGACCCCAACAGTACAATACTTACTGCCAATAAACCAGCACTCCTCAGATCACTTTTCACTGTTGGAGCACTGTGTCGGCATTTTGATTTTGATCAGGAAGATTTTAAGGGCAACAGTAAGGTAAAATAACTTTCATTTATTCTCCATATCTTAGATATAATTCATGTTCCACTTAATTTTGAAAGCACATTATTCGTAGTCCCCCAAAGGTACATATTTTTCCATAATCCATATGGTATAGCTTTCTGGTTTTTAAATACATGATTTTGCAAGGACTGTGCAGTAAAGTTGTATTTCTCCTTTCCTTTTATATATATATGTTTTCTATAAGAGATTAAAAACATCTGTTTCATCTTCAAATAGCTATTAATTTTGTTTTAATTTGCCCAGGTTAACATTAAGGATAAAGTCCTTGAACTGCTGATGTATTTTACAAAGCATTCAGATGAAGAAGTACAGACAAAAGCCATTATTGGTCTTGGTAAGAAATATTAATTTTTTTCTTATTCTGCTCTAGTAGAAATTAATGTATATCAGTAAGAAATCACATATTTGTGTAGTCACCGTAGAGTTTGCCTAAAATCAAAACTTACAGCATATTTTGTTTGAGAACTGGTCATAGCAAAGCTGTCAAAGTGTTGCTAGTTGCGTAAGTCTGCAGCAGCCTGGGTGCTTTTGACAGTGGATGCCTTTTGATGTGTGACCAAGTTGTAGAGGGCAGCAGATTTCCCAGGTGATGAAGATGCTATTTTTTTTAACTCCACTTGCAAGTATGTTGTAACTGAAAACCTTGTTTTCAGTTCACAAGGTGAAAAAGGATGGAAAAACTTGGAATGTTTTAAGGGTAGGAGCAGGCATTCTGAAGGGGTCAAGGGAACTGCTGTTTATGGTAGCTGGATGGCCTTTGTGAGATTTGTATGGCATTTCAGTGACTTGCAGTAGAAAATTAACTGCGACTGACTTAGGGACAGAAATCGTACATCCAAGGAAATCTTGTTTGGGCAGATAGGTGTTGGTGTCTGGAAGAGCTCAGTTCATGGTTATTGCTTGGTTTAAAGTAAATTGTCTCCAAGGCCTGAGACCCTCTGTTGTATGATTTAACTGTGGACAAGACTTTGCCTCTTTATGTTGCTTTTTAGGTGACTTTTCAGATATCCTACTCTAACACAGTCTAGGGGGGGGTTCTGAGAATAAGGATCAAGGCTGAATCTTCATTTCATATTCCATGAGAAACAATTTCAAGACAGTTGAGCAGGATTAATGGCATTGGAGTTGCCTCTGTTGCATTAGCAATGCTGTGATTCTCCAGACTAATTGCATTTTTTCTTGGCATTATGTCAATGTAGATGATACTTACCTATAGTCCAGTCCAGTTTAATTGCACTCTACAGAATATCATGTGGGGTAGGGTCTGTATTCCTAATCATAGACATTATTACTCTACTCATGGATATGGAGTATGTCACATTTGCCAAAAATGTTTCTAAATTATAGACTAAACTGCAATCTGTTTTGTCAGTAGTCATTCTTCAGATTTTTTTTTCTGCCTGTAAAAATATCACTGTTTTTGGTGATCTATTGATTTTGTCCAAGTACTGATTCTGAAGATGGCTGTTGGATGTATGGAGATGTGGTAGACAGTGCAAATTTCCACCTCAATCTGGTCACTGAGCAAAGTTGTTGAACTCATTCAATGTTTGTGAGCAGCAGTACAGTGAAAAGGACTAGCATATGATAACTCAGCATTTATATATGGTGAAAGGGGTCGTGTGAAGAATGTACTTTCCTATCAGCCTTTCCCTTTAGGAAGGACACTCAGCAGTTTTAGCCTTCGCCTCAGGTAGTGCCCCTGCTGTTGAGGGATTAGGCCTAATTCTAATGTTAATTATTATGGTTATGCTTCTTTTCCAGATGTGTACTTGAAAAACAAGTTGAGGATATAAACTTGTTAGTAAATTTAGCTAAACTTTTAAGTACCTAATAGTTAATATTTTACTCAACCAAGTTCAGTGCTTACTCTAAAGATTTTTAACAGAGTGAAAACAAAGGTGTGAATAGAAATGGTGTGGCAACATCTCTGAGATGAGAATTCAGTCCTTAAAAAAACATACAGCAGGTGCCTTTCTTCATCTCCTATGGCAGCCTCTTATGTCAAGATTTCTTTCCCAGTTAACTGGGGATGGAACAGTAAGATTTTCCCTGAGAATACTGGTGGTTTATATTTCTTAAAGTGAATGAAGAAAAAGTTTTATGTGCTGTTACAGATACATTCATGTGCTTTTCATTTTCAAAATTAACTGTAAGAAATGGGTTGGACTTTGCCCAGAGGCAGCCAAGTTACAAACATCAATATACGCTTGTATAGACCACACAATCATACCACATATGCCAAAGACCACTCCAATTTCTTTTTCTTCTCTTTTCGCTTTTTCTCACCTGCTTCTCTGCTTCTTATTTTGGGACAGAAATGAGATCTGAAGCACACTGGGGACTTGCCTTGGACTTAGCCTTTACCTATACTGTCTTCTTATGTGTATGGAGCCTGTTTTAAAAACTTGACTGAATCTTCCCTGTGTTACAGCTATTCTTATATCTTGCTCTTGCATAGTTTTATTTGCTTTCATTTCTTTCCCCCATTTTTCTTTTATATTCCTATTTTTCCTATGTGCCCATTTAAAATCTGAATTTTTTGTGACTATAGAAAATGCATTTAATGTCTGCTTTTCCTAAACAGTCTTAAAAACAATTAATTAGTTAAATGTAAATTAAATTAGGATGTTATGTTCCCATTACAGTTTTTTTAAGATACTCCATAAGAGTTTGTCAGCAGCACTTCTATATCTACATACATTCTCTGAAATTGTATATACTGCCAGTAATTTAGAAAAGTGTTTATTAAATACAGACTTAAGAATAGCCAGTTCATTGGCAAGGGTAGGACTACAGCTAAGAACTGTTCTGTAGTGTTTGTCTTCCAAAACACATAGTCTTGGGAACACTTCAGATGATCTTCAAGTGAAGACTGCTGTAGCTATATGAATAATGACAGCAAGAGGTACAAATTTTACTGTGTTCTGTTCCCTGGTGACTGTTTTTTCTATTATGATGTTAAATACTCATGGTATTTATCAATTTTCCCACATTTTCTCTGCATCTGTATGAGTCACATTTTACCGTTGCAGCAAAATGTTTGTTTCTAGATGTATTAGAATGTCTGTATTAGAAAAATAATAGATAATTTTTGGTAACATTCCTTTCTCATTCTTATGATAGCTCCTAGTCCTTCAGATGCAGGCCACTACATCTGGAACCACCTGGTTCCAGACCTGTACAACTTTCTGTGCCTGGGTCACTTCATTTTATCCATCGGAGTTGTGTTAATAGAACTGTCATGGCTCTCGCAACTCCTTGGTAGCAACAGCTGATGTCCACATGGAAGTGTGATACTGTTTGGGCTAGAAAAAGCTATGCTGCTTGGAGGAGATAAATTTCATACCTTTCTTCTGAAGAACCTAAAAAGCAGAAATGCAATTTCTATATTATAATAATGAGAAACCATTTCCTCTTTTCTCCACTCTTAGGATTTGCATTTATACAACACCCAAGTTTAATGTTTGAACAAGAAGTGAAGACTCTGTACAACAGCATTCTTTCAGATAAGAACTGTTCAGTAAACTTAAAAATCCAGGTGTTAAAAAACCTCCAGACCTACTTGCAGGAGGAAGATACACGTATGCAGCAGGCAGACAGAGACTGTAAGTTCTGAGTTCTTCTGTGCTCCTGAGCTTTGCAAAACCTGATTTGTTCCATACAGTTACTATGTATCTGTGCTGAGTCACTTAAAATAGTAAACAGATCAGTAGTATTGTACCCAAAGTATTTTAGAATTATTTAAAAAGAGGTATATGCATAGATGTATTATTTTCTTCCAAGATGTACAAATATTGGAAGCAATCCAGAATTTATAATTGCTGTAATGACGGTAATAATATTTTTTTATCAAAAAAGCCTCTAAGTTTATTTGAAGATAAAAAATAATAAGTACAACATTTTAATAAATACTTTTTTAAGGAATTAAGACTTGAATTAAAATTTTGTCTATTTTTTCTTATATGTTTATAATTAGACTGTTCTGTGTTTTGTGAGATCATAAACCTATTCTAAAAGACAGCAGAACTATGTATTTATTGTGAAAGATCAGCATATATCAAGTGATGGCAAAATAAGTAGTTATACTATGATGAGTATGCTATTGCTTTTGTCCTTTTTACAGGGAAAAAAGTAGCAAAACAGGAAGACCTGAAAGAAATGGGTGATATTTCCTCAGGGATGAGTAGTTCCATCATGCAGCTATATCTCAAACAGGTCCTTGAGGCTTTCTTTCATAACCAGTCCAGTGTACGCCACTTTGCTCTAAATGTCATTGCACTGACATTAAACCAAGGTCTCATCCATCCTGTTCAGGTATGATAGGCTTTTGTGGTGGGACTTTTTTTTTAATTCATGTTTTTAGAGGCTTTTGCACTTGCTACATAAATTTCTAGGTCTTCTCTTCTACCTGTGTTACAGCAGTTTCGTACTGTAGCCAGAGGCCTTTACAAAAGGCATATTTTGAAATTGGCTTTATGTTGTTAGCCCACAAGATTCCAAATGGTTCATTATCTGTTTTTTGGATTAAGATGTAAAAGCCCAGGCAGTACCTAAAGGGCATGTAGATATGTATATTGGAGCATAATTCTGTTACAGCTTTGAGGTATATGCCAAAATGTTTTCTTTGTTTAGCTCTTTATCCTGTGTCAGCTTGCTTCCACCTCAATCCCTAAATCCTCCAAGCACTATGGAATTTTCCACAGTCAGTGTCAGAGCTTCAACCATCATCTCCATCACTCTTTGCTTACATAATGTTTTGTATTAATTTTTGATGCTGCAACCATTGCACATGTTCAGTCATAAGTGGTTTTTTGGGGTTTTTTTAAATGCAATTGTATTTTAAATTTACTTTAGAGTTTGAGAAAAAGGGAAATTATACCTGAAACCTCACAACTTCGTTAGAATACTGGTGTCTCGTAGTATTTTGTTCTATTTACTTGAAGAAAGGGTAGTAAGTTGCATAGATCTTCGTATTCTAATTTCTGCAGTAGAAACAAAGAAAAATGACTGAGAAAGAGGAGGTACAATGCCTCTGAATAACCATTTCTTTGTTTTTCAAGTGTGTGCCATACTTAATTGCTATGGGCACAGATCCAGAGCCCTCTATGCGAAATAAAGCTGACCAACAGTTGGTGGAAATAGACAAAAAATATGCTGGGTTCATTCACGTAAGTAATTCTAATTTAACATTTTGCAAAATACTGTTATGTTCTCTACTGGTTTAACACTTGAATATGCTTCAGCTCCAGAAAAAGAGTATAAAGTAAAAAAATAAACAATAACAGTGAGCAGTTGTAAAGATGACTCCCCTGAGAAACAGAAAGGATAATATTATTTGAAGTGTCTCTTCTAGTCTACAATTTCCTTTATTTATGATTCAGAGTAATATTCTCCACAATGAATAGTATTTTAAAGCCTCTATTTGATAAGACGTAAGGACAAGTGTTTCATAATGTTTAGCAGTGATTTTCCTGTATCAGTGGACTAGAAAAGAAAACACCATGTAACAGTCAATAGAAGTTCTTAGAACTTAGAACTTCTATTGGAAGTTCAATAGAATATATATATTAGAGTGTGGAAGGCACCAAGGCTTTATAAATTGTAATCTAAGCAGAAGAAGCATAGGAAGTTGCTTACATCCGATGAATCTTGATGAAAAGAAAAACTAAAGCCTGTGTAGGATGTGGAGTTGTGGCATAGTGCCAGTTCTGCTAAAGATCTAAAATGAAGCTGCAACATTCTCTGTATTTTGGAAGATCCCAGTATAGGCTCTCTCTGTGTACTATGTTGTAGGACTTCTCACATGTCCTTCTTTGTATTCCAGTGCATTTGGAGCATTGTACTGTTGATGGCATCCAAACAGATAACTCATCCATTAAGTGAAGGCTAGCAGATGAAATTTGCTGTGTTAGGCAGCTAGGATTTGAGACAGTGTATAGACACATAGACAACTTTGCTGAGCAGCAGCAGAGGTAGTATGAGGACGGCTGGCTATGCAGCCTAACTAGACAATCAGTTTGTTCTGAAACTAGAGCAGGACGGTTGAAGTGAGTAAAATAAACTGGAAATTATTGGATATATGAAAAAAAAAAACCAAAATAACCCCAAATACTAATTTTCTGTTGTTAGTCCTATTGTACTCATATAGATTCAGTTATTGGTTTCACTACAGGGGATACCAAGCATATACACATGATAGAATATTCTGTTCATGTATGAAAATATTTCAATGTTCTTGAAAATTGTTTAAATTTAAATACCTGGCTATAGAGGGTAAACAGATTAGCTGTATGTTCCTAGCAGAATTTACAGTCAAAGCAGTTTACAAGACATTCTGATCTCTGCCACAGGCTCTGTTTGACAGGTCAAATCTGTTTACCATCTTAAAAGGTAGTATTGCCTCAGTGTGTGTTTTTAATGTGAATTTCAGATGAGCATCCCTTTAAAAGGATTCAGATGTACTGCTTTGGAAGTAATGTTTTGAATAAAAAGAGATATATTTCCATTTCAGATGAAAGCAGTGGCTGGTATGAAGATGTCTTACCAAGTACAGCAGGCAATTAATAGCTGCCCAAAAGATCCTGTGAGAGGTTTTAGACATGATGAATCATCCAGTGCACTGTGTTCACACCTCTACTCCATGATTCGAGGGAACCGTCAACACAGACGAGCCTTTCTAATTTCTTTACTCAACCTCTTTGATGATACTGCAGTAAGCACCACTTTTCCTTCACTCAGAAAGAAGTTAAAATGCAGCATTAAAAGCTTAAGTTCTCCTTTTATGATGTATTTTTATGACATAATTATTGATAGCTTTATCCCCAATGTACTTTTTTTGCTTTCTAAAATAAGGTATTTATCTATGTAATAGAATGCATGTTGTATCACTCTGTACCTTTTTATACTCAGTTTGGACTAATTTGAAATAATGTATCTTTAGGTATGACTAAATTTTGCATTTATACAAGTTGTTTAGAGTGGATTTTGGGGGCTATATAGAATAAAAATTGTGGTCATTTTTTTTGCTCTAGATTCTTAGGAGCACTGCAGAAGTACATGAATCCAGGATATTTCTACATGTATTCACGTGTAATTTTTTCTTTAACTTCCAGAAAACAGAGGTGAATATGCTTTTGTACATAGCAGACAATCTAGCCTGTTTTCCTTACCAAACACAGGAAGAGCCACTGTTTATAATGCATCATATAGACATTACACTATCAGTTTCTGGTAGCAACCTACTACAGTCGTTTAAAGAGGTATGTGCATTTATATTTTAGTATATTTATGGTGGTTGGAAACATAAGCTTCTCTATAATGTGGTCAATTTTTCAGTGAATGCAGTACCATTATTATTGCGTGAACCAGTTGCATTATTTGGCATGTAAACAATAGTTAAAAACCAGGCAACACTGTTTTGACCTTTATCTGGTAGACACTAGTCAAAAACTCTACTTACATTGCTGCTTATATTATTAAAAAATAATGATGAATTTTGAGATCAAATTTATATAATTTCCCAATATGGCTGAATAACAGTTAATTGTATGCCTCTGAAAGCACATGAACCTGAAATCATTATGGAATACTAGTTTGTTGTGGTTGTTTGTAAAATTTTAATAATAAAATCCAGTTGGCAGTCTGTTTTGTTGTCAAGTAGCTGATGGCAGTTGCATTTGTGTTGCCTGAGAGATTTAAAATACATTGGTTATTTCAAGAGAGTAGTGGTCAGTATTTCTTAAGGCAGTGGTAAGAACCTGAATCATGACAGAGTACCTGTTGTTATGGCAACACACAACCCTGTAAGTGAGAGGCCTCTGCTTCTTAAACACGTCATTGTCTTCCTTTCCTGAACAGCTGTTACAGTAGAAGGTGCAAATTGTCAGGAAGCAGTTTCTATAATGTCCAGTTTAACTAATAAACACAAGTCAGAGCTGATGCCTGAAGGTTCACTGCTTGAAATGTACTGTGCTTTAAACTTTCACCCTACCAAAATTGATTTTTAATCTGCTAGAAAGACACAATACATTCTTCAGGTTGAGAATCAGTGTGTAGCACCCAGCACCAAAAGGATGAGATCCTGCTTAGGTCTGTGTCCTGAAAAATGATACTATGTGCAGTAATAATGCATATGTGAAATTAGATCTGTAGATCTACAAGTAATTGTAGAACTAATCATAAAATGGCTAGGGTTGGAAGGGACCTTAATGATCACTGTGTTCCAACCCTGTGTTATGGACAGGGACACCTTCCGCTAGACCAGATTGCTCAGAGCCCCTCCCAGCCTGGCCTTGAACACTGCCAGGCATAGGGCAGCTGATTATTATTAATTCATTATTAATTCATTATTAATATCATCACTTTGGTCAGTAATTAGTGTCATAGAATTTTAGAGACAAGGATTTAAAACCACCTTGGACACCAAAGTACTTATGGAAATCTCTGTGAGAAACAGAAATTATGTTCAGGTAAAAGAAAAACAGAATTTTCTTCCTGATTTATTGCATTTGGCCTTCTACTGTATTTTGCTGTCACTGCTAATGAACTTCAGCAGTCTTTTAATGACAACATAGCAGGGGAGTGCTTGTTGCTTCAGTTCCTTCTGTATGCACCTTGCAAGAAAATCTCGGTGTTGGATAAATTTTTCAGTATGTCTTTGCCGTAAATAATTTTAAGACTATCAAGTTATAAATTAATAATATTCTTCAGCAAATTCTCTTTAAGGTAGCAATTATTTTGGCCGATTATTTTAGGAACATACATATTATTTATCCTAATTTTGGAATGTGTGTTAACTTCTTTGTTGTGCAGTCTATGGTGAAAGACAAAAAAAAGGAAAGAAAGCCTTCATCGGGGGAGGAATCCGAGAGTGACAGTAACAGTGGCAGCGGGAGTGAAAGTGAGGAGGAAGCTTCTAAGCCTCGGAGGTTACGGAAACGAGTGGACTCTGATTCAGATTCTGATGAAGAAAATGATATAAATGCAGTGATGAAGTGTTTGCCTGAAAATTCAGCTCCTTTAATTGAATTTGCTAATGTCTCCCAAGGCATATTATTACTTCTGATGCTGAAACAGCATCTAAAGAACCTCTGTGGATTCTCTGATAGGTAAGGCTATTTAGATAATAGGACACTTACTATGCAGTGACATTTTTCTGTTTAAGTTGATTGTAACTACCTATTTAAGCAATACATTTGTGTAACAGAGAAAAAAATTTATTATGTTGAACTTCGGCTTAAAAAATGCAATTATTTGATTTCTTACCAGGCTTTCTGTAATGTATAGTGATTCAAAGACAAATACTTATATTGGAAGTTTTAAAAGATTTTTGTTCAAATTACTCTGGACTTTCCTTTAAAGGTCTTCTTTTTTGTTTTCTTTAAACAGCAAAATTCAAAAATATTCTCCATCTGAATCTGCAAAAGTTTATGATAAAGCTATAAACAGGAAGACGGGAGTGCATTTCCATCCAAAACAAACTTTGGATTTTCTGCGGAGTGATATGGCTAATTCCAAGATCACAGAAGAAGTGAAGAGGAGTATAGTAAAACAGTACTTAGATGTAAGTAAAGTTGCTTTGCAGAAGGTCTGAAATCTTTTAATACAGTATAAATTTGAAAGTAGATTTCAAAATGTTAAGTTCCTGGTTACCTTATGATGCATGGATCTTTTCAGGATGTTTAGCAAGACTGTATTTCAAAGATTTTTGAGATGTTTAAACTCAGTGATAATTAATTTCAGCTTAAGGACATTCATCTTTATGGAGTATTTCTAGTATTTTCCAATTCCTGATATCCATGGTGTATACCTCTCCCATATTACTTGTTCACTTTATTCCTGACTCTTTCCATCATGGGAATAGAGACTGTGATTTATTAACTCTCCCTTGCCCTGCACCAATAACAGATAGAGAAAACTTGCCATTTGGAAAACTCAGGAAGAAAGCCTTTGTGTATCTACCAAAAAAAAAGAAAATCATGAAGTTGAGTTTGTATAACACAACATAAGCTGTTCAAGTTGTCTGCTGTTTGTTTTACCCTGTTTCTTTATTTTGCTACTTGTTTCTAACATAATGTAATGTGATATAAATGCCCAGGTTTAAAGTTACAAAGTGAACTGATCTTTTTTTTTTTAATAGTTCAAGCTCCTTATGGAACATTTGGATCCTGATGAAGAGGAAGAAGATGGAGAGGTGTCAGCTAGCACAAATGCTCGGAACAAAGCAATTACCTCGCTGCTTGGAGGAGGCAGCCCTAAAAACAATGCAGCTGAGACAGAGGACGATGAAAGTGATGGGGAGGATAGAGGAGGAGGCACTTCAGGGGTGAGGCGGAGGAGGAGTCAACGTATTTCGCAGCGTATTACGTAAAATGATTTTTATGTGCTTATAAATGTCAGTTTATTATATTAAATGTACACCAAGTAATGTAATCCACATGAAAAAAAAAAGCATTTTGTAGATAGAGATTCTCTACTTAACCGTTTATACAACTTTTGTAGAAAGTTTAACAGAAAAGACAATAAAAAAAAAAACCAAACTAGAAAATGAGATTTATCCCGTATAAAAAGTTATTAATTTTCCTTTGGAATGTACTGTGTGTTATCCTTTTTATTGTTGCCAAGTTTTTATGTAGCTTTATGATTCATGTGTATATATAATTTTATATATCAATAAGAGATAAAGACACGGGTACAAATTAAGAGTATGTGGTTTTACAAGGATATGTTAACCCCTTGGCGCTGGCGGTCGCGGTGCGTCTCATTGCCGGCAATGGAATGTGTGCCGGGGAATCCCAACTCCCGGCGTCAAGGGATTAAAAGCAATAAAAGCAATAATTTCACTAAAGTTCTTTTGTGTAACACTTGGTCTTTTTTCCCCCCAATGTTTTAGTCATTGAGAAGGTCAAAACGAAATTCAGACTCTACGGAGTTGGCAGCACAGATGAATGAAAGTGTTGATGTCATGGATGTCATCGCTATTTGCTGTCCAAAGTACAAAGACCGACCACAAATTGCAAGAGTAGTACAGAAAACCAGCAATGGCTTCAGTGTTCAGTGGATGGCAGGCTCCTACAGTGGCTCCTGGACTGAGGCTAAGCGCCGTGATGGCCGCAAACTGGTGCCTTGGGTAGACACTATTAAAGAGTCAGACATTATTTACAAAAAAATTGCTCTAACGAGTGCTAATAAGCTGACTAATAAAGTTGTGCAGACTTTACGATCGCTGTATGCCGCCAAGGATGGAACTTCCAGCTAATGAATTTGTACATGCAGCCAAATTTACAGGAATTGAAATAACAGAAAAACTTGAAATATCAACTTTCTGGCAAAAAAAAAAAAAAATCAGTTAAATGAAGAGTAAGAATGGAACCTGGGACGCGGGGAAAAAAGAAGGAAATGTTTGGTAAACATTTTTGTGGGAGCTTCCTTCGCTGTTGTGCAGCAGAAACTTCTCAGTTCATTTTTACTCCCACTGTATTATAGTTTAACAAAAAAATTGTTTATATCTTGAAAGAAAAACCTTTCTGTTTAAAAAAAATAAACAAGTGAATGTTGGAAATTAGTCTGTTAATGTTCTTAATAAAGTGTTCTTGGAGTTTAACCTAGCAGCGGATGGCTTTCTTTAGCTTAGCCCAGTTTCCAGGAAAGCATTGTTTTTCCAGGCTGTAAAGTGGCAGAATCTCCTGGATATATAATTTATTCTGTTGAAGAAAAAAAAA